>NW_027555625.1:20538538-20898538 GCF_003287225.1 Phascolarctos cinereus | reverse complement strand
TGATGGGGCCCAGATTTTAGCTTTGCCACTGCACTTCCAACCATAATCCTTTGAGTCCAGATTTCTGGCCCTAGGGTGCCTAGTGTGGGGAGGGCAGGCATTTCCACCCTGCTGGTGACCTTAAAAGGAAAGGATTAAACACAACCCAAGCACTTCGCCTTGACAAAAGTTTGAGTTTCTCTTAGTTGTGCATTATGAATCTATCCCCTACTAATTATACAAGCCTTTTTTGAGGGGAACCACCATATATATTCAGCCATTATAGAGTCAGGTTCAAGAGTTTTGTTGTTCAATAGTTTCAGTCGTACCCAACTTTTGTGACCCAATTTGGGGTTTTCATGGCAAAGATACTAGAGAGGTTTGCCATTTCCTTCTCCAGCTCATTTTACAGATAAAGAAACTGAGGGCAAACAGGGTGAAATGACTTCTCCGGGGTCACACAGCTGGTGAGTGTCTGAGCTTGAATCTAAACTCACAAAGAGGAGTCTTCCTGACTCCAGGCCCGACACCCTATTCACTGAGCCACCCAGGTGCCCAAGGTGAAAGAGTACACAGTCTCAAAGCATGCTTTTTAGCACCCCCTACCCTGTTTTCAGGCTTCTAATTTGAGGAAGCAGCCATGAGTGCCATTTTGTATTTTCCTTTGTTTCATAGGTCACCGAGGCCAAGAATTCATTACCAGCCTGCTGGCAATGAGTCTCCCCACTCACAGATAGACTGACCCACAGAAAGCTGTCTTGGTCTGTTTCTAGGCCCTCAAAGCTTTTCCAGCAGGACAGAACCTGATAGGGCTTGTGCCACTGGCATAACCTTAGGAACCCAGAGTCCCCAGTATGACACCATGTCTCATCAGAGCAAGACTTGGCTATATGACAATGACATGAGACACAACAGTGTGTGAAGAATTAAAGATGGGCATCACCCAGAGGGCAATGTCGAGGGCAATGTCAAGGGCATGGTGAGTTTGAGCAGGTTGTGATATACAGCCAAAGAAGAACTTTGAAGAAGAACTGGAATAAAAGATGTCATCAAAGTTTTCAGCTGTGGGTCAGATGGAAAAGTCCAAGAAGATGGGCTGGTCACATGGGAGGGAGATGGATGCCCCACTGCCCCCCTCATGATGCCAAGAGAAAGGAAGGAATGCCTCTAACATATTTGGTGAGCTTCCTGTGGTGAACCTACAGGCGAGCACGGACAAGAAGATGGGCCGCCATCTGCCTCACTGGAAGGAGCATCCATGTTGATGGAATCACAGGTCCCCTTGAGTATTTGAATATAGAGACAGAGTTTCATGGACCATCGCTTCCAATAGCCTTCTTTTTAATGCCATTATTCTCTCCCAGTGATGCTAGGTGACTGAATGCTATCAGTACCCCATGATCTATGCTCTCAAAAGAATCAACATTCTTGGGGACCCGAAGGGCAATAAGAGGACACATGGTGGCTATCAGCAGACTGAAGTGTATTATCAGTGAGGACTTGGAGGTGATGTACGGGAAATGTGCTGAGTGTATAGTCAGTTAACCTAGGTTCAAATTCCAATTCCTCTCATTATTTGTGTGACCTTAGGAAAGTAATTTAACCTTGCCAAGTTTCAGTTTCCTTACCTGTAAAATGAAGACATTGGGCTGATATCTGGAGTCAGAATATCTAGGTCTGAAAACCAGCACTGACTCTTATTAGCTGGGTGACTTTGAGGGGCGTGCCTTATCTATAAAATGAGAGGGTCTTTCAGGTCCTTCCCAGATCTAAATCAGTTGTCCCATCCTCATCCAAAGTGGTGCAAAATTCGTGAAAAAGATCATGCATGATGGGAACATGATGTACGGTAGTCATGTGTCAAGAATGTGATTAGTTCAAATAGTCTTGTTCAAGCCTTGGACTCTAAGCTTCTTTGGACCTCAGTTTTCCCCATCTGTAAAATGAAAGGGCATGGCTAGACAATCAGAAGTCCTTTCCAGGCTCACTATCCAATGGAAAACGCTTTGTCTCTTCTCCATAGGTGTATCGACCTCTGAGGGCACCCGAGAACAGAGGTAAAGAAAGGCACACTTTCTGAGGGGCAAGGGTGCCTTTTCCTTCCACAGTTTTAGGATTAATCATCCTGCCTGAGAATCCTAATGTTGACTGTCTCCTGGCATCAGGTAGCTTTTCCCAGGTCAGCCGAGTTTCTATGGAAGACACCCCTGAGCAGTGAATGCCCGAGAATATTCATTTTGTGGTAGCCACAGGAGGAGTGGCTTCAAATGTGTCTATTTTAGTGTCTTCCTGGAGCAGACTGAGACCCTGGGTCTGACTCAGTGCCTAAGAAATGTCTGCCTCATTCAGAGATGGGCTTATGTTCCCATGTTTACCAGCCGGGAGGACCAGAGAGAAATCCGTTTACATTTCACTGTCTAAATAGAGTCTAGCCCAGGCACACAGACAAACAGTCTGGTGAAAGAGAACGTTCCATCCGGGAATGCCCCTCCCTCCCCACTCTGGGCCCCTGCCTCTTTTGGATAGCCCCTTTCCTTTCCTTCCCCAAGATCGTGGCCAGAGACAGCTGCTTGCAAAACCTTAGGCCAGCTGAGGGCTTGTCGGAGGACACTTAAACCTGAAGAACCAAGATGGTGGGCTCCCTGCTCCATGGAGGTCTTCAAGCAAAGGCTCATGCCCAGAATGCTGCAGTGGGAATTCCTTTCAAGTACGGGTTAGACCAGATAGCTGCTCATATTCTGTGATTCCCCTGAGGGTTGGAGGGATGAGATCTATCCTTGTGGGACTATTGGATTATATATGCAGAATTGAAAGCCTGTCACATGAAAGAGGGATTAGAACCACAGAATCTACAGAATTTTGGAGCTGGAAGAGACCTCAGCACCCACTCTACCCAAACTGCACCTGCAAATAATTCTCTCTAAAACATTCTAGAGAAGTGTTCACACTTACTAACTGTGGCAACTCATTTTCCTTGCCTGTAAAATGGGTATATTATATAAAATGGGTGTATATATATATAAACATACATAAAGCAGTTTAGCTCAATTATTGTGTGGTTATGATGATGATTATTAGTGGTTAATTATTGTTGTGATGATGATGATGATGATTAGAACAGATCTGAGATTTCGTCGGTGTAGAAAACTTCTTCCCCAACCCCCAAACTCCAGAGTCCTTCCATCAATACAGATCAGCATCTGCTTTGCAAAATACAGTCTTAGAGAGGTGCCTGGGATGCTTGCAGGGAGAATGACTTGTCCAGGTTGTTCAGCTGTCTGAAGCTGGATTTGAACTCAGGTCTTTCTGACTCCAAGTCCAGAGCTCTATCCATTGTGCTGCTTAACTGCCTTTAAATATTTGAAGGGCTTATTTTGTGGAAGAAGAATCTGACTTGTTCTCATTGTCTTCAGAAGACAGAACAAGTGGCTGGAAATTACACAGAAGAAGATGTTTTGGTTCAGTCAAGGCAAGTCACTTAACCCCAATTGCCTGCATTTCTTAAATGTTGGTACTTGTAATGATAATGGGAGAAGACAGTGCATAAAGGGGAGCAGAGGAGGGTGGTCTGGGAAATGATGTAGATGGACAAGAAAACTCAATCCAGGACCTTAGGAGCAGAGTCCAAAGGACCTGCTGGCTTCATCACTGTGCTTTTGTGGGTCTCAATATTATGACACCATCTTAACTTTTCCAAAGCATATGATGCTTCTAACAAGGCTGCTAGATGCAGGAGTGAGCTTCCTCATTACTGGAGACATGCAGGAAAAATCTGCAGGACCATTTGCTGGGGACACTAGCCCTGTACTGCCTCAACAAACAGCTCTGTGTCCTTTAAGTTCCCTTCCAACACAAAAATCTCATGGATCTGGAGTCAGTGTGACCATGAATCTGCTGCCCAACAATACTTTATATAATGACAGGACAGCTCTGGAGTCATGAGGACCTGAGTTCAAATCTGGCCTCAGATCAAACACTTGACACTTACTAGCTGTGTGACCCTGGGCAAGTCACTTAACCCCAATTGCCTGGGGAAAAAAAGTCCATCTACAGGTCCTTGAGAAGTCCCATTGATATAGCCTTACCCTCTAGGACAAGAGCAGCCAACCTGACCAAGGGCAGGAGCCAGAATTCACCAACAGCGCCCATAATGGACCTCTGTACACTTTATCAACAATATGAACACACGATGACTGATTTCACCTTTATTAAGCACTTACTGTGTGCCAGGTACTGTACTAAGTGCTAGGGATGCAAAAACAAGCATTTTAAGACTCGAAGGATCAGATGAGCTAATTAATGCAAAAAAAAAATCAGCTTGAAATAAAAACGTATTTTCTTTGTCTTACAGATAAAAAAAATGCATTGCATCAATTGCCACAACTTGGTCCTTTGACGTTTTTCTTCAATGTTGGTACTTGTAATGATAATGGGAGAAGACAGTGCGCAAAGGGCAGCAGAGGAGGGTGGTCTGGGAAATGATGTAGATAGGCAAGAAAGCTCAATCCAGGACCTTAGGAGCAGAGTCCAAAGGACCTGCTGGCTTCATCACTGTGCTTTCGTGGGTCTCAATATTATGACACCATCTTAACTTTTCCAAAGCATATGATGCTATCTTTAATCCTTGGATCAAAGCAACTTACAAGGATCGTTATTGTCTTCATCTTTCATATGGATGTAGGACCGCAGGTTGGCTGGCCTTGCTCCAGCTCCTGAACCTTTATATTTTAGTACTCTGACCCCTCAAAGATCTATAATTTGTTTGGTGAGGACATTCCTGCCTCCAACCCAGACCATAGTCCCTCCATAACTTAGCAGATGGTCTCTGAGAACTTCAGCGGCCAATATGTTATCTTCTAAAAATATCCCCTTCTATTTTCCCTAGAAAAAGGGATGGAAGGGATGACTGAATGCTGCCTTAATTGGGACTGCCCTCCCTGTCCACCCCACCCAAAGGGCTGACTGAGACATCCTCTTGGCCACTTAGAAGCTTCAAATAAACTAGACCATGTGGAAAAAGGAGGATGACAGCTTTGGGGCTAGAGATCAGAAGAAATGGCATCTCCATGGGTCTATTCTTAGAAAAGGAAGTGTTCCTTGTGGGTGTAAATATATGTCCCATATAGACTCCTACCATGTAATCTCCGGGTGTGCTTCCATATGGATGGCATAGATGATAATTATACTCTACTTACATATGCAGGGGCAGATTCAGCATTAAGATGTCTGTGGGTTTGTCCCTGGCAATCCATATGGTTTTTAAAAATGAAATCCATTAGGAACCAATGTCTTCATGGTGCTAATATCATTCACCAGGGGAGACCATGTTTATTCATTCAACAATCATTTATTAAATGTCTATTCTATGCCAAGCACCATACCAGGCAATGGAGGTACAAAGGCAAAGATGAACAACCCCTGCCCTTAGGCAGCCTACATTCTGACACTATGTGCCAGGCACTGTCCTAGGCATGGAATCTAGGGAGACAAAAATGAAGCGGTCCCTGCCCTCAGGGAGCTTTCATTCTATTGGCAGTGAGGGGAATGGGAAATAACAGGCACAAAGATAGGTAAATTCAAAATACGCACAAAAGAAATGGAAGCGATTTCAGAGCTAGAAGGGAAGCGGCAACTGGAGGGATGAGGGAGAGCCTCACATCAGAGGTGGCATTTGAAGGAAATGAGGGATTCTTGTGAGGAGGGAAACCCCCTGCCCCAGATCACTGCCTTGTTCTGGTGGAAGGACTTGTAGCTCAATGAGACCAGGAGTCATTGTCAGGGTCACCCGAGGCAGAGAGGTTGTAGTAGAGAGTTCTGACAAGAGGTGATCCACTGGAAAAGGAAATTGCAAAGCAATCCACCAGTTTTGCCAAGAAAACCCCATGGAGGGTGCAAAAATGATACAAGAGATGACATCAGGAGGTGAGCCCCTCAGGTTGGAAGGTGTCCAACACATTCCAGAGAAGAGCAAAGGACAACCCCAAGTAGATCCAGAAAGAATGAAGCAGCTGGGTCAAAGCTGAAAGGGAGCTCAGCTGCAGATGCATCTGATGACAAAAGGAAATCCAATGTTGTAAAGATCAATGTTGCGCAGGAACCTGGACTGTCAGATCTATGAACCAAGGTGAGCTGGATGTGATCAGACAGGAAGTGGACAGATTAAACATCCACATCTTGTGTGTCAATGGACTGCGCTGGATGGGAATGGGTGAATTGAATTCAGGTCATCACTACATATACTACTGTGGGCAAGAATCCTCCTTAGAAGACATGGAGTAGCCATTTCTTGGTCAATAAAAGGGTGCGAAAAGCAAAGTACTACAGTATAATCTCAAAAATTACAGAAATGTTATCTGTTCGAGTCCAAGGCATCACAGTAATACAAGTCTGTGCTTTAAACACTGATGCTGAAGAAGCCAAAGGTAGTCAGACCTATGGAGACCTGCTACATCTTTTAAAAATAACACCAAAAAGAAATGTCACAATCATCCCAGGGGACCAGAATGATAAAGTAGGAAATCATAAATAATTGGAATACAGGCAAGTTCGGCCTTAGAGTACAAAATGGGGCAGAGACTAACAGAGTTTTGTCCCAATAACTGTCTGGTCAGAGCAAACACTCTTTTTCAACAACCCAAGAGGTTACTCTAAACATGGACATCACTAGATGATCAATACTGAAATCACAATGATTATGGACTTTGCAGACAAAGGTGAAGAAGCTCTATACAGTCAGTTAAAGCAAGACCTAAGGCTGACTGTGGCTCAGATCTTGAGCATCTTATTACAAAATTCAGATTTAAATTGGAGAAAGTAAGGAAAACCATCAGACCGTATGGGTATAACCAAAACAATATCCCTTATGCATATGAGGTAGAAGTGACAAATAGATTTAAGAAATTAGATCTGGTAGATAGGGTGCCCAAAGAACTATGGACAGATGTTCACAATATTGTACAGGAGGCAGCAACAAAAAACATTCCCCAAAAAAAGAAGATCAAGAAAGCAAATTGGCTGTCTGATTAGCCAAATAGTTTAGGGAAGAAAGAAAGGGAAAGGGAAAGGAGAAAGGGACAGATACACCCAATGGAATGCAGAATTCTAGAAAATAGCAGGGAGAGATAAGAAGGTTTTCTTAAAGAGGCAGCTAGGTGGCGCAGTGGATAGAGCTCCAGCCTTGGAGTCAAGAGGACCTGAATTCAAATCCAACCTCAGACACTTGATACTTATTAGCTGTGTGACCTTGGGCAAGTCACTTAACCCCAACTGCTTCACCAAAGAATAAAAAAAAATTTTTTTAAAAGAATTTATTTTGAAAAAGGTTTTCTTTAATGAGCAATGCAAGGAAATAGAAGAAAACAATAGAATAAGAAAGACAAGAGATCTCTTCAAGAAAATTAGAGATATCAAGGGGGTATTTCATGCAAAAAAAAGGCACGATAAAAGACAAAAATGGTAGGGACTTAGCAGCAGAAGAGATTAAGAATTAACAGAAGAACTGTAAGAGAAAGATCTTAACAGCACCAATAACCATGATCGTGTGGTTAATTGATCTAGAGCCAGACACCCTGGAGAATGAAGTCAAGTGGGCCTTAGGAAGCCTTGCTAATGATGAGGCTAGTGGAGGTGACAGAATTTCAGCTGAGCTATTTAAAACCCTAAAAGATGATGCTGTTAATGTGCCACATTCAATATGCCAGCAAATTTGGAAAACTCAACTGTAGCCACCGAATTGGAAAAGATCAGTTCATGTCCCAGTCCTAAAGAAGGGCAATGCCAAGGAATGTTCAAATTGCCAAACAAAGCTAGGGTTCAGCAATATGGGAACCAAGAATTCCCAGAAGAGCAGGCTGGTTTTCAAAGAAGCAGAGGAAGTAGAGACCAAATTGCCAGCGTTTGTTGGATTATAGAGAAAGCAAGGGAGTTCCAGAAAAAACAAACAAACAAATATTGAATTCTCCTTCACCGACTGCCTTAAAGCCTTTGACTGTGTGAATCACAACAAAATGTGGCAAGTCCTTAAAGAGATGGGAGTACCAGGTCATCTTACTTGTCTCCTGAGGAACCTATATGCAGGTCAAGAAGCAACAGTTAGAACTGAACACAGAACAACTGATTGGTTTAAGATTGGAAAAGGAGTATGAGAGGGCTGTATATTGTCACCTTATTTATTTAATTTATATGCAGAGTACATCATGTAAAATGCCAGGCTGGATGAATCAAAAGCTGGAATTAAAGTTGCCTGGAGAAATATCAACAATCTCAGATATGCAGATGACACCACTTTGATGGCAGAAAGTGAAGAAATAAGAAGCCTCTTGATGTGGGTGAAAGAGGAAAGTGTAAGACCTGGCTTGAAGCTTAACATCAAAAAAACTAAGATCTTGGCAACCGATTCCATCACTTCCTGGCAAATAGAGAGAGAAGAAATGGAAGCAGTGTCAGATTTTATATTCTTGGGCCCAAAGATCACTGCAGATGGTGATTGCAGCATGAAATTAAAAGATGCTTGCTCCTTGGAAGGAAAGCTATGACAAATCTGGACAGCATATTAAAAAGCAGAAATGTCACCTTGCTGACAAAGGTCTATAAAGTCAAAGCTATAGTTTTTTTCAGTAGCAATGTATGTCTGTAAGAGTCGGACGATAAGGAAAGTTGAGTGCCACAAAATCAACACTTTCAAATTATGGTGCTGGAGAAGAGAGTCTCTTGGACAGCCAAGGAGATCAAATGTCAATACTTAAATTAATTCAGATTATTTATTGGAATGTCAAATCCTGAAGTTAGCTTAAATACTTTGGCCCCATAATGAGAAGACAGGACTCTTTGGAAAAGACCCTGATGTTGGGAAAGAATGAAGGCAAAGGGAAAAGGGGACAGCAGAAGAGGAAGTGGATAGATGGTGTCAGGGAAACAACCAACATGAATCTGGACAGATTTCAAGAGATGGAGGAGGGTAGAAGAAGGGCCTGGTGTGCTCTAGTCCACAGAGTCACAAAGAGTTGGACACAACTGAATGACTGAACACAACAACAACAACAAATAGAGGAGGGACAGGCTTGGGGGACATCCAACACAAAGACACAAGGACCATGGTGTATAGACTGCTGTGTGTTGGGAGCAGCTAACAAGAATGATACCAATGACACTTGTATTTATATAGCCCTTGCAAAGTGACATGTATGTTATCTTGTTTGATCAGAAAAGATCAGTTTGGAAGGAACACAGAATGCTTGAAGAGGAATAAGCTGGCACAAACCTGGAAAGCGGAGCTAATGCAAGGTTGTAATAAGTTTTAAACATCAAATACAGGAGCTCGTCATTTATCCTAAAGGCAATATGACCCAGAGGCATGAGGTTTGGGGATGCCTTGGGTCTAGCAAGATCCAGATAATCATTCTAAAAGCAAACTTCACCTTCCAATGACATCCTGCCCCTTCTTTCATTGGTGTGACCTGCAAACTGGAAGGACTGGTCTATGCAGGGAAACACCATAGCTGGCACAATGGATCCTAGCCCTGGGGGCAAATTCGCTTAAAGAGGAGAGATGGCATAGTGCAAGAAGATAGAGCAACTGTGGGTTCAGGAGGGCCACAAAAGGGGCTGCACCATCCCCAGAGAGTTGAGTATGCCCCCCTCCCCATACTGATAAAGTCACACCCAAAATTTAAAAAAGCTTCCGTTTCACATTTCTCAAGGCCTTTCAATCTGCAAAGCGCCTTCCTCAGAGCAGGCCCTGTGAGGCAGGAAATTCAACTACCCCCTCCATTGAACAGATGAAGACACTGAGGCCAAGAGAAGGGATGTGAGGAGGTGGTAACTTGGAAAGAACCGTGGATCTGGGTCAGAGAGTCTGAGCTTGCTCTGATACTTACCCTCTTGTGGGACCAGGCACAGATCCCTTCACCTCCTGGGGCCTGTATTGCCAAAGCTATAAAAGGAGGGGCTTAGGGTAGGTCATCTTAGGGCCCTGGCTACATCTCTGTCCTAGGATCTGCCCCACATCAGGACTTGAACCCAGGCTGCCTGATTTGAAGTCCAGTGTTCTTCCCACATAACCTAGTGCTGTCCCCCTCTCTGTGCCAATCAGGCAGAGATAGTCGACACCTTCTGTGCAAAACAGAGTCTCAGAGAGTCATTCTGAGTACCGAGAGCTTCAGTGACTTGCCCAGGGTCACACAGCCAATGTGAGGCTGGGGTAGCACTCGAACTCAGGTCTGTCTGGCTCCACTTACTAGATGTGTGACCTTGGGCAAGTCACAGATTCCACCTACCTGTTTCCCCAACTGCAAAATGGGGATAATAACCGCGCCTCACTCCCGGAGTTGTTGTGAGGTTCAAATGAGATAATATTTGCAAAAAGCATTTAGCACAATGCCTGGCACATGGTGAGCGCTATACAGATGTTAGCTGTCATCATCATTGTCGTTGTTGTTATTATCATCACTCTGTTATCATAATAATTATGATTTCTAATAATAATTGCCATCGCTATTTTATCATTATTGTATATCATGTTGTTATAACTATTCCAGCAGCAGCATCATTATTATATGCC
Source organism: Phascolarctos cinereus (assembly GCF_003287225.1). Classification (NCBI taxonomy): domain Eukaryota; kingdom Metazoa; phylum Chordata; class Mammalia; order Diprotodontia; family Phascolarctidae; genus Phascolarctos; species Phascolarctos cinereus. The sequence continues at coordinate 20,888,001 of NW_027555625.1, read as the reverse complement.
AATAATTATCATACCTCTTTTATCATTATTATTATACATCATATTTTATAACTGTTATACCACCATTATTTATCATCATAATAATTATAACTTATCATCATTAGATACCACAATAATTATAACCATCATATCCTTGCATTATTATATGTAATAATAATCATTATGATCATAGATATTATATATCATTATTATTGTTGTTGTTGGCATTGTGCCTCGTCCAGACAGAACTGGAGGACAGGTGAGTTAGGACAAGTGCTCACCTCATGAAGCCCTGGAAGGAAGCCTCGTGAACCTCAGGTGGGGTGGGTGGTGGTGGATTTGGATAATGGGGGGGGCAGTAGACACTGGGTGGGGTCAGGTAATGGGGGGGCAGCAGACACTGGGTGGGGTGGGGTAACGGGCGGGGAGGGCAGCAGACACTTGCCTGTGGCAGTCGTGCCAGATCCACGCGTGGCGGCCATTCTTGGGCCGGAAGTCCGACTGGCCGTTATTGTGGATCTGGGAGGAGAATCGCAGGAGCCGGCGGTAGCCTGTGGTGGGTGAGGTCTGGGCAGCGGAGGATGCCAGGCAATTCTCCTCCATGGCACACTGCAGCATAAACATGGGCCGGTCTTCCAGGTATGTCGTCTGCTGAACGAGCTCAGCATTGAGGACCAGGTCAGGGGCAGCTGCCAGGAGCCAGGAAGGCAGAGCGGGTAACGGTGACCCCAGAGCGTGAGGAGGAAAGGGAATGATGGAGCACCATTAGAGCCAACCAGCAGACATGTTTAATCTCCTTGGTGGAGTAGATGGAGTGCTAGCTCAGGACTGGGAGGCCTGGGGTCAAAATCTACCATTGCTACTTACAGGCAGATCAAAGCAGAATGGATATGGAAATGTTCTGTAAGTGAGTAAAGCATAGCAAACAGGGAAGGGCTTGAGAGGCAGTGTGGTTCAATGGAAATTGCCTGGACTTAGAAACAGAAGATCTGGGTTTAATGCCTGCTTCTGCATGGCTCTTTGTGTGATGTTGGGCAGGTCACTCCATCTCTCTTCTGGGCCTCAGTTTCCTCAGCTATAAAATGGGCATAGGGCTATCTAAGGCACCCGCCTCACAGGGTTGTCAACAAGTTCAAATACTGTCAATGACAAAAGAACACAATACAAAGCTCCCTGAAATGATGACAATGATGGTGATAATGGTGGTGATAATGGTGGTGGTGGTGATGATGATGGTGGTGGTGGTGGTAATGATGGTGGTGGTGATGATGATGGTGGTCGTAGTGGTGGTAATGGTGGTGGTGGTGGTGGTGATGATAGTGGTGGTGGTGGTAATGATGGTGGTGGCGATGATGGTGGTGGTGGTGGTGGTAATGGTGGTGGTGATGATGATGGCGGTGGAGGTGGTAATGATGGTGGTGGTGATGATGATGGTGGTGGAGGTGGTAATGATGGTGGTGGTGGTGATGATGGTGGTGGAGGTGGTAATGATGGTGGTGGTGGTGATGATGGTGGTGGTGATGATGATGGTGGTGGTGGTGGTGATGATGATGGTGGTGGAGGTGGTAATGATGGTGGTGGTGATGATGATGGTGGTGGAGGTGGTAATGATGGTGGTGGTGATGATGATGGTGGTCGTAGTGGTGGTAATGGTGGTGGTGGTGGTAATGATGGTGGTGGCGATGATGGTGGTGGTGGTGGTGGTAGTGGTGGTAATGATGGTGGTGATTATGATGATGGTGGTGATTATGATGATAGTGGTGATGATGGTGGTGATGATGGTGGTGGTAGTGGTGGTAATGATGGTGGTGGTGATGATGATGGTGGTGGTAGTGATGATGATGGTGGTGGTGGTGGTGGTGGTGGTGGTGGTGATGATGGCGATAAAGAGGAAAAGGAAGAAGAAGAGGAGGATGCTATGGGAGGGTCAGCTATCAAGAATTAGTTGATTCACCTGGTAATACCTTAATGACCCATGGAAGTGGTGGGGGCACTGCTTTCTCACCCTGAAATTCCTTTCTTTTGACTCGAGTTGGATTTTCTGACTGATATCTCTCTCTCTCTTCCAGTTGAGCATGGAGATCACAGGATCACAGAATTTAGAGACAGAAGGCTCTTTAGGGATAATCTAGTCCAACCTTCTCATTTTTTTATGAAAGAAGAAACTGAGTTGCAGAGAGGAGCAAGTGACCTGAGGTTACACAGGTAGTAAGTAGGAAAGGCAAGATTGGAACCCAGATCCCCAATTCAAATCCAGTGCGTTTTCCACTGTGTTCTGCTGCCTCTCATATCAACAAGCATTTACTTATTAAGCCCTTAGTATGAGTGACAGGCACTGTACTAGCTGCTAGGAACACATAAACAAAAGGGAAACAGCTCCAGTCCTCCAGGGGCTTACACTCTGTTAGGAGAAAGAACCAGAGTGTGGTAAGAGCCCCCCAAGAACCCAGGTTTTGCTGCCGCTCCCCCGCAGGCTGGGAAGGGACGGCCGCTAGGAGCCACTCACTTTCGGAGCAGGCGACACCAGCGGCGTGATGCCTGCCTTGGGGGCAAGCCACGTTCTCTCCATGATGGCGGCAGTGTGACAGCGCCATCTCGGTCCCGGAGCACTTGACCCCACTCATGACCACGATGTTGGCATCGATGTCCCCTTGCCAGTACCAGGTCTCCTAGCCCAAGGAAGAAAGGGAAGAACAATGTGCTGACCACTCTGCCCTGTAGGGTGACCCGTCCTTGCCAGATGCCCTCACAAGTGAGCATCTTGGCAGCCTGGTGATGGAGGGTGGAAAATGAGGTCAGTCAACTGGCAAAGTCTGACTCTGGGCCAGGCACCGTGTTAGGAGTTGAGACTACAGAGACAAAAGTGAAATGATGCTCGGCTTCAAGTTTTCATGCTGTTTGTTGTGTGGTACACAGGGAGGACCTTGGCTCAGGGGTCACAGGACCCAGGTTCAAATCCCACCTGTGATGGTTACTTCCCACATGACCTTGGGCAAGTCACCTGACTTCCCTGGTCCTCAGTTTCCTCCACTGTAAAATGAGGGGGGTGGACCCCATGGCCTCTGAGGTCTCTTCCAACTTCAGATTCTTTGATTCTATGATCCTAAGGATATGTTACGGTAACATGAGGAGAGGGAGATGGATGAACCACGAGACAGAACGGCATAGTGGGCACAGTCAGCCACAGGTAGGGAAGGCCTTGGTTCAAGTCTTGCCTTGGACATTCACTGATTGTGCAACCCTGGACAAATCACCTACTCTCTCAGTACCCCCAGGAAATAATTCTCTAAGGCTAAGCTCAGAGAAGGTGCTGATCTGCACTGGCAGGGGGAATTTTCTCACTGAGAGTTTTCCATATGAATGATGTCACTGGTCTGAACCTCCCCCCCAAAAAAAAAGGAAAGAAAAAGAACGAATGAGGAGGGAAGGAGTGCTAATAACTAAGGGCATCTAGGAAGGTTTCCTGTAGGAGGAGGTACCTCAGCTGAGCTATGAAGGAGGCCAGGCATTCTAGAGGCGAAGGTGAGTACAGAGCACCTTTCATGTGCCAGGGAAAGCCAGGGCAAAGGCATAAGGCAGAAACGAGGTGGCCACGTTTGGGGAAGGCAGGTAGGCGAATGTGGTTGGAATAGGGAATTCACTGGAGATGACCAAGCTGGAGCAATAAACCTGGGAGCAGCTGGGGAGGCCCCTAAAATGCCAAGCTGAAGAGATCGGATTGTATCCTGGAGGTACTAAGGAAACATTCAAGGCTTCAGAGCAGGGTGGTGTGAGATCAGGCCCAGGGGAGGGAGCGTGACTTGCTCTAGGCCAGGCTGCAAGTGAAACTACCACTAAGGTTATCATCATCATCATCATTAATAATAACAGCTAACATTTACATGGCACCTACTGTGTTCCAAGCACTGTGCTAAAACCTTGCAATTATTATCTTGTTTGATCCTCACAACAAGCCTGGGAGGGAGGTGCTACTATTATCCCCATTGTACAGGTGAGGAAACCGAGGCAAACAGAGGTTAAGTGCCTTGCCCAGGATCACACAATTAGTTAATGTCTAAGGCAGGATTTGAACGCAGGTCTTCCTGACTCCAGGCCTGGCACTCTATCTACTTGTAGCTACCTTATGAACTGCTACAAGTGGCAGTCAATGACCATGACAATTTACCTCAATTCAATCCAACAAATATTTATTACGTACCCACGATAGGCAAGCCGTGTCATGGGCAGCATTCCATGGTGGTGAGAGAGCCCTTCTAGAGTCAGAATGACCTGGGTATGAGCCTCACCACTGACACACTGTGGCTGCATCATCCCAGACAACTCACGTAACTTCCCAGGAAACTCTCTGATGGTTAAATTGTAGAGAAGGTGGTGATCTGCACTGGTGTGGGATGGTGCCTTACCTGGGAGTTCTCCAGAAGTTCAGTCCCTGTCCCCCATCTCCTATCCCTTGTCACAGGGTCACCCATTTAGAGCTGGAAGAAACCTGAGGCCACTTAGCCCAACTCCCTCCTTTTACAAAAGAAGAAACTGAGTCTCAGAGAGGGTGACTGGTCCAAAGCCACACAGCTAGTGAAAAGCAGCTTGCGATTCATGGCCATGCCACACGTCTGATTCTCCCTTGGGCCTGGGGCTGAGCAGTGACCCCCAGGCCACAGCTGACTCTCAGGGGGAGCACCGGCTGCCCCTGGGAAGGAGCACATTCTCACCCGGGAATTCACGAATAGGAAATATTCCTTCTACTTTGCAGAGTGGGGGAAAGTGACAGGAGGGGAAAGGTGAAGTCGGTGAGGCAAGAACAGATGCTTTGTCATCTCCGTTCAGGGTAACTGTGTATCTACTTTGAACGTATCATGCGTACACATGCCTTTTTTAAAACGTTCTTTCCCCCAGTAGAACAGGAGCTTCTTGATAACAGGGGTTGTTTTTATCTTGTGCCCCCAACACTTAGCACAGAGCTTGGCATGCAGAAGGTGCTTAATAAATGCTTGCTCAATAATAGTATAATATAATAATATAGTATATATTATATGTAGTATATATTACATATAGTATATATTGTAATAATGTAACAATAATAGTATCGCACTCCCATTTACTGGTCACCATAAGGTTCACGTAAGGGGAGCTAAGTGGTGGTGCGATGGATAGAGCACCAGATCTGGAGGCAGGAAGACTCTTCTTCCTGAGTTCAAATCTGGCTTCAGACACTTAAATAGGTGTGTGATCCTGGGCAAGTCACTTAACTCTATTTGGCTCAGTTTCCTCATCTGCAAAATGGGCTGGAGAAGGAAATGGCAAACCCCTCTGGTATCTTTGCCAAGAAAACCTCAAATGGGGTTTTCTGAAAGTGACCAAGCCACAATAATAAAATTCACAAAGTGATCTGTCCTCACTTGACCCTATGCCGCAGCCAGGACCACTTTCAGTATTCCCATTTTACAGGTTCAGACAGGCTGCCAAGATTCCTCCAGCAGGGACACTTGTCAGGTCCCCAGGTCTGCAGATTCCTAGGCCAGTGATCTTTCCCGTGCTAGGCTCTCAGTGTCCAGCATCGAGGCTGGAGCTCGATGGGGCCCTGCTGGCTTCGCATCTCCTCACTGGCCGTCCCAGCCACTGTGCCCTTGTAAGCAAGATTGTGGCTCAGGTGACCTTGGCCTCCTGAGATGGGGCGCACCAGGCTTGACAGGGGCTGGGTCTATGTGTCTGGCTGTTTTTCCGTTGCCCTGGGAGATCTGGCCTGACAGCAGTTCCTGCTTTCCCCCGCATCCCTTCCTCTGGGGCCAGCTGTAAACAGTATTAACCAAGATGCCACGTTGCATTGGAACAGCTGTTTCAAGCAGCCTGAGAGCTGGCTGGCCTTATCACCGCGCCCCTGCAGAGGGGGAATAGGGAACTAGAGGTGGGAGGGCCAGGGCTTCGTGAAGGCGGGACCCCCTCCAGCTGTTCCCCACCCAACCTAGTCCCTAGCTTAGTCTTTGCAAAATCACCAAACCCAGAGCCCCTCCTCCCTCAGAATCACCCTCAGGTCTCTATTTATTCCATTCCCAGGAAAAGCTGGGGGTGGGGGAAGCACCTAGGAATCCAGAGCTTGGAAAAGTTCATCAGACTGGGATGTGTCCTTCCAGGCCTCTTGTTTGACAAAAGAGTCTAGGATCATAGTTATAGGACTAGAGATGCAGAAGTGGAAAGGACCTCAGAGGCTAATTTACAGAGGAAGAAACTGAGTCCCAGAGAGGATTTGCCCAAGGTCCCACAGGTAGTAAGGGACAGAGCTGGGATTCAAACCCAGGTCCATTGATCCCAAACTTGTTTCTCAAGGAAAATAGATGGACCTTGAAGCAGACCCAGAAGAGTTGGGCAGGATTTAAACAGAGAGGTCTGGGACTCCAGGGAAAAGATTTGTTCCTACCTGGAAGGCATTACTGGCAAACCCGAGGCCCAGCTGTCGGCAGACCACCATGGCCTCCACGACACCCCAGTTCTCCCCACACACGGTCCCCCACTTCAATGTCCCGTTTCGCTCCACCAGCACCTCTACACGGCCCTCGTAAGGGTTGCGGCCCCCGCTCAGGCGCAGCTGTGGAGAAAAGGAAGATAGTCAGTGGAGACGGGGGCGGGAAAGATAGGTCTGGAGGGCAAGGATGAGGGCAGGAAGGGATGTCTCTCAGGACACTCATTTGGGGGTCCTTTCACTCTCTTCCCCAGGCTTTCCTAGGAGACCAACCCAAACAATTTGATGTGGTCTAAACCCATCATGCCCCTAAGTCTGAGACCAGGGTGGGGGTGGGGGCAGGGGTGATAGCAACATATGGACAATGGGGGGGAGGTCTACCAGGGCACTGCTTCTTCCCCCTACCTGGAACACACACACACACACACACACACACACACACACACACACACACATCCCTATGTATATATAATAGATGTATATACACATGCAATGTGTACACATGTGTGCATACACATATGTGTATCTACAATCCCCAAAGTCTTAGGCTGTTCAAACTTTAAAGTGCACTAAGATTTTGGGGGCACCCTGTAGACACACAGAAATGTGCAAACATGTATATAGGTATGTATGTGTGTGTGTATGCATATCACTTTAAAGTTTAAAAAGCATTTTACAGGCATTATCTCAATTGATTCTCCCCAAAATAACAGGGATAGGAATTGAACCTCTTATTTCACTGGTAAAAAGAGACTCCCAAATGAGGAAACCCCCTGTAACAATGCAACTTAAAACTCTTAGAGAGTAGCTTCGAGCCCTGGGGTTAAATGACTCACCTAATGTCACACAGCTGGGATGTGTTAGAGCTAAGACCTGAACCCAGATCTTCCCGGCTCAGAGGTCAGCTCTTTACTAAACTTCCCTGCTTCCCAGGATCACAATAAGTAGCATGTATACAGCACATTCAGGTTTGCAAAGCGCTTTACAAACATCCCATTGGATCCTCACAACAACCTTGGGAAGTGGGTGCTATTATCATCCCCATTTTATAGATGACCAAACTGAGGCTGAGAGAAGTTTGTTTATCCAGTACAGGATTGAATAAGGAGGTATCTTTTTATTGTTTTTTTTTTGTCTGGAACCAAGATCTCATCCACTTAGGGGACTCCTGGTGAAGAAACTTCAGTTACACACACAGTTAGTATGTGTCAGAGGCAAGACATGAAACTGGACCTTCCCGATTTCAAGACTGGCCCTTCTCTCGACTACTACACACTGCTGGTGACCCCACTTTACAGAAAAGGAAACTGAGGCTCAGAGAGAGGAACAGAGTGTTGGGTGAGATCAGAGGACACATTTGGTATGGATGAAGGAAGGCTGGGAAGGACACCTCTTACAATTCCGCCCCCCTTCTTCCAATATAACCCCAACCTTCCTTCCTACCATGCATCTGAAATTGATACCTTTGGGATGGGGCATTCCATGTTTTCAGCACATCCTAGCAGAGACGCTGATATTCAATTCAACAGCCATGTATGAGCACCTACTACGTGTTAGGTACAGGGGATAAGAATGCATGAAATAGCCCCTGACCTCAAGGAGCTTACAGTCTAGTGGAAGAAATCACATGAAAATATGCACAGACAAGTTATAGAAAGGAAAAACAGGAAACAACCGAGAGAGAAGAGGCGCTAGCCTTAAGGGGGGATCGGGAAGGGCTTCCTGCTGAAAGCGGGGTTTTAGCTGAGACATGAGACGAAGCGGTCCAGGAAGGGGCAGTGAGTACTGCATGACCACTAAGCATGGCTATGCATATTAAACTGCACTTCGGCAGCTCCAGGATCCATGACCTTTCACATCCATTCCCCTCTCTCTACTCACAAGATCACCGGCCACCTTATTTCAGGTGCTTTGTTCCTTAACTTCTCCCTTTCTTATCATCTATATCCAAGCTTTGACCAAGACCTGTAGATTTCACCTCTGCCGCATCTTTGCGATACACCTCCTCTGACACTGCCTCCACCCCCCGTCTACTCATCACCTCAGCAAGAGTCGCTCTCTCGAGACTCTGCCAGCTGCAGTCCACCCTCCATTCAGCCACTCAAGTGATTTCCCAAAGTGTAGGTCTGACTATGTCTCTCTCTCTTTGTCTGTCTCTCTCTCCATCTCCCCTCTCTGTCTCTGTCTTTGTCTGTCTGTCTGTCTGTCTCTTTCACACACACACACACACACACACACACACACACACACACACACACACACACACACACTCCATAAATGCCAGTGCATTCCTATCACTTCCAGGATCAAATCCACAATCCCACTTGTCTTCCGAAGCTCTCCATACTCAGTCCCCTCCTTTCCTTACAGTTTTCTTCTGCCTTATGCCCCTACCTCACCCCCACATGCTCTTTGATGTAGTCGCATTGGCCTCTCAGCTGTTCTTCCAACAAGACCCTCCACCTCTTGGCTCCAGGCATTTTCCCTGGCTGCCCCTATGCCTGGAACACTCTCCCTCCTCACCTCTGCCTCCTGGCTCTCCTGGCTTCCCTTCAAGTCCCAGCTTAAGTCTCCCCTTCTTCGGGAAGCCTTTCCCAATCCCTCTTAATTCTAGTGCCTTCACTGCTGATTATTTTCTGTTTATCCCACATAGAGCATGTCTGTACATAATTTGTTTGTTGTTTCTCATTAGAATGTGAGCTCCTTGAGAGCAGGGACTGTCTTTTGCCTTTCTTTGTATCCACAGCCCTTAGCACAGTGCCAGGCACATAGTAGGTGCTTAATACATGCTTATTGACTGTCTCTTGTTGGAACTGCTACAAAAGTCTTCTAAATGATCTCCCTGCTTCAAGTCAATCAAGTAATTGTCTCTCCCGTTCATCTTACAAACAGCTGTCAACACAGACTCCTATGTTTGGCTTTTAAAGCCCTGAACAAGCTGGCCCCAGCCTGTTTTCCCAGCTTTATTTCATGTTACTTTCCTTCATTCACTCTATGATTCAAACAAATCAGCCTTCTCACAGGTCCTTAGATGGGACACTCATCCTGCCTGTCTCCCTTCCTTTGCCCTGGCCTGCAATGCTCTCCCTTCTCGTCTCCATCTCTTGGGATTCCTGGTCTCCTTCCAAACTAAGCTCACGTACCGCTTTCTACATTTTCCTGATTCCCCCTCCCCCACCTAACTTCTTTTGTCTTTTATTTGTTGTTATTTTGTTTGTATGCTGTTTCATTTATGTATTGTTTCTCTTGCATTCTTGTATGTCTTTTGTTGTTATTTGTATTTTATTATTTTATTTATTTGTTGCTACATTCAGTATATCACTTTTATGTGTACATATCGTCTTCCCCGATAGAATGTAAGCTCCATGAGAACAGGTTCTTACTCATTTTTTACTTCATATCCACAGTGCCTAGGACAGTGTTTGGGCCATAGTAAGCATTTAATAAATGCTTGCTGATTGATTTACTGATTTCATTAAGGGTTCCATGTATAGACCAATACAAAGAATAGTCTCCTTTTCCCCTCAGCAAATAGTTTTCATAAGCAGCCAGTGCAACCTCTCCTAGTCAACCTCTTGGGATGAGCCTTTGTACACACTTAGAAGATGGACAGATTTGGAAGACTGGCTTTGTCCAAGCCCTTTCCTGCCTGGAGAGCCCAGGATCACTCACCTCTTAGCTGTGATGAGGCATGGAAGAAGTTTGTAGAGGGACAGATACCTCACATATGATATACTGTTTCTTTTCATAAGAAGAATCTTGAAAAGGCTACAAAAGGGAATTTTGTATAAAAGAAGACATTAACTGTCAAAGGGAATGCAATGCTGCCCCTGTTATGGAGAGACATTTAGATACTGAATAGCAAATAGAAAAAGAATTTTGTTTTGATATAAACCATTAAATATGTTTAGGAAGAAACAGCCTTTAGATGGGATTTTGGACACTTTGGGAGAGAAAATTATCTGTGGGTAGATTGGAGGATTTGGATCTCTGTTAACAATGTGGCAGGATGCCTTTTTTGTGTGGGAACAGTTTAATGTTATAAACAGGCAGAGACAGATCTACATATTAAAAACCGGAGAAATGTGAATGTGAAGAAACAGTCTCATGGGCACTGAGAGAGACAACTGTGTAGAGCATTTCAGTGAACTGCAAAACATGATGGCGTGTTGGCCACTTTGCAGAGAACTACTTTATGACTAAAACTAAGAAAAGGAGATATCATAAAAAAACATCTGGAGGCAGAGGCATGATGGAAAAAGAGCCATAGATTTGAGAGGAGAAATGTGGGGAGCTATGACTTAAGTAAAAGGTGTCACTAAGAGTTGGGGGCTTTCATTTCAGCCACTGCCCTTTAACTGTGGGGGAATAGTGAGGGAATAGCAAGAGAATGGCAAGAAATGACAACAAAAGCAGCAGAAATGGGAGATGGGAAGAAGCATCACAGGAGGCAGGGGCGGTGGGGTTAAAAGCAGTCAGATGAAAGAAGGCTTCAGCTGAGCGATGCCTGATTGGTCAGAGAGAGTGGATTTCATTGGGCAAGAGCTCCAGGGACAGCTATTGTCTTTCAGCACCTCCTAGTGTGGGAGAAAGGTGACGCTTCATATAAAGATTCCTTACTCTCTGCTACCACCTCTGGCTTGAGAAGGAAAAGCATAGGAGCTTTGGCATCACCTTGAAGGTTGCTGAGTTGCTGGGAGCTCCACTCTTTTAGCGGCAGCATTCTTGTGAGTGAATAACCAGCTGGTCTGGTCTGCATAGCTCTCTAGTTTACATAAAATTGCTCTAAGGAATTTCCAAACATCAAGCAATGAGCAGAGAAGCACTTTTCTGCAATTCACATATTTCTGAATGAACCAGTAATGTCAAAGCTTGCATTTGAGAGTGCTGAGTTGCCCTAAGCTCATGAGTTTTCCTCCTTCATGTGTTTCCCTACTCATGAGGTTTCTAAAAGAGTGCACATTCTTCACTATAGCTATTGCACTTCAGTGGGAAAGTGTGATCTAGGTTTATACATACGCACATATGTATGTGTATATATAGTGACATTTAATAGTCATGTATTTGTTTTAATATATTCTATCTATAACATTATTTCTTTTTCTTTATAAAGTAAATGGTGATGTTTAAGATCTAAAAGTGACATTACTGTGAGTAGCTGGTTGTGTAGATAATATATATATATATATAATATAATACATATACACATCTATAAATACCTATATAAATACAATAAATATAATATAATATAAATACATACTTATATATGTATATTGGACACTCATGAACTAGAGTTCAGAGAGCAGTGGAAGTATATTCCCTCTTAACACGGTTACTACCTCCTAGGACTATGAAAGATTTTAAATGTAATCATATGATGATGGTATGTTTTCAGGAACTAAGACCTGCCAGTGTGAGAGCAGATTGGAGGAGTCAAGCCTAGAGAAAAATGTAGTACAACCCACTTGAGTGAGTAGTGTAAGAATTCAAGTCCTGCACAGTGTGGTGTGGGGTGTTGACTATATCCCATCCTGACATATCTGGCATTTCATCGTGGGGGCATTAGAAGAGACCACAGACCACCCCTTTATTACCATTATATCGACCTCTAGGCATTGAAGAAGGATCTTAGCAGAGGGCCACATACCTACATATGTGAATAAAGATGTTGGGGGCAACATTTTAAGGAAGCCTAGATGGATGGGATCTTTGATAAAGGGGAGAATGATTTTGACTCACCCAGGAACACATGACTAGTAATTGGCAGAACCATGGCTAGGACCAATGTATTTTGAATCCTAGTCCAGGGCTCTTTTGACTATGTCTTGTTAATTATTATAGGCTGTAAGATTGGATTGATCTGGAAGGCACCCAACATTTGGTTGGGTAGTTTACCTGTACTCTTTTTTTTTTTTGACAGAATTTGGAATTTCCTATTAAGATGATACAGCCTTGAAGGGAGCAGGACTTCTTAATATACTTAAAAAAAACTGTAATAGAAAACACCAAAGAGTAGGGAAAATGTCTCAAAAACCACACAAGAAAAAAAAAACAAACAACCAACACAGAAAATAGCCAAGATAAGAAAAGTGTAAATACAATAAAAACATTATGGAGAAAAAGAAAGAATTAATGTAGCAAAAATGCATAGATGGAAAAAGAAAGCTTGTAAGTCACACCAAGATGCATCTTCAAAATCAAAAAGCAAAAAATTTAAGAGAATTAAACAAAGATTAACACTAGTTAGAAAGTCACAAGAGCAAATCGAGTTGCTTGAAGAATTTTTTTTAATTACAAGGGGGAATGAAGCTAAAATTAAAAGGTACTTAAAAGAAATCTGGAGGATAAAATAAAGAAAATCATTACAATGAAATTTAAAATAGAAAACTTAAGGTGATAGTATATATAATAGAGAAATAAACATTAGAAGCATTCCTACTAAAAACAGGCATAAAACACAGATGTCACTTACTCAAAATAGTCTTTAACATGTTAGTAAAGGCATTTTTTTCCAGACATATGATTCCATCGATTTAGAGATGGAAGAGACCTCAGAAATCATTGAATTTCATACTTGAAGCAGTTGTGCCAGTAAGCAGGACCAACTCCCATTTTAAGCATTTAATATCAAGAGATTAGGTTTAAAAAAAACTGCTAAAAACATCTTAACAGATTTTGGAGGCTTGAAGATTAGTCATTTTTAGATGGCAGTGGAGAACTTCTGGGACTTGGGTAATTCTAGGAACTCACCCCTTTCTGAAATATTTTAGTGAGTTTTGGGGTACCGCTCTGTATAATTTGTTTTAAAGAAAAACAAGAATCAAATTCTGCAATAGTTTTAGGGGTAAGCAGATCACTTTTCCCCTGAAGACTGATAGTCCTATTATTTTAGTGTAATAAAGGAAGGCAGGTGGTTTGAAATTAATCCCAGAGTGAAGAGGGAAAAATAGACATACAGTTTGCACTTTGTAGCTGCCTCTCATTAACCCTTCTTTGACCATGAAAGGTTGTTTAAATCAAGGATCCCTTGAACTCTCCCCATCCAAGCTCAGCTGATCCCTATGCCAGATCAGAGACCCATTGTGACCATCCCAGCTCAATGTTTTCCTCACAGACCCTCCCCTTCTGATCTTGTTAATCCCTTTTATCTCAGACCAGTTTCCTAAATAAAGGTATTAATCAAAAAAGAAAAATAGGCTGAAAAAATACAGGAAACTTGAGTTACATTCTGATCTCAAGAAATGTATTAGTTGTATCTCTGTTTCCCTCAGTTTTTTGATCCATAAAGAGGAAAATAGTAACGGTACCCACCTCCCAGGATTATTGGGAGGATGACGTGATATAATGATTGTGAAGTGCTCAACATAGTGACTGGCATATAGTAAGCACTATAAAAATGTTGATTATTGTTAATATTATTATTTCTTCAGTTGAAGGTAATTGAATACTGGGTTTTATATATGTATAGTATGAAATACCAAAGGTAATATGATTAATGATTTCTATGTAGGATAATTTGGAAATGCATTTGGCTGAATTGATATCATCTGCCTAGTAATAAGTTTGTTTCATGTTTTAAATATGCGCTATTGTATGTTATTATTGTATTTCTAAATTCTCATATTGTGAAATTAAAGAAATCATTGTATCAGAAATGCTATTAGAAAAGCAACTTTTTTTTTAATCTGGATGCTGTTAGATTATGGATTGAGCTTTTTAAATAATATGATAAAAACAGGTATTTGAAAACTGTTAAATATTTAATGGAGTATATTTATTTGTTAAAAGATAATAATAATAAAGATAAAAGATAATAAAGTTTACTGTAATAAAGAGTGAGTTTGCATTTAAAGATATCACTTATAAAAATTATAAAAATATATAGGGTGGTTTAAAGATGTAACTTCAATACATCAATATGAGTCAACTCTCAGGTATTTGCTATATGTCCGAAACTCCAAAATGTGGTTAGTTTATTATACGTAAAGGATAAATTAAAGGTAGCTGTTAGAGAAATATGAGAAAATTAATAGTATTCATGTCCTAAGTTGTGGTTAGTGAAATTTTGCTATTTGAGGTAAAAACCCGGAACTATAATTTATTATTGTTTTGAGTTTTGATTACAGGGATGGTTGTCTGAGTTGTCATGTAGCCAATAGTAGAAAATAGCATGGGCTACAATCTGAGAACTGCTAAAGGTAGATGTCCATGCCTGGGAGAAGTTTGGGGGATTTGACATAGCCTAAGGTAAGATCCTTTTGACTCAGTTTCCTCATTCTATTTTCTTTTTGATTAGGAAATTTCTCTACCTGGTTAATCCTGTGACTGGCTTTCAGATATGACTCACGCCTGGAATCAAAGAGAGCTACAGGAGTTTTTCTCATTATGATATATACCGTTATTATAATTATGGCCTTCTTTTTCCTTCCATAGCAGATTTCTATAATAAGGGCATGTGAGCAGTAGAAGCTTTGTAAGTACAATACTAAATCTTAATAGGCACTCATAAACACTTATTTAACCGAACTGAGGTGGATTGAATGTGTGAAAGCACTAAGAAATGTGAATGTTAATATTCTATTGCCCTTGACCAAGGAGTGAGGAAGACTCATCTTCCTGAATTCAAATCTGGCCTCTGATATTTACTAGCTGTGTGACCCTGGGCAAGTCACTTCACCCTGGTTGCCTCAGTTTCCTCATCTGTCAAATGAGCTGGAGAAGGAAATGGCAAACCTCTCCAGTGTCTTTGCCAAGAAAATCCCCAAACGGGGCAAGAGGAATCAGACACAACTGAAAAATGACCGAACAATAAGCTTGGCCCTCTGGCCCTCCAAGAAGGTCATCCAGGGACTTATGATCCTAGCCTACTAACCTCTGGCTTCATCCTCATTCATCTATGAATCAATCAATCAACAAGCATTTATTTAACACTTACGATGTGCCAAGCACTGTGCTAAGTATGGTGAAATAAAGGAAAGCAAAAGAAGCAGGCCCTGTAGCCTCCACGGAAGTGGGGAAGGAGAGAGGAGGGAAGGAGGGCTGAATTCCCTTCAAACAGTGTGAGCTTCTTCATCTTCCTATCCCTCTGGCTTTCTCTAGCTGGGCCATGGGATTATTAAACGGAATAAAGAACGCAGTGTCGAATTCTTACAAAACGCTAACTAGAAAACCCAAACGCTGCCTGCGAGCTGGACCCACAGGGAACCCGGCAATGTTTTGATACAAGGCTGTGGTTCCGTGGTCTCAAACCCATTTTGCTGGGCGGGTAATGCCACGCAAATGTTAATTCTAGGGGAAACATGAGGATCTTCCAACATAAATCCCACACATTTGCTTAGTCAGAGCCAAGTCCTGAGCTCAGGGGTGAAGGAGAGGTCAGTGAGGACCCAGGGAGACATCAAACATGGCTGCCTTCATCTGGTCAAACCATCATCCGCTCCCCTCTTCCCATGTGGGAAGCTCAGAAGTCTTCTACTTCTGTGGCTTGTTGTTAAGAGATAGACAAGATATCCCAAGCCGAGCTTTTCAGTGTTTTCTAAAATCTTGAAAATAGATAGTTTCCTAATGAATTTTAGAGAAGGTAGTTCCACCTCTTCATTTGACAGGTGAACAAAACAGAGGTCCAGGGGACTTGTCCAAGGTCACACAGCTAATGAGTGGAGGTGTATGGAAGAGAGTTCCTTTCTTTGAATTCCCGGCTCAGCCATCCTGTTTCTCTTTTACAAAATCACACAGATATCCACACTCTAGGAAAGCATTCTCCACATACAGGATCATCACTCCGAGCTGGGAAAGACTTCAAGGGCTGACCCCTTCATCTTGCAGATGAGGAAACTGAGACCCAACAAGGCTATAGGACCACAGACTTAGAGCTAGAAAGGACATCAGGGACCTTCTAGTCTATCTTCCTCTCTATATAGATGAAGAAACTAAGGCCCTAGGAGGTTAAGGGACTTACCCAAGGTCACATAGGTGGAAAGCATCAGAGTCAGGATTCAAACTCAAGACCTCCGACTCTTTCCTCTGCCTCCTGTATAAGTTGCAGAGCCAGAATTCCAGCTCAGCACCTTGACTACAAGGGGCAGCTAGGTGGTGCAGGGGGTAGAGCACTGTGCTTAAAATCAGGAAGACTTCTGTTCATGAGTTCAAATCTGCCCTCAGACACTTACTAGCTGTATGACCTTGGGCAAATAAGTTAACCTTCTTTGGCTCAGTTTCCTCATCTGTAAAATGAGCTGGAGAAGAAAATGGCAAACCACTCTAGCAAATTTGCCAAGAAAACCCCAAATGGGATCATAGTCAGACGTGACTCAACAACAGCTCTGACTATAAATAGTTTTCCCATGCACTAATACGACAGGAAAGTTGGTCAGCTCCTATTGTGAAATGATCCAACCATTTCGGAGAACAATTTGGAACTATGCCCAAAGGGCTACAAAAATGTGCATACCCTTTGATCCAGCAATAGCACTCCTAGGGCTATATCCCAAAGAGATCAGACAAATGGGAAAAGGACCCACATGTACAAAAACATTTATGGCAGCTCTTTTTGTGGTGGCAAAGAATTGTAAATTGAGAGGACGCCCATCAATTGGGGAATGGCTGAGCAAGTTGTGGGATATGAATGTAATGGAATACTATTGTGCTATAAGAAACGATGAGCAAAGAGACTTCAGAAAAACCTGGAAAGACTTGTATGGTCTGATGCTGAGTGAAGTGAGCAGAACCAAGAGGACTTTGTACACAATAACAGCCAAGTTATACAATGACTAAGATTGTTAAACTGAACCCTTCTCAGCATTACAAGGATCTAAGACATCTCTAGAGTTCTCGTGATGGAAAATGCTGTCCACATCCAAAGAAAGAACTATGGAAGTCGAATCGCTATCACTTATTTTTACCTTCTGTTGTTTTGTTTCATCTTTCTGATGGTTCTTCCTATTGTTTTTAATTTTTACTTACAACTTCACTAACGTGAAAATATGTTTCATGGGTATGCAAATGTAAAGCCTGTATCAGATCGTGCGCCGTCTTGGGGAGGGTTGGGGGGAGGAAGGGGGAGAAAAATTTTCAACTCAAAAGCATGTGGAAATGATTGTTGATAAATCAAAATAAATTAATAAAATTTTTAAAAAAAGAAAGTTGGTAAACTCCTATGCAGAGATTCTGATTTTCAGAGTGGGGGAGGGGTCACTGGGAGAATTATACAACCTTAGGATTCAAGAGCTAGAAGGCAGTCCAGAGACTCTCCTCTGAGCACAAGCAGCAAGAGGGACGAACATATCACCGGTATTCCCAAGGTCCCCTATGTTTGCCCAGAACACCACAATCTTCAGTGAAACGTTCCAGCTTTCTTGGGACAGCATCATTGTCCCCATACAAATAATGAGGGATTGGTGGTGGGGGGACAGGAGGATTTGGGGATGCTTAGGGTCCTTCGAAGAGACCACTGTTTATGACAAGTAGGTGACTGGCCCTAGCCTACAGATGTTCCTCAGGGGCATTGCTAGCCACTGCTGCTCATCTCTTCTTTCTCTGGTCACTACCGAATGACCTTCCACTCACCGGTACCTGTGAATCCACAGTGCCATTTCTTGGAGTGGAAGAGGCTGGTTCAGCCCGAGATGGCCCAGTTCTTGTCCTCTTTCTAGGAAGATTCTTGGCCTTGTTTCATGGCTCCCAGTGTTCAGTGGTCCTTCTGTCCTTCCTAATCTGTGATATCTTCTTCTCTCCAACCTCCTGCACAGGTGAGGATTGCCTTCAGTCTCTTCACATCCTCCTTCTGTTATTCCTGAAAATCTTTGCTCCACTCCTTCAAGGAACCCCTTGATAGCCTGGAGAGTAGGCATGCATTCCACCAGTTCTTTCACCTCTTCGAGGATGGCTAACAACTCAAACTGTTTGCTTACAGAGATGTTTCTTGGCACTGTACAGAGACATAACACGTTCTCTGCAGATCACTGGTAAACCTTCCTTGCCTTTCTTCCTTTCTTGAAGTCGGATCTGCATTCCCAGCCATCTTCTTTCCATGAGCCCTTCCCTTGCACCCTCTGGACCACAGGAATCCAGAGACCATGGGGCCCTGGGGGAGTTTAGCCACTCTGATTTGGATCTCCCATCTTGGGGCAAGCTCTCCACATTGGTAGGTGACTGGAAATTCACATAGCTTGCTAGGCCAAGATGGCCCCAGACCATTGATGATGCTTGAGATCCCATTCAGCTATTTACCCTGTTTGCTTATGTTCTCCTTTCCATCCCTCCTCCCACCCCAACTTTCTACACCTTGCTCTGTGAAACATTTTTTTTTTTTAAATCAGAACTGTAATTTCATTTTGTGTAACTCCTGGTGAGGAAACTCCCTCCACCAATGCAGATCTCTGTCTATTCTGCAACTGTATATCTTAGAGAGTTGCCTGGGGACATTGAGAAACTAAGTGGCTTGTCTAGGGTCAACATGGGTCAGGAGTGGGGGTCTTTTTTATTTCAAGGCCAGATGTCTATCCATTCACTATGGTTGCCTCTCAGATCAAATTAATGCATCTGATACCAAAATTGCTTCTGGTAAAAGCTTGCCAATGGACTCTGCCACAGCCCCATTTACCATCCTCGTGGCTTCCCAGACCAAAATGCCCTTCCTGGACCAGCACTCCCCTATATATGTTGTTTCCCCCAGTTAGAATGTAAGCTCTTTAAGGGTTAGGGCTATACCATTTTTGCCTTTGTATCTCTAGAACATAGTAAGTGCTTAATAAATGTTTTTCATTCATTCATTGGTTTTAAATATCTTTGTTGGCAACTCTGCCACAGTCAGAACAAACTGGTCTGGCTGTTAGCCATCCTTGGAGTTCAGTGACTGAGGAGGGGAGGCAGAATAAGGGTTAATTTATTTACAGAAGGCCACTCATCTTCTCTAAATAGGCTGCTACCATTTACTTAGCTTCCTTTGACTGGCACATGTCATTTTCCTGGCCAACCCAAGCCCAAACAGAATTCCCCTAAGAGCAGAAATCCAATTATCCATTAGATCTAAGTATCCACCTTGTTCCTCCTGGCTACTGAATTCTAGAGATAGCCCAGACAGTCCAGAGACCTCTCTGGCCACTTAGCTGTGGAAGGATCAGAGAGAACGTGGTGAATCCAGGATAATGTAACAGAAGACACAGAGGCTTGGCTAGGTACCACATCCTGGTTATGCTATCTCAGGAACACTCATCAGTCAATCTGAGCCTCAGTTTCCTCAAATGTAAAATGGGGGGCAATAAAACGTGTACCCTTTACTCTCCAGGGCCACTGTGGGGATCAGATGAGACAAAGCTGTGGAAGCATTTTGTGGCCACACTGTGCTACATTATTGCGTGCTATTATTGCCCATTACTACATAATTTCATCCAGACGTGACACTGCACAAGAAGCCCCCCTCCTTCCCTGCCCCTCCGTGCAGCAGCACATGAAACATCACAGCCAGAAGTTAGGGGTTTTTGCTCACACTCCGAATCCCATCATCAGAGACCATGGGGATGGAGCAGGCCCAAGTCTGCTGGGATAAATATACATTACCCTGACTTAGCTGCATCTTCTGGGAAAACTCAATTTTTTCAGGTCTAGTTTTTTTTTCCCCAAATCTGGCCAGAAAACCCCACCCTACCCTGATCCTGGCTGAGTCCCAGCCTGTATAGAGCTCTTGAAAGTGTCACATTTCATCCTGTGCTGGTTAGCTCTAAATTTGGAATCAGAGCATCACAGAGCTGGAAGGTACTTTACAAGACATCTTGTCCAACCCCCTCATTTCACAGAAGAGGAAGGTCAAGACTCACCCAAGGTCACATGGGTAATAACTCTCTGGGGTGAGATTTGAACCCAGGGTCTGAAAGGGTTATTATGAGGATAAATTGAGATAATATATGTAAAACGCTAAAGACAGTGCCTGGAATACAACAGGCACATCATAAACGCTTATTCCCTCTCTTCCCCTCCCCCACCCCTTGGGTTTGACCCTCCTGCTTATGACCTGCATGACCCTGGACGTCTCTAACTTTATATTTCCTCTTCTGTAAGAGGAGAGGAGAGGGTTGGATTACAGACGATTTCTAATGCCTCAAGTCCCACAGTTCTTTGGCCGCGTGATGCGGCCCCTCTGTTGCTGGCCAGCTCCGGTTGTTCAGAGGCCTCCCATGTGGGCCCCATCGCCTTACCTGATTCTGGAAGCCCATGGCAGGAATGTTGCACCTCACCCCAGCATCTTCTTCATGGTTGCAGCCCAGGTTCTCGACATTGAATTTACAGTCAATAATGGATTTCTCGAACCCCGTACACTGTATTTCATTGAGGTGGATGGACCCTATGCCTGGAGGGGGGAATAGCAAAATAGTTGATAAGATCATAGGAACTGGGAAGAGCCGCATGGACGTGCAGAAGATCAGGCTTCTCCATTTCACTCAAAGACCCCTCCAACACCATCACTATTCTGCTCTTGGTCCCAGGTCCCCTGATGCAGAGTGGTGCAATGGAAAATGTGGTGGACTTTGAGGTAGGAAGACCTGGGTTCAAATCTCACCTCTGACCCTTATTGACTGTACGATCCTGGACAGGCCTCTTACCCTCCTCTGAGCCTCAATATTCTCATCTGTAAAGTGGGGATGATAAACCAGTAAGAAATGTTGCAGAAGGTCACTGTGACACTTGGAAATGACTTTGTATCTGTTTTGTAATTAATTTTCTATATACATATTGTTTTCCTCCAAAAGAATGCAAGCTCCTTAAGGGCAAGCACTGTTCCATTTTTGTCTCTGTGGCTCCAGCACCTAACATACAGTAGGTACTTAATGAATGCTTGATGAACAAATGGACTCATAGGCTCTAGAGATGGAAGGAACCCTGGAGATTATCTCGTCTAACTCCCTCCCTTTACAGATAGGCTAACTGAGGTCCAGTGACTTGCCTAAAGTCAAACAACTTGTGTCGGAGGTAAGATTTGAACCCAGGTCTTCCAGACGCCAAGTTCATCATTCTCTAATGGGCGGGCAATTGCCTCATCTTGCCAGGGCCTAGGCCTTTACGGTACCCCCTCCCGGCTACATGCCAGGCCTCCTGTCCTCAGACCATCCATTGCCTCTACTTCTTCCTCACTAGTGACCTGGATTCTGCCTGTGACCACTTCTCCCCTCTGAGAGGGAGCTTTGGTGCCTCCCTCGGGCCCAGGCCCCATGACACCTCTTCACCTTCTCCATGCCACACTAGGAATGTGTCTTGCCCTGCCCCAGCCTCTTCCTGGCTTCCTTAACGTGGTGTCTTCCCTCATTGAAGTGGAAGCCACTTGTCTGACTCTCCTGTCGGATTTGCTGGATCACTCCAAGTAACCACAGGTGTGGGCCAAGGCCAGGTCTGGGTGCTCTTCTTTCTCTACACATACCCTTCCCCTCCTTTCCTTTCCTTTTCTTCCCCCTCCCTTCTCCTTTCCTTCCTCCTTTACTTCCCTCCTTCCTTCCTTCTCTCCCCTCCCTCCTCCTTTTCTTCCTTCCTTCCTCTCTTCCTTCTTCTTCCTTTCTTCCTTCTTTCTCTCCCTCCCTCTTTTCCTTCCTTTCTTCCCTTCCTTCCCTCCCTCCCCTCCCTCCCCTCCCTCCTCCTTTCCTTCCTTCTCTTCTTCCTTCATTCCTTCCTTTTTCCTTTTTTCTCTCCCTTCCTTTCTTCCTTCCTTCCTTCCTTCCTTCCTTCCTTCCTTCCTTCCTTCCTTCCTTCCTTCCTTCCTTCCTTCCTTCCTACTAGAATTGAGACGGCTTACAGAGCTAAAACACATTCAACATGTAATTTTTTTAAAAGACCGGGACAAAAATGGTGAAAGGAAGAGGACCAGCAGATGTTTCCTGGCCCCTGGGCTGAGCTGGGTCTTACACCTGAGCCCCAAACTTAGCTCTAAGGATGCCTGTAGAAAGTCAGATGGTGTACTGTTCACTGTCCACTAAAAGGAAGCTTACGCATCCATTTGCAAAGACAAACTTTTTTTTTTCTGGCCCTGAATTCAAAAGTGTCCCATAAGGGATATCGGATACCATATAATAGGCAAAAGTTTTGTCTATAGTTGGAGGCAGTGGTTTTGAAAAGTACCATCCAAAACATTTCTGTGAACAGCTGCTTTCAGTGAATGGAGAAGCAGGCTGGCACTGTGTCTACAGTGACAGATGTGGAGTCAGGAAAGTCTGGCTTTGTCAGAAACTTACTATCTGGCCTCTGGGCAAGCTTCCAAACTGTCCCAGCCTCAGTTTCCCCATCCATACATGAAGATAATAATACCAGTAGCACTTATGATGTTGTTGTCAGGATCAAATGAGATGAACAATGTAAAGTACTTTCCAAAACCTTAAAGCCTTATAGCAATGTTGGGAATGTCCCCAGTGCCTTTGCACACAGTAGGTATTTTTAATCAATCTTTGCTAGTCTGGGCGGTTAGAAGTCAGTTGGCTTTGAGGCTTCACTCAATAAAAGCTAGTGGGAGGTAAGATGCATTGAACTATTAGAAGATCTCTAAGTTTGCTTCTAGCATTAATATTCCAGGTTCCTGATGGAACCTAGAACCTTACTCTGGGCAGTAATGGGGAAAAGCTACTGTGTGATGACTTTTGATGATGAAACCATAACCAGTGGACTCCAGTGCTGGGGAGGGGTGAGTCAGGACCCAGCCAGATCTCCAACTTATTGGGGAACTATTTGCTTGCATACTCCAAAATATCTTTCTGAGGATTCCTGAGTAAGAGCCTACCAAAAAGGAAAGGAGTCCAAGGGCCTCTCATACCATAGCCCCTAGTGTGAAATTGATCGACATCATCATCATCATCATCACCATCAACATCATCATTATCGATAGGAGCCATTACTTCCCTCATTTTACATATGAGGAAACTGAGGTAAAGGAAATTTAAGTGGCTTGCCCAGGTGTAAATATAAAGTACATGGAGGACTTGGAAACTTTTGTAAGAGCTGGCACTTGAGCTGAGCTTTGGAAGAAGCCAGGGCTCCCTCCAGGGATGTGTGAGGTGAGGAGGGGAAGCGTTCCAGCCAAGAGGAATAATAGACTGGGCAAAGCTGGAAGATAGAATATCACATGCGGGGTGAGAATATAGAGTAATTGGTGAGGGATAATGTGAAATCAGCCTGGGAATGTACAACGCTGTAGCCAGGCAGTCAAACTCTGAAGGCCAGGCAGAGGAGATTGTATTTTACTCTAGAGGAAACAGAACCACGAAATCTTTGAGAGGTGAGTGACATGAAGAGATTTACCATGGATTTACCATGCGTATTTCCATTGCCCATTGGGTCCCCTGCACTATTGATTCTTTTGACATTAAGGGGTTCCCTGAGTCTCAGACATATGATATCAGTCAATCAACAAAAGAAGGAGGGAGGGAGGGAGACAGAGACAGAGAGAGAGAAAGAGAGAGAGAGAGAGAGAGAGAGAGAGAGAGAGAGAGAGAGAGAGAGAGAGAGAGAGAGATCAGCCACAATTTTCTACCAGACTGTGTGCTCCATATATAAATTGTTCATCTTCCCAGTCAGTGCTTTAGGACAATTCAAGAATCTAAGGTAAGCCTCGGTCTACCCTGACACAAGTCACAGCCTGTCTACAATCACAGGGCTCTTGGGTGTTACAGAACTACACAGAGATAGAAAGTATGTCTGAGAGGACATTTAGTCCAATACCTTCATTTTGCAGATGAGGAAACTGAGGACCAGGAAGATATAGTATCAAAAATAATAATTAATAAATAACAACTAGCATTTATGCAGCTCCTACTGTGTGCCAGGCACTGTGTTAACTTTACAAATATCATCTTATTTGATGGAGATGGAAATGGGAAACTACTCCAGTATCTTTGCCAAGAAACCCCCTCCCTCCAGACAAAGTTCATGGATACGTAGAGTGGGACATGACTGAACAACAGCACCTTATTTGATACTCAGAACAACCATGGGACATAGGTACTGTTGTTATTTCCATTTATCAGATGAGGAAACTGAGGCAAATAGAGGCTTAAATGACTTGTCCAGGGTCCCTCAGCTAGTTAGTACCTGAGGATGGATTTGAACTCAGTTAATTGAGGCGCTGAGATATCAAGTTAACCTGCTAAGTGGCACACAAGTGATGGGGTCAGAGGCGTGATTTTAACACGAGTTCTCCTGATTCCAAGCCAGGACTTAACCCATTGTGACATAATGTTCAGCTGATGTTTCATAAATGGTTACTTAATTGAGTTCTCTGACCCACTGTTCTGATTTGACCTCCAGCTTCTGAGCTCCCTGGGTCAGGTTCATTCCCCAGAGAGATTCCCAGCCCTGCCCTTGGCCAGAATGCTTTCTCTGGGCCTGGCCTCCAGCCCTGACCTCCCAGGGTGTGGAAGCCCTCTTCCTTGTGTGGCAGATATGGAGAAGAGGGTGGGTAAAGTCAAGAAAGAAGCCACATTTCTCTGGAACCGTGACGCCTCCTCAGGGACCAGCTGGGACCAATCATTTCAAGCATCCATGCCAGCTATGAGAGATGCCACTGCTCTTGCCAGAATAAAAAAGACGTCCTTTTTTTTCTTCTAAAGAAACACATCTCACTCCTTAATGCTGATATTTCTCATAAGGGCAAAGGATAAATAATAATAAAATAATAAAACAAGCTAGTTCTGCATAGAAAAGAAGAGGGCCTGGTACATTAACTCTTCCCAGAAGTGACCCCTCTCCAAAATGTAGCCTCGATGTATCCCAAGTTCTCTAGCCCTGAGGCCCTAAGGGAACCTTGGGCTGCTTGGGAAAGAATTAGGTCAGCCTGCACACACCCTCTGGAAGCTGGCTTCTCTCTGCCCCCATGGAATGTTTATCTCAGCCGAGGAGCCCTTGCTGACTTCTCATACCACCGTGGACCCTGCCCCAGAGGCCGTGGGGCAGCAAGAAGCAACCAGCCATCGACGGAGAAGACAATTAGGGAAGCCAACGGAAAATACCCTCAGAGGCTTGGCACAGTGGGGAACAACGAAGGGAAAAATACTCTCCTTTGTCACCTCCTTCAAGGCCCGTCTCTTACATGAAGCCTTCCCTGATTGCACCAGCTGTCAGTGGCAGCCACCCCCACAAGGACTTTGCATTTATTTTATATACATTTGCATTTATCTATGTATATGCTGTGCCCCCCCATCCTACAGAATATAAGCCCTTTGAAGATTAAGACCTTTTTGGGTTTTAGGGTTTATTTTGTCCCCAGGGCCTCATCCAGTGCAGAATGGGTATTAAGAAAATTTGTGACCTCACCTTTCTAATTGGCGGCCTATTTCTTGCCTTCTCAGTGGGTGGGGGAGGGGTAGAAGGAGGGAAATGGAAAAAAATGTCACAAATTTAGGGCTTAGATACTGTGCTTCAGCCTTCTTCACCTCCCAGGTGGGGCTCAGAGAGGTCATGGGATTTTAGACTTAGCTGAAAAGGACTTCAGAGATCCAGTTCCTTCAATTTACACATGAGGAAACTGAGGCCCAGAGAGGCAAGTGACTTGTCTAAGGTCACACAAAGGAGCAGAGTATGTAGGAGTAGATCCCAGGAGGCCAAGTGTGTGCAACAATTACAGTAATGGGAAACAAAACATGCAATAATCACACAAACAGCTCACACTCACATGGAGATGGGAAGCTTATGAAATGTTTCCCTTGAATAACTCGGCCATTGTTATCTGTTTTCGTGGAACCAGCTTTCTTTTCATACTTAAAAGCCAGGGTGCAATGCTGGGGGAGGGGTAGCAAAGACGCTCATTTGATATTTAAAAAAAAAAAACCAAAAACAAAAGAATAAGCTCAGAAGGCTAGAGCCTGAAGGGATCTCAGGAACCATCTAGTCCACCCCATCCCCTTATTTTACAGATGGGGACACTGAGGCATAATGACTTGTCCAAGGTAATACAGGTAGTGTCAGAGACAGGATTTGAACCAGGTGCTTTGACCACAGGGCAGCTAGGTGGTACAATGGATAGAGTGCCAGGCTTAAAGTCAGGAAGACTCATCTTCATGAGTTCAAATCTGGCCTCAAATACTTGTTATCTGTGTGACCCTGGGCAAGTCGCTTAACCCTGTTTGCCTCAGTGTCCCCATCTATAAAATGAGTTGGAGTGGGAAATAACAAATCACTCCAGTATTTTTGCCATGAAAGAAAGGAGATCGGAGTTCTAATTATGGCTACCATTTATGTAACGCTTCAAGATCTGCAAAGGGCTTGACATCTGTTACCTCCTTTAATCCTCGCAACAACCCTAGTCAGTCAGTCAAGCATTTAAGCACCTACTATGTGCCAGGCACTGTGCTAAGCTTTGAGGATACAAAAAAAAAAAGACAGTCCCTGCCCTGGAGAAGCTTACAAACACAAAAGCTAGGAGGATGTGAGACCACAGTAGAACTCAGGGCTTTCCACTGGTCTTTCCACTTTGCCGCCCAGTTGCCTGCTCCTTACTGCTTCTATAATCCTAGCTAAGTCATTCCACTGCTCTGAGACTCAGTTTCCTTCTTATATCAAATGGGAGCAATAATGCTTGTGCACCCTACCTCACGAGGTTGTGAGCAAAGCTTGTGTGAGCTTGAGCCAATGACTTCTCTATGGGCCTTAGCTTGCTTATCTGTAAAAGGGGTTTAGGGGGCTAAAAGAACACTAAAGTCAGTCCTTTTCAGCTCTTTCCCCATTAGAGGTTGACTCTAAAGGGTCAGATCACAGGCTCACAGAGCTCTATTGTTGGAAGAGGGGACCTCAGAGGTCTTCTAGGCTAACTCTCTCCTTTTTACAAATGAAGAAACTGAGACCCAGGGAGGTTAAGGGATTTGCCCTAGGTCGCACAAATAATAAGGGTCAGAGGTGGGATATTCTTTTAAAAGGAAAAGCAAATAACTTTTTAATTTTGGCAAGAAGAGTAATATCTTTCATATTAGGATTTTTCAAAATTTTTGTCTGCATCTGTGATTTCCTTGGTGTGAGAAACTTTGCTCCACCCAACCAGATAAGGAGGTATTCTGTAGTTTATAGTCTTCAAGATTGACGTGGAGCACTGAGAAACTCCATAATTTGCCTGGCGTCACACGGACAACCATGGGTGGTTGGAAGGCCCGGAACCTAGGTCTTCCTGGTTCTGAGGCCAGTTGTCCTAACTGGGAAAGATCACTTCAATGACTGGTTCCAGCAGTTAGGAAGTCTGGAGAAACCCTGTTTGTCTTCTGTACTTCACCCACTTCTTTGCCCTCTTGGAAACTTCTCTCTCATACCATGTTGCTTTCCTTGGTCCCCTCTAGCTCCAATTTCTCACAATCGATGACTTCCAATCCTCAGTCTTCCTCATTGAGCATGAGCCCACAGAACCTCTTCTTACACACCCACTTAAAAGCATGGGTTGACTTTTGATTAGGACATCCTGAGAAGAAAACTCCCAGGTGGCTTGGAAAGATCCATTTCTATGGGAGTCAAACCTCCAAAATTCTCCTAAGGGACCCCCAGAAGCTGGGCCAGAAATGTGATTCCGGCTTCCACACACTAGGAATCCTTCAGTGGCAGGCAGAAAACCTAGAAACTAAGCGAATGCCTTCCTATTGGGGAATGGCTAAAAAAAAAGTTATGGAATACGAATGTATTGGAATGTTCCTATGACATGAGAAAGGATGAAATGGACAATTTCAGGGGAAACTCGGAAGATCTCTATGAATTGATGCAGAGGGAAGGGAGCAGAAGGTGGAGAACTATTTGTACAATAATAACAACACAGTAGGGAACTTTGAAATACTTTAGGATGCTAATCAATGCAATGATAAATCGTAACTGAAAGAATGCAGATGAAACTTGCCACTTAGTGAGAAACTTAAAATGCAGAAAGAGACATTTCCAGGCACTGCCAATATGAAAATGTGCTTGGTTAGAGGGTGCATGTATGTGTGGAGGCCTTTACTTTTCCATTTTTAAAAAACTGTTCAGTGCAAGGGGCATGATAAGGGGAGGGAGAGATTAATAGAAAAAATTTTTTAAAGAAGTCTTTAAAAAAAAGGCATCAGTTAAAATAAAATTAAAAACAAAAGCATAAAGTGTGAGGCAGACCCTTAAGGCCACTTTGGGCTTTTCCTAGACTTAAGAGACTAGGGCCTGATGAGCTCAGCACATTCTGTTCTAGGATTGTGTTTCTGATGGACTGGAAATACGTGTAGAATGTGTGAAATGAGGGGGCTGTACTCAATCTCTGAAGACCTTTCCAGCTTGGAAATCTATGACCCTTTGACATCATAGCCCTATCTTATAGGCCTGGGACCCTCACTGCTGAGCCCCTCACCGCCCAATAAAATCCACACTCACTCTGCCTTGTTTTTAAAACTGAAATTGAAGACATGGCTCATTGTTGGCGAGGGGCCCTCGGCCCCAGCAATTCCTAGAAGCAGGGTCTGGGGAGGAAGTGTGAGGACGTTTGGTATGTGAGGGGCCTCCAGGGGAGCGGGGGGCTATTATCCTCTAGCAATCATGTTTGGAAAATGTCTCTTCAGAGGGCAGCCCTTTTAAAAGCTTGTCTGTACTCTTGATGCAGGCTTGAACAGGTAATGGAAACCAGATTCCATCTGAACGGTGGTGGTCAGGGACAGCACTGGGAGCTCAGAGGCCAATGTCTAGCCCCCCTCCTTCATTTTATAGAGGAGGGCAAGCCAGGGGAAGTAACTCACACAAGGAACAGGTAACAAGAGTAGAGCCAAACTTCAAATTCTGGGCTTCTGACTTCAAACACAGCCAGCACATTTCCATTGTGCCAGGCTGCCTCCTGAGTTATTGTTGTTGGTATTATTGTTGTTAGGAAGATACATTAGGTGAGGGGCTAGAGCCTAACCAAGATTTATTCCCCACCTTTTATACTCTTGCTCCTTGTCTTTGCCTGAGCTTTCTTGGCTAAGCTCAGTCGCTATCTTCTTTGTAAACTCATCCCTGAGCTGCCCACACGAAAGAGATCTCAACCTCCTCAAACTGTCCCGGAGCCCTTTGTCTGGGTGTGTTGGAATCTCAGAATCTCAGTGTCAGAGGAGACCTCTATGGCCATTCCAGAATCTCCTGTGTAACCTAGTGGTCATTGGTCCTTTAGTGTCTGCTTGAAGACCTACAGTAAGGGAGAAACCATCCCTGAAGCCAGCCCCTTCTATTTTGGGGACAGCTTTGATGGCTAGCTTTTTCATGACATACAGATTAAATGTGTGACCTCTAGCTACTGGCCCTGGTTCTATTCTCTGGGGCTGAGTAGAACAAGTCTGATCTGTCTTCCCTATGCCAACACTTCAAATACTTGGACACAGCCCTCATGCCCTCCCAAGTCTTCAATTCTAAAGGCTACATATCTTCAGTTCCTTCACAGAGATCCTTGACAGATGAGGAAACTGAGTCCCTGAGTGATTTGGCCAGCATCACAAGGGAGTATAAGATGGGATTTGCCCCCCAGAATGTCAAATTCCAGAGCCTCTGACCTTTCCACTACACCCCTGCACCCTGGCAGATCAAGGACCCGCTGCAGCAAGACTGTGCTTAGATTTCACCAGAACACTTGGCAAAGTCTCTCCTGCCATGTTGGCAGATGATATGGAAAGATGTGGATTCGATGATATCCTAGCCATGCAGCCTATTTGGAATGAGCTGGATAGCGAGGCCCAAAAAGATGTAATTAGTGGATCACCTTCAGGTTGGAGGGAACCTCGAGGGGAGTGCCAGGGGAATCCCCTCTATCCTGGCTCTTACTTTTTCATCGGTGTTTTGCATGAAGGAGGCAGAGATGGAAAGCTCATCAGCTTGGCAGGGACCATGATGCAGGAAGGGATAATGTACTGGATGCCAGTAAGGATGAAAACTCCCTCCTCGGGCTAAAATGACGGGCTGAGGTGAAGACAATGGCACTTCTCCTTGGACTGAACCTGGGAGGACTCTTCGATGAGCAAACTCCCTCTACTCATGCAATGTGCAACTGATACAGGGTGTCCCTAGGGTCCTAGGATTGTTTTAAACCATTAAAGCTTATCATCATCAACATTATTATTAAAGCTGAAAACTGCACTGAGACTTTTTGGACACTCGGTCTTACTGGCTCCCAAGCTCAAGATGAGTCCTAGTATGATGTGGCAGCCTCCAAGGCTATGTAAGGTACTCCAGTCTCCAGAGGGAGGGAGATGATCAGTCCTCTGCGTTCTGTCCCAGTCAGGCCCAGCCATAGTGCAGGACCCAGTTTTGGGCACAACATTTTAGGAAAGACAGGATCATGTTCAGGAGAGAGCGACGAGGATGAGGGAGGAAGGAAGGGAGGAAGGGAGGAAGGAAGGAAGGAAGGAAGGAAGGAAGGAAGGAAGGAAGGAAGGAAGGAAGGAAGGAGAAGGAAGGAAGAGAAAGAGGAGGAAGAGGAAAGGAAGGAAGGAAGGAAGGAAGGAAGGAAGGAAGGAAGGGGAAGGAAGGAAGGAAAGATGGAAGGAAAGAAAGGAAGGAAGGAAGGAAGGAAGGAAGGAAGAAGGAAGGAAGGAAGGAAGAGAAAAGGAGAGAGAAGAGAAGGAAGGAAGGAAGGAAGGAAGGAAGGAAGAGAAAGAGAGAGAAAGAGGAAGGAAGGAAGGAAGGAAGGAAGGAAGGAAGGAAGAGAAAGAGAGAGAGAAAGAGGAAGGAAGGAAGGAAGGAAGGAAGGAAGGAAGGAAGGAAGGAAGGAAGGAAGAAGAGAAAGAGAGAGAGAATGAGAAAGGAAGGAAGGAAGGAAGGAAGGAAGGAAGGAAGGAAGGAAGGAAGGAAGGAAAGATGGAAGGAAGGAAGGAAAGAAGGAAGGAAGGAGAAAAGGAGTAAAAAAAGTAAGGAAGGAGTAGGGAAGGGAAGGAAGGAAATGAAAGAAGAAAGGAAAGAAAGAAACAATACTCTATTAACAAAATGAAATAAAATGAAAGTTGAGGGGCTGGGGGTGGGAGAGCAAGACTCCCTGGAAGCTGCTGCAGGCAAACATCCCCATTTGCCGAAGTTCTGGAACAGCAGAGATGAGAAAGGGAAGACTAGGGAGATTTTGGGGAAAAGGAGGGGCTCCCACGGCTATCCATGAGCTGCCCTGGGGGAGCAGGCCAGGAGGAGCCAGGAGCTGCTTCTTACCTTGCCCAAGCCTGGCGCCCGTGATGGCCTCTTTGGCACTCCCAAAGCCCAGCTCCCGGCAGACCACACTGGCCGACACCAGGTTCCACTGGTCATCGCAGATGGTGCCCCACTCCCCGTTCTTGAGCACCTCCACTCGGCCTTCTCCGGTATTGGCACCACCTCTCAGCCGCACCAGGGGTTGCTGGGGAAGAGAAACAGGCTCCTGATGAATGGAGAAGCACCCGGCGGCGCACGGCTGGTCTTGCGGTCTCTCAGGAGACCCGTTGTCTCACTCCCAGCCACCCTCCATCCCTCATCACAACCTGGTTTTGTGCCAGATTCTCTATGGGCCATCTTTCTATCATGCCACCTGCTATGTAACACATTCCAGCTGCAAGGACTCTCTGAGGTCACCAGGCCAAACTCATTTTACAAACGAGAAAACTGAGGCCCAGGAAGCTGGGATTCAAACGCAGGTCCTGTGACTCCAACCGGCCACACCTAGATCTGAAATCTGACTTGTTCACTCACAAGCTGTGTGACTATGGGGAAGTCACTCGATTGCTCTGAGACTCAGTGTCCCCGACTATCAAACTTTCCAACAGTGAGAACTGGCTGAGTGTGGGCTGAGGGCCCCCTCTCCACAGACGTCTGCAGACTGAGCTGGTTGGCTCACTGGACGTGCCAGGCTTCTTCCTCCAGCATGGCACCACTGAGGTGCCTTCCAGCTCTGGAATTCTATCAGCCCTCACTGTCCACTTATTGTAGACATTGTGCTCAGCACTCAGGGAGATACCGACTTAAGGTAAGATGTGCCCTAAAGGAGTTTACAATCTAGGCAGCTGGTGAAGTGAGGGATAGAGTGCTGGCCCTGGAGTCAGGAAGACCTGAGTTCAAAGCCGACCTCAGACACTTTCTAGCTTCGTGACCCTGGGCAAGTCACTTAACCTCAGTTTCCTTAACTGTAAAATGGGAATAATAATAGCATCTACCTACCAGGGCTGTTGTGAAGATCTGAGATAATAATTGTAAAAAAAGAAAAAGTACTTAACACAGTGCCGAGCACATAGTAGGTACTACAAAAATGCTTATTCCCTTTCCTTCTCCCCTAGTTGGTGGGAAAAAAGAGCATACATCCAGATAGTACAGTATAGTGTTAGTGTTAAGGAAGGGCCTGTCACTGGAGGTGTACTCAACAGAAGCTTGGGAGAAAACACAACACAACCCGCTTTCATTGCCTGGGCTCCTGATAGGGTTGGGGGGGAACCTTATCTTTTAAAGGAGGTTGCCTTTAACAGAGGCATGGACCACAGACCATCCATTCTTCCTGGGTCAGTGATAGAGGAGGGGGCTTGGCAAGAATCACAAGACCATGGATTTAGAGCCAGAGGGGTCCTTAGAGGCTGTCAAGGACCAACCCTTCATTTTACAGATAAGGAAACTGAGGCAGAGAGGTTGAGTGGCCAGGGTCACACTAGTGGGTGCCTGAGGGAGGCACCTTGAACCCAGGTCTTCCTGCTTCCAAGTTCAGTGCTCTGCATGGGAGAGGCAGGCTCACGGTAGCTTAGCATGACCAGTGTACCATGACAGTGTGAAGCTGGGCAGAGCTGGTGCTACCCCACTGATGCTACCCTCCAAACTGACTGCCCTTTGTGACTGAAGTCACATGAGTCCCTTTCAGCACATTTGCTGAGCCCCACATCTGCTCTTCTTCCAAATGGTTGAGGGTTACATAAAAACACTCTTAGCTGCTATTAATTATCAATGGAAGGAGCCTAGGAGACCTTTGGCCATTGATGGACTTGCACAGGACTGACGTTTGCTAGAGTTCTCTGGTCACTCAGTCATGACTCATGGAACACAGATGCACAGTCTCCTTCCCACAGTCACACAAATGCCCATGTTTTTGTCCAGGGAGGCTGTGAAAGGAGGTGAGGAGGGCCTTGGTCAATCCAGACCTACAGGAGGCCAGAATGGCCGCTCTCCAATGTCCCATGGCAGGTGAGGTGCTAAATGGGCAGCGGGGAGAGTGGAGTGGGAAAAGAGGGGTCCCTGATACCGGTGGCACTTCTCCAGCATGGATCAGGTATTCCTTGGGAATTCTGAATATGGAGTCAGAAGAGGTGGGTTTGAGTCCAACAAAAAGATTCCTTTGCTAGGTTACTCTGGGCAAGTAGCTCAACCTGTCTGAGCCTGTGGGGATAGCTGCCTTTGTGCACAGTGCCTTAACAATGGAGCCTATTGGTGCCACGAAGGAGAGGCCGTGTGGTATCCTGGGGAGAGAGCCAGTCTCAAAGTCAAGAAGGCCCGAGGCCAAGTCCTGACTCTGATGCATCCTGGCTACAGGACCCTGAGCATGTCACTTAAGCTCAGGCAATACTACGAGACCACAGATTACAGAATAGGTGGTGATCCGTATTAAAAGAAGGAGTTTCCCCATGACCACCAATGATATCACAAGTCTGGTCCATGGGTCCCTTTCCCTCTGCCCTCCCCTCCCAATCTTACCAGTGGTTCAGTCAATAGAGAGGGGGTTTTGATCCTAGGCATCAGTACTTCTCCACTTACCAGCTGTGTGACCCTGGGCAAGTCATTTAACCACTGTTTGCCTCAGTTTCCTCATCTGTAAAATGGGGATAATAACAGTACCTACTTCCCAGGACGGGCTGAGGATTAAATGAGATAACATTAGTAAAGTGCTTAGCACAGTCCCTGGCATACAGTAGGCACAATATAAATACATACTCTCTTTCCCTTCCCCTCCGCTAATATGTTGGCTACAGAACAGAAAATGGCTAGAGACAAGACCCTTGGCTTTCAGTCTTATAGCCTATGGCCTCTTCAGTGCCAAGTCACTGTGGTGGAAAGGACAGAGTGCTGGGCTTGGAGTGAGGAAAACCTGGGTTCAAATCTCACCTCTGACACTAGCTATGGGATCCTGATACAGTCAAGATCCAGCCTCAGTTTCCTCACCTGCAAAATTAGAATAAAAATACCTCCAGCCCCTTAATCCCTGGGTTATAATGAAGTGAGATAATGCATTTAAGATGCCACACAAACTTTGAAGAGCTATTCAAGCATCAGTTATTTATCTAGAACATGGTTTTGGTGTGTCTTTGTCTTGGCTTAGCACAGTGCTTGGAACACAGTAGGCATTTAGTAAATGTTTGCTGATTGAATGATTGATCATATATTTAGAGTTGGAAGGAGCCTTGGAGGACATCCCAGCTACTCCAATCCAATCCAGATTTTACAGATGAAGAAACTGAGGCCCAGAGAGACTTGCCCAAGGTCACATAGGCAGGAAGCCGAAAAGTTGGGGTTTAAGCACTCCAACCATGATGCTCTTTCCCCTACAGTGTCTTGTCTAGGGATATGTAATGGCTTCAACTCAACTGATGTTGAAACCCAGCAAGTGATGGGCCATGGACAATTGGAACAAACAACAACAATCCCAAGCTACCGAAAGGCCTCGTTGATGACAGGCCTTTCGAGACATCGCTCTTTAACACCCTTAGGAGTACAAGGCGCAGTAAGCCGTTCAAAAGTACAGGATGGCAGGAGCCAAGAGCTCTTGGGATGACTACAGAGAGGGTGTCCTCCAGCGCTGGAGGAAGGAGAGAAGTGGGGGTTGGCCTGAGGAAGGACTTTATGCTATCAGACTTCGGTTCTTTGAAGAGTCCATCTCAATGGGTACACACTCAAAGAACATGAACAGATAGTTCTCAAAAGAACTGCCAACTCTGAACAGCCATGTGAAAAATCACTCCAACGCATCAATAACACGAGAAATGTAAATCAAAACAGCTCTGAGGTTTCAGCTCACACCCAACACAAAAGGGGGACTGGGTCATGTTAGAGGGACTGAGGAAATCAGTCTAATTGCTCTGGAAAGCCAGTTGGAATAAATGACACTGAAAAGGAAACCAAAATGGCCATACCCTTTGATCCAGACATATGAAAGACAAAGATGGGTCTCATAAGCCCCAAATATTCATTGCATCACTTCTTGTGGTAGCAAAGATCTGGAGACAAGTCAATGCCCACTGATGGGATAATGGCTAAAGCAAATGTGATTGTGAATGGAATCGATTATTATTGCATGGTAAGAAAAACCACAAGTATGAAGAATTCCAAGAAGAATGGGGAGACATGTACGAACTGACACAGAGCACAGTGAGGAAAACCGGAAAACAAAAATCACAGCAACGGCAACAGTGTTAACAGAATAAAACAAAATGGAACACTGCATAATCATAGAGCATCTAGGTGGCGCCATAGTGCATGGAGCACCAGGCCTGGAGTCAGGAAGACTCATTTTCTTGAGTTCAAATCCAGCCTCAGACACTTAATAGCTGGTTGACTTTGAGCAAGTCACTTAACCCTTTTTGCCTCAATTTCCTTATCTGTAAAATGAGCTGGAGAAGGAAATGGCAAACCACTCCAGTATCTTTGCCAAGAAAACCTCACATGCCATAAATCAGACACACTTGAAAAACAACTCACCAACCGCTTAATCATAATGACCAAGTGTGGCTCCAGAAAGCGGTGAGAAAACTAGGGACATGGGTGTGGAATATTGGACATACTGTCAGGCCAGTTAATGTGTTTGCTGGCTTTAATTAACTGCTTTCTTTTCCCTCTTTCTTTTTAAAGTTTTGTTCCAAGGGATGGCTCCCTAGAGAAAGGAGATGGAAAAGTGAAGTAAGGGTGAAAATAAAAATTTCAATTTTTTAAAAAAGAGCTTTTAGTCTATAGGCTAACAGCTGAAATCTGAGCTGAGAAGGGAGGGCTCTTAAATGGCTCAGAGGAGACACATGGAGTTTAAAGCAGGAAGAAATGTTAGAGGTCATGAGTATAACCCCCTCCTATTAAAGATGAGAAAACCAAAGGCTTTAGAGGTTAAAAAAATTGTCCCTTGGGTCTCACTGATTAGATTCGAGATGAATGATGAGAGTAGAATGAAACTTGGACGAGAATTAGGAGACCCAGATGCTAGCCCCAGCTCTGACAAGAAGTTGAGGGACTTTCCAGAATACCACCATTTGTAGCTGACAAAGAATTCCCTCAGAAATATTGCTATTTCTGCCTAGTTGGGAGCTAGGTGGTGCAGTGGATAGAGGGCCAGGCCCAGAGTCAGGAAGACTCATCTTCTTGAGTTCAAATGCCGCCTCAGACACTGTAAATTGGATGAGCAAGCCAGCTATGCTTCCATCCAATTGACGGGCAAAATTAATCAAATCAGTCAGTCAAACAAACGTGTCCTTCGTGCCTCCGATGTATTAAGAATCACCAATTTAGACTGCAAAATGCCTAGGACAGATCATGGTACACCCCACAAGAGACCTTCTTCCCAGTCTATAGGGACTTTTAATGAGTCTAGTCATTCAATCAACCTTAAACACATCACTGAGGCAATGTCTTGCCATGTTGCCTCAAAGAGCAGGAGAGTCTTTCCCAAATGCTTTGCTGAAAGGATCACAAATATAGAATTTGAGGGGACCTGAGATTCATCAAGTCCAGGCTCTTCAATTGACAGTTGAGGAAAATGAGGCCCAGGGTCTTTGTCGAGGTAAGATCTGAATATGATGTCCATTGTTCTACATTGATTTGTATCCTTAGTTAATTTTTTTAAAGCCCATCCCATCCCACCCCAGTCTCACCACGCCCTCTCTGTTTAAAAAAGAGCCCCATCATTTTCCCGCTAATTTTCTTTTTCCCCATCTTCTGCTAGTTGAGTCTCTGCTTGGTTCCCACCGGGGAGAGGCCTGCTGACTTCACTTTTTGCCTCTCTTATGTCTCGGAGCTAAGCATCCTTCTAGAATGGCACTGAGCTCTGGATTTGGATGGAAGAAATCTGGGGAGGAGGATGCTTAACCCAACCCCGGCCTCAACCAGGAGGGAGAGGAAGGAGCCTGCTGGAAGTTCAGAGTCCTGCACCAAGTCTTTTTCTCCACCACTAACGTCAGAGGCAGGTACCTCAAGGGTAACAAAGAGGGGCCTGCCCCAGGAGGGAGGCTGTGAGCTATTGCTCTTGGGCTACTGGAGGCAGATTCAGGGGATCAGCAGGTGGGTAAGGACAGGGGCCATCGGCATGTGCTCACGTACATCGCAGGAGAGCCTGGATGATGCAGTAAAAGGAGCCCAGGATTTGGGGTCCTGGCTCTGTCCTTCTCATCTGTGAGACCCTGAGCAAGTCCCTTCACATCTTGGGGAGTGTTTTCTCAACTATACAGCGCCAGTGTTGGACCAGATGACCTCAAAGTTCCCTTCCAATCTGAATCTGGCTCTGCCAATCTGTTGGCCCATCATCCCCCCACCACGGTCATCAAGGCGAAGCAGGGGGACCCCCCCCAGCCCCGTGTCCCTCTCACATACATACACAAACATACACACTATACATAGAGTACTCTATGCAGATGTAACTATACCTATGCGTGTATGGATGTTTATTATAGATAATATATACTATGCATGTGTTTATTATACGTAATATTTATGCGTGTATCTATATTTTGTTTGTTGTTCAGTCGCATTCAACTCTTCATGACCCATGGACCATAGGTCGCCATGCCCTTCTCTCCTCCACTATCTCTCAAAATCTGTCCAGGCTCCTCTTCATTGTTTCTGTGACACAATCCATCCATCCCATCCTCTGCCATCTCCTTCTCCTTTTGCCTTCAATATTTCCTAACATCAGGCTCTTTTCCCATGAGTCTTGTCTTCTCATTATGTGGCCAGAGTATTTAAACTTCAGCTTCAGCATTTGACCTGAATAGCCTGAGTTAATTTCTTTAAGTATTGACTGATTTGGTCTCCTTGCTGTCATATATGTGTATGTGTGTGTGTGTGTGTACACACCTATATATCTATGCATATAAAGTGTAGATATATATACATAAAGATAGATATAAAGATATAAAGTATAGATA
This sequence comes from Phascolarctos cinereus, assembly GCF_003287225.1. Lineage (NCBI taxonomy): Eukaryota > Metazoa > Chordata > Mammalia > Diprotodontia > Phascolarctidae > Phascolarctos > Phascolarctos cinereus. The sequence continues at coordinate 20,849,535 of NW_027555625.1, read as the reverse complement.
TATGCATAAAGATAGATATGTAAAGATATATAGATATAGATATAAAGTATAGATATATAGATACATATAGATACATAAAGTATTTTGCAAACCTCAGAGTGGTAGATAAATGCCTTCTATTGGTACTTTATGTCATCTTCTCTTCCCTCACTCAGTAAACTCCAGTGGCTCCTATTACCTTGAGGATCTGTTTGGTATTTAAAGCCCTCCCCACCCTGGCTCCCTTATGTTCTGTTCCCCTCCACCTGCTCCATGGTCTATCTCCACTGCCTCCTTCTGTTCCTCCTGGCTCCTGGAGTAGAGTCTTCATACGGTTGGCTGACCCCCTATCTAGATGCTGGTCCTGCCTTACCCCCATCGCTGGACATAATCAGCTTTCTTCAAGACACACCCAGCTCTCTCGCCTTTCCTGCTACTGGTGACTTGCCTCCAAGGTTCTCTTGTATCTGCTTCATTTGTTACTTGTACATAGCTGCATAGGTGCATGTTTTCTCCCCATTGAGGGCAGGTGTTTCTCTTTCGGTTTTATATCCCCAGGACTAGCCCAATGCCTGGTGCAGAATAGGCACTTATTAAACGCTTGTCAATGGATCAATTATTGGTCCCCGGGGCTTCTTTTCCCTCTCTAAGCTGTGCTTTTGTTCCTTTCTAATTGACGTGTGAGCTGAGTCAGCTTTGTATGATCCTAGAGAAGTCCTAAAACAACATCATGCTTGGTGTCAGGGGATCAAAATCACAGAATGGTGGAGCTAGAATAAACCTTAGAGATAATCATAATCATAATAATAACATTTCTATAGCTCTTTTGAGTTTAGCAAAATGTTTTACAATTACCTCATTTGATCACCATAACAACCTAGGAGGTAGATGCTATCATTATTTTCATTTTAAATTTGAGAAAACAGGCAGTGAGAGGCTAAGTGGCTTGCCCAGAGTTGCATAGCCAGTGGGTGTCTGAGGCAAGATTTGAACTCAGGTCTTCCTGCCTCCAGGCTCACTTCTCTATTCCCTGAACCACCCATCTGAATCCCAATGTAGTTCACACACACACACACACACACACACACACACACACACACACACACACACCCATTTTACAGATGGAGAAACTGAGTCCAAAGACCTGTTCCTGACTTGCTGAGCAGTATCAGCAGGGGTTTCCCAAACTACAAACAGACTCCTTTCTTCTCCCTCTAGATTTCTGCTTTAAGCTTCCTGGCTCCCGCTAGTGTTCGGGCTAAATTTCCTTTCTCAGAGCTCCCCCGCAGCCAAGCCCGGAGCTCAGCTCCATTCCAACAGGCTGCCTACAGGCCAGATCACAACAAAAGCAAAGTGTAAAGTCAGCAGGCCCTCTCCCCATGGGAATCGGTAGAGAGTCAGCTGGCACGGGATGGGAGAAAGAACACAGTTGGGGAAAAAATAATGCAAGGGCCTTTTTATGGAGAGGGTATGGTGAGGCTGACGGTAGGGACAGTGTGGGATGGGCTTGTTTTGTTTCAGCTTGACCTCTTTATTTTAAATGATAAAAGGTGGGGATTCCCCAACAGCTGGGCTCAGCAATGTCTTCCGGAGAGTCAAGGAATGGGAGAGACCAGAGACCAGAGGACTTCAGAGCCGGAAGGGACCTTGGACCACAGAACATCAGAGGTGGAAGGACCTTAGAACACAGGGTGGCAGACGGGGAAAAGTTCGTTCTACTGCCACTTCTTTTAATGGCTTCCTTCAAGACTGTGCTCAAATCCTACCTTCTACAGGAGGCCTTTCTGGGTCCTCCCAGCTGCTACTGCCTTCCCCTCCGAGATTACCTTACACAGTGTACATGGATGTACTAATTATTATTATGCTATCCACCCACCCCCACCCCCTACAATGTGAGATCCTTGAGGGCAAAGACTGTCTTTTGCCCTTCTTTGTATCACTGGCTCTTAGCATAGTGCCTAGCACATAGTAGGTACTTAATAAATGTTTAACGGACTAACTTCAAAACACAGAAAAATCAGAACTGGAAGAACCTTAAAAACCTATAAATTGTAGCCAGACAGTACTTTATAACAGAATGGCAGAGCAGGTCTTCAGAGGGCACCAAGTTGGACTTAGAAGGTAGGTGCTATCATTATTTCCATTTTACATTTAAGGAAACTGAGACCCAGAGAAGGTAAGTGACTTGTCCAAGGTCACACAGCTGGTGAGTAGCAAAGCCAAAGTTTGAACTCAGGCCTCCTAATGTTGCCCTGACTGTATATCCAGACAATACAGGTTCATGTTCACCATTCAGGGATATCAGCTCCCAAGGGACAGTCAGGAACTGGATAGCGCTGGGTGCTTTCTGTCCAACTTATTAAGAGCCTGAATGGGTAGTTCCTGGGCCTCCTGCCCCACCCTCCCCAAGTGACCTCATTCCCCCTCCCTGGGCCCCTCCCTCTTAGGGCTCCCCGATGCCTGCCCATGCTTGACACTAAGTGTCTGAACCCAGCTTGATTGTACTGACCTCTGACTTGAAGGCTTTTCCAAAGCCGGTAAGGCTGCCGGGGGCAAAGTCCCGACCTGGCACACAGCTCACCACAGCGGGCATCCCGTTCTCACAGGAGAAATTCTTTACAGGGTCGAAGGCAGCCTGATTGCCCAATTTGCAACTGGAGATGTGGGCCTCATTGCCTGTACAGTCCATAGAGTAGGGCCAGTACCTCTGTTTCCGCCGGCTGGCGTACATCCTGAAGGAGGGGAGAGGGACGGAGTGAGTGGGCTGGGGAGGCTAGGGTAGCAGGAGGGACCTTTGGCCTGGGAAGGTCTCAGGTCATCTCACACAGAGCAGCGAGCCTCTCTCTGGGCTTCAGGTCCCTCCTTTACTAATTCACCAAACATTTATTAAACATCTGCCACACAGGCCAGGAGCTTGCTAGTAAGCAGTGGAGGTCAAAGACTACGAAGAAAATGGCTCCTAAAGGTCGGAATGGTGTTCAAAGAGTTCTGTATTCTAAGCACGCTCTGCATTCTCCATTCTAAGATGCTTCTCTCTTGGGCATTCTCCCTTCTAAAGTTCCTCCCAGATCTCACATCCTTTGTCCCAAAGACGTTCATTATATCATCTTCCACTCAATTGTCAGCCCTGTGCAATATGGCTTCCAATGCCTCCAAAGGACTCAAATGGCTCTGTCCAAGGTCCCCAATATCTCCTAACTGCTAAATGCAATCTCCCTTTTTTTTTTCATCCTGTTACCTGCCATTGCTTCTATCTTCTGTAGGTCTTTTGTCCCCCTAAATTTCAATCTCTTTTTTTCATTCCTCGTGCTACCTTATCTCTGTTACTGTTTCATGCAGTTAACCACCCCTCCCTCCCCCTGGATATTCATGCCAAATGCAGATTGGTTGAAGCAACTAGGGTCTTTGTGGGAGGGGGGAATATAATGGCTGTCTTCAGGCAGGACTGTTATGGGAAGGCAACGTAATGCTATGAAAGTTGGAATCAGAGGACTTGGGTTTGAATTTTGGCATTGCCATTTACTAATTCTGTGGCTACGAGAAAGTCACTGGATCCCAAATGAAATGATTAAATGATGTATTTGCAAACATTAAAGCATAATCTAAATGTTAGGTGTGATGATGATGATGATGATTAAACTTTCTGGGTCTCAGTTTCCTCATTTGAAAAAATCAGGGGGTCAGACTAGATGACCTCAAAGGTCCCTCTAGTCCTAAATTCCATGAGTTTCTGTGAAAGAGGGATTTGACTTTTTCTGCTTGGTCTCACAAGAAAGAATTAGGAGCAAGAGAGTAGAAGACACAGAAGGGTAAATTTTGGCCCAACATCAGGAAAAAATTAGACTTTAAACTTTTCCAAAGGGAATGGGCCACCAAGAAAGTAATGGGCTCCCATCAATAATAGTCTTCAAGCAAAGGCTGGAGGACCCTGTGCCTAGGGGGAGCCATAGTGGACAGAGTGCTGGGCCTCGAGTCAGGAAGATTCACCTTCCTGAGTTCAAATCTGGCCTCAGACACTTACTAACTGTGTGACCCTGGGCAAGTCACTTAATCCTGTTTGCCTCAGTTTCCTCATCTATAAAATGAACTGGAGAAGGAAATGGCGAACCATTCCAGTATCTTTGCCAAGAAAACCCCCAACAGGTCAGGAAGAGTTGAACACAACTGAAATAACTGAACAACAATGACATTATAAGAGGATTCTCATTCACATATGGTTTGAACTAGATGGTGTCCAAGGTCCCTTCCAACTCTGAGAGTCTGTATGATTCTACGCTATAAGCTACAAGGAAATATCAAAGGTTCTTGAGCTGGGAAAATCAGTCTTTCACGGGATTACAGCTACAGAGTGAGAAGGACTGTTAAAAGCTATCTGGTCCTCATTTTACAGATGAAGAAACTGAGGCCGAGAGAAACAAAGTGATTAGTCTAAGATCACACAGGTAATATGTGCTGTGCTGCCTCCAATCAATCAAATAATTTCTTAAGTACCTACTATGTGCCTAGCCCTCTGCTCTGTCCTCAAAGAAGTTTAAAGTGAATTGGGGAAAATCATACATATACATATAAGTATAAATGACTTGAAGAAGGCTGTAGAGAGGCAGCCAGGTAGCAAAGTAGTTCAAGCACTGGCCGTGGAGGCAAAAAGACCAGCTGTGGAACCCTGGGCAAGTCACTTCACCTCTGCTGCCTCAGTTTCCTCATCTGTCAAATGGCAATAATCACAGCACTTACCTTTCAGTGTTGTTGTGAGGCTCAAATGAGATCATATTTACAAAGCATTTTGCTAACCTTAAAACATTAGATAAATATTAGCTATTATTATTATTATTATTATTATTATTATGAAAGCAATATCCAGTAAGAATTGGGGTAGGAGAAGCTGGCTTGCCAAGGACTTGGTATATAAGCTGCCATCTTGCTCTTATATTTGGGGCAAAGAGGTTATTGCTCCAGGAAAGGGATATTACCTGCACAAGACGGGAGCCTGCTGGCGACGAGTCAAACCTTGGAACAAAGACCCTCTGCCAGCCTCCCTGTCCTCTCACTTCTCAATGCCTCTGCCTGTTCCCCAAGCTCCTCCCTCTCCCCTAAACTTGTAGAATCCTCTAACATTCCAGAAAAACTGTAAACAATGGCCTTGCCAACTAAATGCCTCTCTCCCTTGGGGAATCTACAAAGCATCCTGGGCAGACAGATGCTAGCCCATCCCTATGGGATGTCCTGCAGGTCTCAGAGACAGACTGACCCAAGGACTGCCTCACAAAGGCTTGGTTTCTTTGGAGCAAATGAGACACGAAAGGAGACAAGAGCCAATAAGATATGAGTCAAGAGGCTGGGGCCGGGATGCTTGCTGTAGAGACAGGCCTACGGCTCTGACTGCTGTGATGAACACCAGGACCATGCCTTCCCTTCTTCTTCCTGTTCTTGTCTCCTCACATTAGAACATCGTGTTCCCTCCAATCTGCTTCCATACGGAGGGGCCAGAGAGAGGTCTCCCGGGATGTCAGCAAGGACAGACTTAGAGGGAGCTCACCAGATTGCTCTTGGCTCAGAAAAAGCTTTTAGTTAGGTTCTCTATTAACAGACCCCTTTCCACATGGCATAACTGAGGGGAATGTCAGGATTTCACTTACTCTGAAGGGACTGTAGGACCACAGCGTGCTATTCTCTAGCACTTTGGGATGACAAAGTCCTTCACGTGGCTTATCTCATTTGATTTCCCTGTGAGGTAGGCATTTACAGATAAAGAAACTGAGGCTCAGAACAGTTCAGTGAGTTGCCCATTTTATAGATAAAACTGAGGCTTGGAGGTGTTAAAGTGCTTGCCTGGGTCATAGGCTTGGTAAGTAGCGCCAGAGGGATGTGCACGCAGGCCTTCCTAACTCCCAGGCCAGGACACTGGCCATGATCACATGTTGCGTGCAACCTTGCAACATCGCCTCGACCAACAGCATTTCACAATAGTGGATATCATTAATACGTTGGTTTTAATGGATTCTTGTGGTTAATGCGATGGTAACATCTGAGGGACACATCGTTGAGTTGGAGAAGACCTCAGTGACCAGCATGGCCAGCCACACTTGGACGGAATCCCCACTACACCATACTTGAGGAGTAATTATCAAGGTTTTGCTTGAAGACCTCCACAAAAGGTCCTCCTGATGGTACAGACCCCTCAGGAACATCTCTTGATGTTTTCCTGACATGAAGCCTATAGTGCCCTGGCACCCCTGGTCTGGGCTTCCAGGGCTAATCCCACATCCACCTGACAGCCCTTTCAACACCTGCAGACAGCCTTGCTTCCTCCCACCTTCTCTCCTGGCTAAGCTCCTCCTTCAGACGATCCCAAAAGACATCATCTCCTGTCTCTTCACCACCTAGGTTGCCTTGCTCTGAATGCTGTCCAGATAATCAACATCCTTCCTAAACTGTGGTGCCCACAACACAACACACAGTGCTACAGAGAAGGTCTGACCAGGGCAGAGGACAGGGGGACCTCCCTAGTCCTGGAGTCTGCACCTCTCTTCACGCAACTCAAGAATGCATTAGTACTTTCAGCTGCCACAACACACTGTTGACTCATAGTGAGGCTAAAATCCAGTAGGCAGCCTTTCTTCTAACCAGACCTCTCCCATCTGGAACTGGGGGAATTGATTTTTTGAACCCAAATATAAGACTTTACATTTATTCCTATTCAATTTCATGTTCTTAGATTTGGTCCAAGGCTCCGGCCAAGACCTTTTTGCATTCTGAGCCTGTCATCCAGTACATATCTTGTATCTATTTACATACAGTCTTCCCTACTAGAACATACATTTCTTGAGGCTGGCTTTTTTTTCATCCCCACAGCTTTACCTAGTGCCTGGGCATATAATAACATCATTGTCATGATGACAATAATAATAATAATAACAACATTAATGATAATAACAACTAGTATCTACATAGCACTTAACAAAAATTAATCTCATTTGTGCTCACGACAGCTTGGGGATGGATGCCATTATTATTCCCTTATTACAGATAGGAAATTGTATTTGCCAAGGGTCACACAGCTAGTATCTGAGGCAGGATTTGAAATCAGGTCTCCCTGACTCCAAGTCAAGGACCAGTTGGGGGATTCCAGTCTTAAAGTGCCGCTTAAAGTGTTTAGAAAGGAATAGTCAGTCAGCCAATCAATCAACTAGCTTATATTAAGTGCCAGGCCCTATGCTAAGCACTAGAGATACAAAGAAAGGCAAAAACACAATCCCTGCCCTTGAGGAGCTTACATTCTAAAGGAAAGACAACAAACAACTCTGGCTGGAGGTAATCTCTTAAGGAAGGTACTTGTTGAGAGAGAAAGGCTGGGAAAGCCTTCTTGCAAAAGGTGGGATTTGAGCTGAGTCTTAAAAGAAGCCAAGAGGTAGAGGTGAGAAGGGACGGCATTCCAGGCATGGGGCACAGCCAGTGCAAAGGCACAGAATTGGGAAACGGAGAATTGTGTTTGAGGAATTACAAGAGAGGTGACTGGAGCAGAGGATGTGGAAGGGAGGAGAGTGTAAGAAGACTGGAAAGGTAGGATGAGGCTAGGTTGTGAAGGGCTTTAAAAACCAAGCAGAAGATTTTATATTTGATCCTGGGGGTAATAGGGAGCCACTGGAGCTTATTAAGGATGTGTGGGTTAGTATGGTGGTCTCATGCTTTAGGGAGGTCATTTTAGGAGCTGAGTGGGCTGGAGTGGGGACTGAATCCCTCAGAGGGTAAGACATTTCCCTAAGGTCATGTGGTTGGCAACCTAGATGGTGAAGAGACTGGAGATGATGTCATTTGGGATCATCTGAAGGAAGTGGGGGAGGTTAGCCAGAAGTTCTTGACACCTTTAAGTCAATATTTGCTTAATTCACTTCACCTCTGTCTGCCTCAGTTTCCTTATCTGTAAAATGAAGATTAATAACAGCACCTATCTCCCAGGGTTGTTGTGAGGATGTTGTGAAAATATATGAAAAGCGCTTTGCAAATCTCAAAGCACCATCTGAATTATTGTCATTAACCTGATTATCATCTGGGTGCATGTTATAGTGCCCAAAGAACAGAAGCTCCCGGATGGCTTTTCTTTGCAATCCCAGCACCCGAGGTGTGAGTGCCTCCTGGACACTCTGGGTTGTATCTGGCTCTTTGCTCACTTGTAGACTCCTGCCCTGTGCTCAAACATCTCATCTGTCACTTTCTTTAACAGGCCCAAGGTGCTGTGGTCCCTACACCCCAGGCCTCCCAAGCCCAGCAGCAGCTTTGGAAAAGACAGCTCTGGGAGGTGTTTGGGAAAATGACAATTTGGTTTTTCTTTTATTTGCTCCACATCTGTTAATCATTTCTCTTCTCAGCAAAGAGCTCCTGGCCCAGGACACAGAACTTTGTAATGCCCAATTCAGTTGTTTTTCAGTCATGTCTGAATCCTCATGACCCCATTTTGGGTTTTCTTGGCAGAGAGGGGTTTGCCATTTCCTTCTCCAGCTCATTTTATAGATGAGAAAACTGAGGCTAACAGGGTCACCTAGCTAGCCAGTGTCCGAGGCTGGATTTAAACTCAGGAAGATAATCAGTAAGCCTTCCTGTCTCCAGGCCTGGAACTCTATCCACTGCACCACCCTGCCTCAATCAGCCCAGGGAGGGCAGTGGAGAAGGAGCCTGGGCCTCCCTCAGGAACGTGATGGGAGATATGGCTTCTCTGGAGTTAGAAAAAAACAAGCCAAGCTAGTTGCTATCATGGGAAAACTCTGTTCCAGCAGTCTCAGTGCGAAGGCAGAAAGATCTTCTGAGGGAGAGTGAAGTCCTTCTCCCTCCTAGGAAGAAACATTTTGGTTTTGACCAGCCTTCTAGCTCAGTGATGGGACCATCACAACCACCTGAGAGAATCCTTCTTGCATGGACAGCTCTAGAACATTTTTGATGGGGAAATAGAGATTGTAAGGCACTCCCAGATGGGGAAAATCCCTTTACCAATGCTGGTCAGCAACTTCCCTGTACTCTCAGAGAAATGGGCCTAGAGCACAGAGATGTTAAGTGACTTGCCCAGGGTAACACAGCCAGGAAATCTCAGGGGTGGGCCAGCTCCCTATCCACATGGCCTCTACCTTGTCCCCCCCCACCATAATATCCACCCTCTCCCCGTTCTGTCCCCAAACAGAGCAGGATAGATTATTCCCTCTAACGCCAGACCTATAATCTGATAGAATATAATCTCCTTGAGGGCAGGAATTCATTGCTATCTTTGTATCCCTAGCATCTGGTACTACTATGGTAGGCATGGGATAAGTGTCTGATGATTGACTGATTGATCAAATGATCCTGCACCCCTTCAAAGAACTATCCTGTCCCCTCTGCTCCATCTTGGCTCTGGTTAGGGAAAACACAGGGAAAATGATCCGAGGAAGAGAGAAGTCGGTAGACTGACCAATCCAGTGCTAAGTTCAATCAGTGTGTGTGTGCATGGTGTGAGTGTGTGTGTGTATATGGTGTGTGTATGTGGTGTGCGTGGTGTGAGTGTGTGTATGGTGTGTATATGTGATGTGTGTGTGTGTGGTGTGTATATGGTGTGTGTGTGTGGTGTGTGTGGTGTATATATGGTGTACGTGGTGTGTTTGTGTTTATGTGTGTGTGTGTGGTGTGAGCGTGTGTATGGTGTTATATGGTGTATGTGGTGTGTGTGTGTGTGTGTGGTGTGTGTGTATGGTGTGTATATGGTGTGTGTATGTGGTGTGAGTGTGTGTGTGTGGTGTTATATGGTGTATGTGGTATGTGTGTGTGTGCATATGTATGGTGTATGTGTATGTGGTATGTATATGGTGTGTGTATGTGTGGTGTGTGTGTATGGTGTGTGTATGTGGTGTGTGTGTGTGTGTATATGGTATGTGTGTGTGTGGTGTGTATATGGTGTATGTGGTGTGTGTTTGTATGTGTGGTGTGTGTGTGCATGTGGTGTGTATATGGTGTGTGTATGTGGGGGGGGGTGTGTAGAGAGAAAATCTCTCTCTGCCCTGGCACACATAGGAAGCTTGTCACCAACTCTTGCGGGCCCGGAGAGAAAGCAGCTTGTTTTTCTCGGCTGGGGAGCCAGGGTGAGAAGGCCTCAGCTGGGCGGCCAGCTGTCCACTCCACGGTCCCCAGTGGCCGCCTCGCTCTCAGTGGGGAGGTGAGCACCTCCCAGGGACTGCCCTGCCCCACAATCAGGGGTCAGACACGGACAGGCCCAGGAGCTGGGAAGAAGCCAACTTAAGCTCGAGGTGGGAAGACGCTGCCTAGCTAGGAGAGCTGTCCCGACAGGGAAGGGGCTGCCTGGAGAGGAGGCGCTATCTTCAGGTTAGCTAGTGTAGATAGGGGAGCAGACAGGCAGCGAGGCATGGGGGAGTCCCATGTCAGTCCCTCTCTTAAGAGAGTTAAAGTGGTAAGAGCCCTCAGAAATGATCCAGGCTGATTCCCTTGCTGTTTTTTAAACTGGACCAGGGCTTGCATCGTGCAGTGAGGAAACTCGCTCTGTCAAGGCAGATCAACACCTTCTCCGGAACGGATCCATGTTACTGCCCCCCTCATTTTACAGATGAAGAAACCGAGGCTCAGAGAGGGTCCTGAACAAGGGGTCAAGTGACCTGATCGCATCTAGCATCCTAGCTCTGGAGCCAGAAGCGATGTCAGAGGCCATCCAGCCCCCCTTTATTTTACACTTCTGGCAACTGAGGCCTGGAGAGGTTAAGGGACTTGGCCAAGGTCACACAGGCAATAAATGACTAAGCCAGAATCTAAACTCAAGTCCTGGGCCTGCAGGCTCAGTGCTTTCAAGCCAACTCTAGTTCCATGGCCCGTGGGCAGGCCGCCCTCCTGGGACCAGGTGGGAGGTACCTGGGGAGGCGTGAGGGCGGGCCCCAGATTCCACCCCTCCCCTCCCACTGCCCTCTCCCTCCCAGGGGCAGAGGCCCCCAGCAGCTCAGGCCCCACTCACTTGTACGCCTTGGCGCTGTACTTCTTCTCAGCGGGGAAGCCGAACATGCCGCAGATGACCCGGGAGTTCTGCGTGGTCCAGTCCTTGTCACACACCTGCTTCCAGTTATGACCGTCCTTTACCTCCACGTAGCCCTCGCTCACCGGCGTGCGCTTCCGGTACGCAGAGAGGACGGCGCGGATCCGAATGTCGTCCACCTGGATGTTCATGTTCTACAGAGAGAGCGCAGGAAGGAGGGGGTCAGTGGAAGGAAGGGCCCCCTGAGTGCAGGCGGGTCCCCAGAGGAGCTCTGTAGACGGAGGGCCGAGTGAGGCCAAGTCTGTGCGCCAGGGACGGGGCTGCTGCCGAGCGCCAGGGATGCAAAGAGGCAAAACAACAGCGGCAACCGTCCAGCGCCTGCCCTCGAGGAGAGCACAGTCTAACGGGAGAGAGACAGCTACGTATAAACGAGAGGCCGACGGGATAGACTGGAAGGCATCACAGTTACGAGATGCTGGAGAAGGTGGGGTCTTTCTGTCCCTGTATCCCCAGCACGTGGCATGCAGTAGGCACTTAATAATGCCTGTAATTGATTGCTTCCTGTGCTAGGAAGGGATACCAAAGAACCCAGAAACTCACGCCCTTAAGGAGCTTACCATCTTTTTGGAGAGATGGGGTGAGCACACAAGAAAAACCAGAGCTCTAAGTAAGAGCTAAAGTGAAGGGTGCCCTCCACTTGGAGTCAGGAAAACCTCAGTCTTGAATATCAGGTACACGTTAAATGTGCAATACACTTGGGCAAGCCACTTTGCTTCTCCATGCTTCAGTTTCCCTGTCTGTAAAATGAAGAGAGTGGACTTGATAGTCTTAGAGTTCCCTGCCCTCTAAGTCTATGACCTCATGCTCTACTAAAAACCATTGGCCTCTGGCATATAGTGCCAGAGGACTGGACTTGGGTTCGAATCCTGACTCTGAGACGATTTGTTGTGTGGCTACCGGCAAGTCGGGAATTTCTCTGGGCCTCTATGCTCAACTGTGAAATGGGGATGATAATCATATCCACCTCACAGGGTTCTTGTGAGGCTCAAGGGAGACGCTGCTTGCAAACCTTGCTTACCTCATGAAAGCATTTTGTAAACCCTCCCTGTGGCCTTGTCATGCGGGAGTGGGACATATTGAGCAGATTGCCAACCTCAGAGTCAGGGAAACCAGGGTTCAAGTCCCACCTCTGACAGGTACTATCATTATGACCCTGCACAAGTCACTTCACCATGCTCAGCCTCAGTTTCCTAATTTGTAGAATGGTGACAATGAAAGCACAGTACAGTGGAAAGACCACTAAATTTGGAGTCAAAAGGTTTGAATTCGATCCCCATCTCCCCCATTTGGACAGACTATTTAACCCCCCTGAGCCTCAGTAAAATGTGCATAGCTTTCCACATCCCCTCATGCCGAGGTCCTCGATATTATCTCTGTCATCACAGAATCAATCACAAACCCACAAACAATGCTTCATTTTCATCGTTGAGAAAACTGAGGTCCTCAGAGAGGAAGGAATTTGCAAAAAGGTCACAGAGCTCGTAAGGGGCAGAGATAGTCCTGGGCTGGTGGGATGATGATGGATGGCTCCAGGTTTATGGTGTTTGGGAAGCAGCGTCTCTAAAGGCCGAGCCAGGGTGGGGCACCACCAGGGTGGTGTCCCAGGAGATGACAGGCACCATCTAAGCTTTTCCACAGCTGGGAGGGAGTGTCAGTGGCCTGAGCTCCTGGAAAATTTTCTGAGTGACCAGCTATGGTAGGAATTTGCCAAATCTCCTTTTTGGAGATCAATCAACAGGGGCCAGAATATTAATTACCCCCTGATTACTTCTAATCATCTCCAGGCTCCAGCCCCCTCTCTTGTGGTTCCCAAGGCAGGGCACCCACAGCTGAAGAAACATGGGAAAGCGGGGGTCACTCTGGGAACCAGGGATCCTGGGCCCACTCTAAGCCTGGCCACCAAGCAGTCTACTTCCCCTCAAGGTGCTCTGGACAGAGGATGAGTGGGCCCACTGGATCATCGGGCAATAATCACCTAAATGATTTATCCCAATTATGAGGGGCAACATGGGAGGTGAAGAGAGGGCTGAAGGTGGGTCAGGACACACCAGAATGGCTGTGCAACCCTAAGCAAGTCCCTGAAACGCTCTGTGTCCTGGGCAATCTTGTAGTGATAGGACCATAGATTACAGAGATAGATTCCCCAGACCACAGGTTCCCCTCCCCTTCAACCCCATAAGGGATCTTAGAGGCTATCTACTGTTGTTTAGACAACAGTGTCCAGCTCTTCACTACCCCACGTGGGATCTTCTTGGCAAAGACACTGAAAGTGGTTTGCCATTTCCTTCTCCAGCTCATTTGATGGAGAAGGAAACTGAGGCAAACAGGGTTAAGTGACTTGCCCAGGGTCACACAGCTAGTAAGTGTCTGTGGTCTTCCTGACTCCAGGCCTGTGCTCTGTCCACTGCGTCACCAGCTGCCTCTGGGAGGGTGGTACTGATTTGGTTACATTTCCCAGACCTGGAGAACATCACAGTGGGTCTGGGTGGGACTCAGCACGGTGAACTCCCAGAACTGCAGATCTATATTAATGGTGTTCCCCCACTGGGAGTTCCCTAAATAAGTGATGTCACAGATCCAGTCTTTTACAAACAAAAAGTGACCTGAATTTAGAGCCATGAGACTTGGGTTCGAATCCCAGATGTCTACTTATTACTTAAGTTACCTTAAATTAAGCAAGTCACTTCACCCTATGGGCATCAAGTCAACACGCTTTTATGAAGCATTTACTATATGCATGGCACCTTGGCATTTATTTCCTTATCAACAAAATAAATTCTCAATTGTTGACCCCAAGAACCACCCACAGGCAGAAGGCGGTCTCTGAGACCTTGGAGAAAGGTGCATCCCAGGGTAAGGAGGCGGACTGAGGGTGCTTGCGTGGCAGAGATGGTCAGACATGCAGTGCAGGGGGGGTGGTTATTGGGAATGGTATGAAGCGGAGAGAGGAATACAGGGAGCCCAGTGACAGCTGCTCCTGGCCCTGCCAACATGCAAATCATTTTGCGGAGCCCACAGGGTTGAAGTGAACCACTGTCTGGGTACCCAGAGCAAAGCCTGTCTATTCTTGCCCCAGCTCCATAAATCAGAGCTTCAGCTTGGCTTCACAAGGAATCATTTCAACGATTTCGGGTCAGACCCACATGGCGGTGGAAAATATGTCATCCCAAGAACGCTGGTATTTGGCCTCACTTCCCTCACACACTGAGCGGAAGGAAGGTCGCCATTGGCAGGATTATGTTTTTCCAGGTCTGCAAAGCCTCTTCTTACAGTTCCTCTCATCAGCCAGAACACCTGGGCAGCCTTGGGGAGCCAAGCCTGGGCCCCAGGTGACCACCCTGACTGCCCATTGGCCATCTGCCTCCAGCCCATTCCCACCTCTGGAGGGCGGGAGCGAGAGCTACAGAGTGAAATGGGGAAAGGGGAAAGGGGCTGCCTTGTGACATCATCCCCCAACCCCAGCTTGACTGCAGTCCCAGAACTTTGCTTCCTAAGCAGAGAACAGTGGGACCCCAAAGCTGCTCCCCTTCCTCACCCTCCACCATTCTCGGCTAATCTTCCCTCTGATGAAGGAGGGTGGCTGGGGCAATCCAAGACTGGCCCAGCGGGACCCAGCCTAAAGCCAGCCCCAGAAGCCGTGGGGAGCTGTCCCTCTAGAGCAGTGAAGCTGCTTCCCTGCTGGAGCCAGAACGAACCCCAGAAGGCATCCAGGGGTTTCCTCCCATTTAACCCTCTCTGCCATTTTACAGAGGAGAGAAGAAGAGAGTGCCAGAATCTTAGTGATGGAGACCAGATGAGAGCCCCAGAGCCCTAACTCCTATCCCTGGGTGATCCCCTTTATCCCAGGATTCTTCTTATTTTACTTGAATGTCTTGGTTGGGCATGGTTACAGATCCTCTATGGGGCATCTGGATATGGGCAGGGCTGAATTTGGGGTCAGAGGACCTGGCACAGCTGCTCATGACCCCTGACCAAATTATCCTATTTCGCTAGGGCTCCATTTTCTCATCTATGGAATGGGGATAATAATACCTATCTCATGGGATTGTTGTAGGTAGGGCAGAGGAGAAATAGTACAGGGCTTGAAATCAGGAGAACCTGGGTTCCCATCCTGCCTCTGACACTATCTGTATGATCAGGGCAAGTCTTCCATCACTGAGGCTCAGCATCTGCATCTGCAAAATGGGACAATAATAGCACTTCCCCGGCTAGGATATTACAAAGGTCAAGTGAGACACTGCATGGAAAGGGTTTTCCAAATCGTAAAGCTTTATGTAAACATGAGTCATAATTATTATCCAAAGCCGCCTTCATGAAGCCGTTCCTGATCCCACCCCCAGCTGCTAGTTCCCTCCCTCCCCAAAGTACCAGGAAGTCACTTGTTTTCTATTTATTCTGTATAAGACAACACAGGTATCTCCCCACTCAGGGCAAGGACTGTTCCATTTTTATCTGGGTAGCCCCAGAACATAGTAGGTGCCTAAAAAACGCTTGTTGATCGATTGATGGAAAAAGCCAAATTGTTACTGATTTAGCTAACTGCCCAAGGCAAGTTAGTGACTCGGGGATCTTATGATCCATAAATACCAGGTGCCCTTGGGGCCATCTTCAACAAACCTGGATATGAGGCGGCATGTCTGATCCCTTCCCACCCTTAAAAGTGGATCCAAACTGAACACTAATGGGTGTAATGATAGTGGCCTTCCCTTCTTTGCTGAAGTGGCGGACTACGGTGAGGAATACTGCATATACTGTTGGACACTGCTGATGTGTTAGCTTTGGCGAATTGCTTTTTTCTCTCTTTCTTTTTTCTTCTTGATATAAATTCACGCTGTCTGAGTGGCAGAGGGAGGGTGGCATGCTGGGAGATGATGCTGATGTCCTAACAGTATCAACATTTTAGAAAGAGTGAGGAGGGCAGGCTGAGCTCATACACTTCTCCCCACTTGAGGTGTTTCTATCTTACCCAATCTTTGCTGGCCTTCAAGGTCTAGCTTCAGGAAGCTCACCCTGAATCTTCCAGTCTGCACAGATTAAAGGGGCAGAGACCTCAAAAGTAATTTAGTATATACCTCCCCTATATGGGCCACTATGGGCCACTGCATTGGATGGAGGATCAGTCCTGGAATCAGGAAGACCCCTCTCCTGAATTCAAATCCAACCTCAGATACTTACTAGCTGTGTGACTCTGGGCAGGTCATTTAACCCTGTTTGCCTCAGTTTCCTCATCTGTAAAATGAAATGGCAAACCACTCCAGTATGTCTGCTGAGAAAACCCCAAACAGGGTCACAAAGAGTCAGACATGACTGAGAAACAACTGAACAACTGTGCTTTGCAGACAAGGAAATTGAGGCCCAGAGAGATCAGGTCATTTACCCAAAGTGGCAAAAATTGGAACTAAAATTTGAACTCAGGTCCCAGACTCCAAATCTACGTTTTGTCTCCTGGACCAAGCTGCCTCACCCAAGATCTTCCTCTTGGACCCTCCCCTGGCCTCCATGCAGAGCCGTCACTAGCAATCTGTACTCTTGGGGTGAGTGGTAGGAGGATGGGGCTGGGCACACTTGCAGTTCAGCTTCCGAGGAGAAGGAAACGGGCCATGGGACACCGTAAGGTTTCCAATCAGGCAGTCAACCAGAAATTATTAAGCCCCTGCCAAGCATTGTGCTAAGGGTTGAGGATAGATATGAAGCAGGACAAAAAACAGTCCCTGCTCTCAAGGAGCTCATGGTCTAATGAGAGAGATAACATGCAAATGACTGTGCAAAAAAAAAAGATGTATACAGGATAAATTGGAGATCATTTCAGAGGGAAGGCATTAAGAAGCATCCACAATAGAGAAGGACTGGCCACTTTGGGGCAGGCCATCACTGGAAGGCGCTATTAGCACCCTCTAAATTTTCTGCCTTGGGCCAGCAGCCCTCTCACCTCACCCTAGTTCTGTTTCCATTCCTAGCCCACTTTCTGTCTCCTCTTCACTCACTTTGGCCCTAAACCTCTCCCCCACCCCATGCTGCTACTTCTCTGTTTTATGTGTAGAAACCTGACTTCCCAACTACTCTTTAGTGACCAGAGGGCAGGGCCCATGCCCGATACCCAGCACAGGCCTATACACACAGGAAAGGATGGGGCTGCATGAGGGCTTCAAAGGACAACGGTCCCTCCCAACCCCCCACTTGGGAGCGTGGTTCAGAGAAGCTGAGAGGCAGGCCCAAGAGCTTGCAGGGCCTACGTGAGGACAGAGGCGCACACCAAGCAGCCCTGGACTGGAGAAGGGAAAACATCCATTCATCAGCTACTTCTAGGAGACCTCTTTGTCCAAAAAAAAAAAAAAAACCACATAACTTTCCTCCTGACTTCACTGCTGTGGAATCCCTCCCATGGCCTCCCAAACCCACATGTGATGGGATCTGGTTCAAGGATCACTTTGAGAAACGAAGAAAAGGTTAAAAAAAAAGCCTTTATTTTAAAACAAGGCAACGTGCTGCCTCTGCTCTCTTTAAAAATGAAGACTGGTAGCCGGGACTCTGCCTGAGGCAGAATCTAACAGACCCATAAATCTTGTTTTCTTTTCACTCCATAGAGACAAATCATGGTCTTTTACATTCACAGGAGAAGCACAGCACAGTAGAAAGAGCTCTGGCTCTTTAAAGCCAGAGAACCTGGGTTCGAATCTTACCCCAGAAGAAGGGACTGAACTGGCTCGTGGGATTGTGGATTTCAAGCTGAAGGGGACTCTAAGGCCATCCAGACCAGCCCCCTAATTTTTCAGATTTCCCAGAGAGGGAAAGGGACTTGTCCAGGGTCATACAGCTAAGGATCTCAGATTCTGTGTTCTTTGGTCCTTCCAGCTCAGCCAGTCCCATCTCCAGCCTCCCAGAAGGCCACCCTCTAAGGAATTCACCACATTTTCCAGACCTCATAGACCCTGCCCACATCTCAGGGAGGCCTGGAGGATTCATTCTCCCCATTTTCCAGAGGGAAACAATGAAGCAGGAAAGGCTCACCCCAGCAGGTCAGTGTTCAGGCTAGGAAGGAAACCCAAACTTTGGGCCCTTGGGCTGTATTGCACTCCTTACACGTGCTACCTGAATGGAATCTCTAATAGTTAACATATGCCAAGGACTCGAAAATTCCAGAGTGTGATGGGTCTTGGCCTACGAGGAAAGGTCACCAATTTTGAAAGTTTAGCTGGAGATTGCATCAGGAAATGTACCAGGGACAAGGAAATCAGGACAATAAACCAGGCCCGAAGGAGACTTTTTCCCTGACAGTCAAACATCAAATGCCCACATAAACCAGCCCAGGTAAGTAGGAAATGAAGACAGAGGCCCAGAACCCTTGTGTCTGCCCAAGCTGGGCTCCCCAAGAGGGGGAGAGTGAGCCATGTGTGTGCCAGGCATAGCTGGTCCCCCCCATCGCTGGGCCTGGACTCTGAGATGACCGTCCATGTACTCTATGACTCCTGCCGAGATCTTCATCATGGTCTCTCCTCATCAGAATGGGAGCTCTTTGAGGGCAGAGACTTTGCTTTTGGCTTGCTTTGTACCCTGGCACCCAGCACAGGGCATGACTGTCTGGGCAGTCCTCAAGAGAAGAAACAACACCAGCCCTAGATTTCACATCTCCCATCATGCCTTTGTCATCTAGGGGACAGAGGGGGTCTCATTATCTGTTTTCTGGACCATTGCTATCAACCTCCTTCCTAACTGGTCTCTATGTTTCCATTCTCTTCCCTCTCTGATTCACCTTCCACACAGCTGCCAAATCAGTATTCCTAAAACACAAGTCAGCCCATGTCACTCGGCTCAAAAACCTTTGGTGGCTCCCGATTGCCTCTAAAGGCAAAGTTAGGCTCAATATAAAGAAAAATTTCTAATGATAGTGCTATCCCAGAGTGGAATGGTCACATCTGGAAGTGGTAGGTTCCCCTCACTGACGATCTTCTATTAGGGACTGAATGATCATTCCTCCAGATGCCAAAGGGGCTGTGACTCAGTTGGACCAGATGCCAGTTACTGTGCTGGGCCCTAGGGCTACAGAGACAAACAGACAAATAAAACCAAGAGCCCTCAAGAAATTTCTCTCTCATTGGTTTCTTGAAGAATCTGGAATTCTATAATTTAAAAGAAACATTCCTCAGCCTGGCATCTAAAGGCCTTTACGATCTGGCCTCAGCCCAGTTTTCTGAACATTACCTACTATCCCCCGCCCCCAAATAGGACTGTCCAGTTCTTGTTTCTTTGCTCCTACCTCTGTGCAGGCGGTGCCCCCTGCCCAGTGTATACTTCCTCCCCATCTCTGCTTCTTAGAAGCCTTCGAGTCAAGGCTAAAAGGAGGAACCAGTTAGAATGCTCTCGTCTCTGGGATGGTGTGCCCTCTGCCTGTAGAATATGAATTTCCTGAGACCAAGAACTATTGTTTGTGTCTGTCCTGGTACCCCTGGTGCCTTGGGGTGCTTAATAGGTGCTTATAGGCAGCTAGGTGGGTCAGTGGATAGTGCTGGGCTGGGAATCTGGAAAACCTGAATTCGAATCTGGCCTTAGCCAACTGTGTGACCCTGAGCAAGTCACTGTTTGCCTCAGTTTCCTCATCTGTAAAGTGGGAGTAATAATATCTTCTTCTTCCCAGGGTTGTTTTACAAAACCCAGAGTTTTACAAACCTTAAGGCACTGTATGAATGCTAGCTTTCATTACTGTTGAATAGAAATTGAAATGAATTAATAAGTGCTTATGGACCGAATGGAAAGCCTGAGTTCAGCTTCCTCGGGTTTTCCACTGGACACAATCTGTGCTATTATGAAGACTCTGGGTTTGTTTCACAGGTAATTAAAGGCCCAGATGGACGCAGACCCTCTGAGAAAGCTGGAACACCACCCCAGTGTTTATCTCATGTTGGCCAAAAAAAAAGAAAGATGGCAAATTGTCAGGAAGTCCAGCATGCTCTGCGGCTCTGATGGACAGTCGGTCGGTCAATGAGTACTTGGAGAGGGCTGAGGATGTGACTGAGTTGTACTAAATGGTGGGGATACAACGCAAGGCAAACACCTGGACCCCACCCTCGAGTCTGATGGGGGAAGGCAGGCATGAACACGGGGACACAGCAGGCCGTTCACCTCACTCCCCGTGTATCTGAACCTTCCTGAGTCTCAGCCTGTGGGACAGTCCCAGAGCTGGAGATCCAGAAGGACCTTGGCAGCTGTCTGCAGCCCAGCTAGAGAGAGTCCTCTGGCCTCTCCTCCAAGACCTCCAGTCAGAGGGAGCCCAGCACCCCTCACTCGAGGGAGGCCGTCCATTTTTAGACTAGCTTCTGGTCCTCACCCATCCTCCTACCATGGGTGGGAGTGGGGGCAGGCTCGGCCACCCTCAGGCCTGCTCCAGGGAAGCTCACTGGCCCCTACTGGTCATTTTAGTTCTATCTGCTGCCCTCCCTCAGGCTGCCTTCCCAGACTAATTACACATCCCTCCCTTTCGTTATATTCCAGCCAAATTGGACTTCTTGCCATGCCTTACTTATTTCCGGTAAGGAATGACAGGATTCGAATTCAGGTCTTCCTGACTAGGTCAGGTGCTCTGTCCGCTCCACCTCCAACCTGCCTGACCAGAGGGCCTCTGATATCTCTTCCAGGTCTGAGTTAAGGATTCTGGGACCAGGACTACCTTAAATCACAGCCGGCCAAGAGGTGGACAGCACTTGTGTGTACAGGTCCATGTTATTTCCCCAGTAGAATGTAAGCTCCTTGAGGGCAGGGATGGCACCATTCCCCAGCACCCAGCTGGTCCAGGGCACACAGTAGGTGCTCACTAAATGTTTGTTGAGGTTTGGTGGGTGGGCTCAAGGACAGCAGGGAAGGTTTGCCTGTATATAGCTCTGCTCTGGGAAGGCCACTCCATAGTTCTGTCCTCCTTTCCCTCTTGTAATGCATGGACTGAGAGGGAGCCACAGCTCTGTTGAGACTCAGGCCTAGGCTCATGAGGGGGAGCACAAGCCCCTAGCCTGAGTCAGCTGTGATGAAAGCCAAGTCATTTCCCATCTAAGCCTCAGTTCCCAAACACCCCATGGGGGTGGGTGGATTGGCTCATCCCCAAGGCTCCTCCTGACAGCTCCCAGGATTCTGGATGTCCCCATCCCCACCCCATCCAGGCCCGGTCTCCTGGGGTCGGCTACAGGTGCTGGACAGATGTGGGACAAGAAACCACCCTGCCCTTTGGTGAGAGAATGATTAGACAGAGGGACCAGACCCTGAGTTCATCATAGAAGGCATTTTAGAGGCCATCGAGCGCAACTTCTAATTCTACAGATGAGGAAACTGAGGCATTAGAACGTGGGAGGCACTTAATAAACCCCGGATTGACTACCAGAGTCACACAGGCAGCAAAGGGCCCTGGAAGACTTGAGTTCAAATCCTGCTTCAGACCTTGACTAGCTGCATGGCCCTAGGAAAGTCATTTAACTTCTGTCAGCCTCTGTTTCCCCATCTGTCAAATCAGGGTCCCCCAGGGTGGTTGTGGATCAAACATGGTGACGCAGGGAAAGCTCTTTGCAAATGTCCAGTGCCATATGAATGCTCTGCATTTGTGGGGGTGGGGCACACTGGGCCTGGCCCTGATGACATGGGCCTCCACATTCAGCCCCCTGTCCTCTGTACCACACCGCCTCATACTTTAGACGTGGTGGCCTTCAAGGCCCTCTCCGACTCCATGATCCGGGTTGTGCTGACCTTGCTGGGCAAGTCCCTGATGGAAGGTCACCCCTCCCATCCCACATCCCCCAACCCTGAGCCCAGGGCTGCAGGGCCCCAGTCTTATTTCCTGCTGTGGTTATGGAGCACAGCCAGGAACTTCACCATCTGTCACTAAATTAGGGGAATGTGTCCCCGGGGGTCACTGGGAAACCCACACTTTCCTCTCAAGAACCAGGCAGGGAATGAGGATGGGGCCCGCGGGCCTTTGGGGATCTTTCAAGGGGCCATGAGGTTGGATGGGAAGCAGCCACAGATCAGGGAAAGAGCAATGGGGTGTGAGTCAGGAGCCTGACTCAGTCTTGGATTTGCTGTGCATATTGGACAAAATGCTTCTCCTCTCTGGTCCTGGATCTTAGAGATGGAAGGGGTTCAGAGACTACAAAGGCCAGCCCCCTCCTTTTACAGATGAGGAAATGGAGACCTAGTGACATGAAGTGAACTTGCCTAAGGCCACAAAGGAGAGAGTCATGATTCAAACCCAGGTCTCTGACTCCCCCACTGCACTTCAGTCACAGCCTCCAGCCTGTAATTTCTCAGATTCTCTAATGGGGTGAGTCGCAGTCACCAGCAGCCTCTGACTCAGAGCCGGAAGGCATGTTGTAATTTTGGTATGTGGGAGGGTTCTCTGGTGTCTGTCAGCCTGGGAGCAGAGGTTTCCATGTGCCAGGATCTCACATGGGATGGATGAGAAGAATTAGAGAAGTGAGTGAGGAGGAGAGATGTGCTCAGAGAGAGACCGAGCTTGCTTGGGGGACCATGGGAAAGTCACAGCCTTCCTGAGCCTGTTTCCTCTTCTGTACAATGAGGGATCAAAGGATCACAGATCTGGAGCTTGGAAGAGGCCTCAATCTCTTCATTTTACAGAAGAGGAAACTGAGGCCCAGGGAGATGGCTTCCCCAAGGTTGCCCAGGATGTTACAGGATTTGAACCCAGATCTCTGTTTCTGTCTCTGTCTCTCACATACACACATATGCCCCTTAAGAACTAGGATGTGAATCTTCTTTTCCAAACCTTATCTTATTTCATTCAATCCTCACAACAACCTTGGGAGAAAGGTGCTATTTTTATCCCTATTTTAACAGATGAAAAAACTGAGACTTTTCAAGGTTCAGTGGTTTGCCCAAGGTTGAGTGTCTGAGACAGGGTGTGAACTCAGATTTTCTTCCCTCTAAGTCCACTAGCCTATTCATTTCACCCCCTCTGGATCTTCTATATCTAACCCCAAGATTCTACCTCGACCTCAGTGATCCTCCAGCTAGCCTTAGGAGAGAGGCATTTTAGGGCAGGGAAACTGAGGCACTGAGGAATGGGAAGGCCTTCAGTGTGTGAGGCTACAGGGATAGTGGACCTGTACCACTAAGGTGAACTGAAACTGCTCCTGAAAGAAAGGCAATATGGGGGGGCCTGAAAAGAGGGCTGGACACAAAAGTCACGGAGATCAGGATTCAAATCCTACCTCAAACATTCAGCAAATGACTTCATGTCCCTGTATCTC
Source organism: Phascolarctos cinereus (assembly GCF_003287225.1). Taxonomy (NCBI): domain Eukaryota; kingdom Metazoa; phylum Chordata; class Mammalia; order Diprotodontia; family Phascolarctidae; genus Phascolarctos; species Phascolarctos cinereus. The sequence continues at coordinate 20,826,258 of NW_027555625.1, read as the reverse complement.
AGTTTCATCCTCTGTAAAATGGACGCAGGGGCCTTGACTGTCCCTTCCAGCTCTAATTCTGGAATCATGTAATGGTGAGCAGGCCTCTCTGCCTGGAGTTTGTTTTTCATCATCGATGCTGGTTTGCCCTGGCCTGGTCTCCTAGGGCCTCAGGGAGTTCTCAGAGGTGACCAGTGACCTTAGCACCTTCTTAGAGCCTCTCGTGTCCACACCAACCAGGCTTCATTGGCTGGAGGTGGCCCCTGCAGACCCTGCCCCAACCGCTCTCCCCTGGCAGCTTCCCAACCCTTAACGAGGCTGGGAGGAAAAAGTCGTTGTTTTTGCGATCTCTGCTCCGGGGGTTCATGAACCGTGATCTGCTCCGGGGACACAAACACGCCCGCCTGCTCCCCAGCCCCAAGCACAGGCTCCCCCTTGTTCCAGGCAGATTCCTACCCAGAACGTGGTGAAACTCTGAGCCCAGAGGCGTGGGGCTGGGAAGAAACCGCTGGGCAGCTGCGCCGAGAAGCCGGGCTGCGCTGGAACGCGAGTGCGTGCCGTTTAAAAGGTTCTATGGGGAGCACATTCCGAGGGGTGATGTAAGGAGCCTTCCTCCTCTCCGCAGCAGAGACGGGGGGGGGGGGGGGGGGCACAGGGGGAGAGCGCCCCCCCCCCCGCCCACACTACTGTCAGCAGTTTCTGCTTCAGTACTTTGAGGGTCCATCTGTGGTGGGTGGGTGGGTTATGTAGCATGTGTGTGGTGCGTGTGGAGTATTGGCACATATGTGTGGGCAGCATGCAGACGTGTAGTAGTGCACATATGGGCTGCAGTGTGTGGTATGGGAATGGCGTGTAGTACGTGTGCACATGTGTATGTAGTAAATTGTAGTGTTGCATTGCGGCACGTGCACACGTGTCTGTACTGTGTATACAGTATATTGTAGTATGTAGCGATATGTGTGGCATGTTCATGTATGTGTGTAGCATGTATGTAGCATGTGCATGTGTGGTGTGTGTGATATGTGTGTGGTGCATAGTATGTGTGTGCATGTGTATGTACGCTCTCGTGTGTGTGTGTGTGTGTGTGTGTGTGTGTGTGTGTGTGTGTGTATGTGTGTGTAGGGGTTGGGGGAGAGGAAATACATCCCCAATGACCATGATACAAAAATAAAAGGCATCAATAAAATTACTTTTTTGAAAAATGAAACAAAATGCTTCCCAAGATAAGGAGTGCTGTTATTGTTCAGTATCCTGGAGTGCTTTGCCATTTCCTTCTCCAGTGGGTTAAGGCAAATGGGTGAAGTGACTTTCCCAGGGTCACACATCTAGTAAGTGTCTGAGGTTGGATTTGAATTGAGGTCTTTCTGACTCCAGGCTCAGGGCTTTATCCACCGAGCCACCCAGCTGTCTCCAGGACAAGGAATGTGGCTCCTTTAAACATTAGAAGTCAGCTAATGAGAGGGCTGCTAGGACATCCTAGGCCCCCAGATCTGGGGCTAGAAGGGACCCTCGAAGCTGCCTTGTCTCACCCTTTCATTTTACAGGAGAGGCTGAGGGAGTTTAAGTGATTTGCCCAAGGTCACAGAGCTAGGAAGTGTAAGAGTCAAGTTTTGAACCTAGGTCTTCTTTGACTCCGGGTCAATCCTCTCCCAGTGGCACAATGAAAAAGGCACTGGGTCCAGTCAAAGGACTTGGATTCAAATTCGGCCTTGACATTTGCCGTTTGTGAGACTTCACTTCCCTAAGCTTAATTTCCTCATCTGTAAAATGAGAGTTAGACTTGATGGCCTCAGAGTCCTTCCCAGTTTATGACCCTCTACACGTCTCTGCCTTCTGACTGCAGACATTAGTCACCGAATGTTTGACTAGAGTATCAGTGGCCCGAATTCATCAGAAACCCCCTGAGTCATTTTCCACAGGGATCTACCATTTAAATTCTAGCTTACATGTCTGCCGCAAGTTTCACACACAGCTTTCCTCCCAACAAACAACTACTTTTTCTCCTATTTTATAGACATGGAAACTGAGAATTGGGTCTATAGTCACAAAGCTGGTTAGTGGCCAAGCCAGGATTCAAACTTAGATCCACGCTCAGACTGTCACGATCTTGCCCTAAAGTACTTTAAAGTTTCCCTGAAAGTTTCTAAGATCTTTGGGACAAATCACTGACAGTGGAAGACATTCAGACAATTTGAAGTTTAGAATTGAAAGGACCTTAGGGAAGGAGGAAGTGAATAAGCTTTTATATAGCACCTGCTATGTGCCAGGCACTGTACCAAACACCTACTATGCGCCAAGCAGTTTACAAACATTACCTCAACTGATACTCATTTTATTTGACCTTAGAGGATATAGTCCACTCCATTACTTTAATACTTAGATAGTCCTGTGGCCTCCATTTGGATAGTCCTTTCAGTGATGCAGATTGCTATCCATCTATGCCTGCCCATTCTGAGAGACTCCTGTCCCTGTGCTCCCATGACTTTCCCCACAGAAGGCCCACCCAATGGGCTTAGAGGCCTTCCTTCATTTTTCCTGACATCACTCAGCATCTTTCCACAAACTTGGGATGGAGGAAGTGTGAGATCACCAGGGGAATGTTTGACTGCCCTCCTGTCATCCCTGGAGATCACCCTTCTCCAGGTTATCCAGGCAGTAAATGGATGAGCTAGGGTCCAAAATTTGGGCCCCCAGCCTTCAAAATCCCATGTTTGTTCCACCATAATTAACACAATGCAATTCAGGTGTCAACATCATCCTGGTGAAATCACCCAATGGAATTAGACAGAGGGCTGGTGTGGGCGTCCTGTGCCCTCATGGTTCCCTAGGGACTCATCCCCTGATCTCATGGCATCCTCCAAATCAAGAGCCCCCGAGCTTGGAATAAATGCACAGCTGGTCTGGGGAGACCAGTCTGGGACGCACATCTGGAACTCTTCCAGGCACAGTGATGCATCTTGGGGGGGCAGGGGAGACAGACCCAGAAGGAAGAGAGGCCAAATGAGGGGAGATCTGTGATTTACTGGAAAGAGTAATCTGACTTAAAATTCCCCTGAGGTTGTGAAACACCCTCCCAAACACTCCTAGTAAGGCCTGAACCAAATTCTTATTTGTAGTTCCTGTCGGATTTTAGAGCGTTGCTGTATTGCTAAAAAAAGAAATTTATAAACAAGTATTTTCTATGGCAATAGGTGGCCCACAGGGATCCTTATATGCCATTTAGTGGCCCCCTTTCTTATTTGCATTTGGCGCTGCAGCATCTAAAACACTGATGGTGTGCATGGGCACACACACACACACACACACACACAATTGGTCAACAAATAGTCACTCCTTGTGCCCCAACAAGTGGCATCAGCTCTGGATTCCAGGAGTCAGAGGACCTCAGGTGCTCGGTGCCTCTGTGACCTTGGGAAAGTCTCCTGGCCTCCCTGGTCCTCAGTTTCCTCATCTGTAAGATGAAAAAGAGCAGCTGGTCTCTGAGGTCCCCTTCAGCTCTATGGTTCTATGATTTGGACCCACTCAGCACCTGCATGTGCTTTTCCCTGGACTCTTTCAGTAGCTTGGGGACCAAGTTGAACTCGGGTGGCCCACCCGCCATCCATCCAACCTGCTCCATGACCGGGTACAGTAGAAAGAAACTGGTTCTCAAATTAGCTCAGATCCTAACTCTGCCCATTACACTGTGTGGGACCTTGGGCAGGTGTATTCCTCTCTCTGGGCCTCAGTTTCCACCTGTGTAAAATCAGGGGGTTAGAATAGATGATCCATGAGATTCCTTTGAAGCTCTGGCGATTCTAGGAAAAACCCCTCCTGAGTGAGGTACTATGTATGGGTGTGGAACATTGTCTATGTCGGGCTTTTTTGATATGTTGCTTGGTTTTGCTGAACTGTTTTCCAACCCCTGTCCCTCATCCCCCCCTTTTCAATTCTTTTTCATGAGGGATGATGATACTTTGGGAAAAGGAGGCTGGAGGGCTGCACTGGTCAATCTAGAAGGTAGGAAAAAATCAACAAAAATGTATTTTCCAAAAAGAAATAATCAATGTTGTAGGGACAAGATAAAACACAAATTTTTAGCCTGGTGATTATGCTCAATCTGGCCCCATGCACCTCCCCAGTTTCTCAGGGTGGTGAAGTCCCGGGTTCAGTTACTGGCTTGACCATCCTCTACCTGCACGAACTTGATCAGAATTCCCCCTCTTTGAGGGGGTTAAACTATGAGATCTCTAAGTTTCCTTAAGCTCTAAAGTCTATGAATACAAATACTTCTTTTAAGAAGCCTGGACTCTCCACTCACTACCCCTCGGGGCCTTTGCTTCCGGCTATCCCCTTGCCCCCGGCTTCTCTCTACCCATTTGGCCCAATTATCCCTCTCTCCCCACCACCTCTCTGCAGCCTTCTCAGACTGCAAACTCCATAGGGCCACTCCTTCCTCTGCATTCCTTTCATGTCTAGGTTGCCCCGCCCCCAGCTCTCTTCCAAGACTCAACTTCCCTGAATGTAAGATCCCCTGAGTTTCTAGAGCCTGGGCTGAGCCCCTTGCTCTGTGCTGTTAGCTCCCTCCCTGTATAGGCTTTTCTTCTTAGCTATCAATTGTGAATTCCTGGAGGGCAAAGGCTGGCTCAGACAGGCCAGAGTATCTTACACTCAGCAGGTACTGGACAACTGTTTCTCCACTTATTGAAAAAATGTCACCTTAGCAAGCCTTGGGAACTCTCCTTCTCCCTGGTTAAAGGCAATATGAATGATTCCCCAGCTGTCTACCTCCATCAGCAGCAGCAGCAGCAGCAGCATATATAGTGCTTTAATGCGTGTAAAAGGTAAGTATTTACAAATCCTATCTTATTTTATCCTCACAACAACCTTGGGAAGTAGGTGCTATTATTATCCCCATTTTACAGATGAGGACATAAACCAAGGCAGAAGTGAAGAGACTTTCCCAGAGTCACACAACCAGGCAGGTTGGGTTTGAACTGAGGTCTTCCTGATTCCAAGCCCAGGGCTCTCTGCATTATGTCTGCTACCTAGCCACCTTAATGATGGGATGCCAACTTAGTATCCAGAAGAACGGAAAGGGAAAAGAAGACTTTGGATGAACGCTCCCTGGCCCAGTGTAAAACATATATGGAAAGGTAGTGCAGTGCCAGGTGACGGGTAGAGAAAGCTCAGTAGAAACTCAGAGGATCACAGACTGAAGGAAGGTGAGAATTGGGAGTTCTTTCCCCAAGCAGAATCCAGCTGCAGGAGCTATTTCCTCTATCCAGGCCTGAAGGTAATGAAAATCTGCCTTTCCAAGCTTATTCTACGATATTCCCATTTGTACACTCTGCATTCCAGCCAAACCAGTCTATTCACTGCTTCTTGAGCAGAACAACCTCTGGCCTGACTGATTCTTCGAACAAGCTGATTCCCCAGAATTCTCTCCCTTCCTCTGAGAATCCCTGGCCTCCCTCCAGACTATACAATAAGCCCAAGCACTAACTCCTGCAGGAGATATCTCCTGCCTTCCCTACACTCAATTCAACTCAATAGACATTTATTAAGCATCTCCTTCATTCCAGGCACTGTGCTAAGTGCTGTAGATACACACAAGAAAAAGAAAGACATAAGTGCTTTGTATTTACTTTGCATGCATTTTGTATTTTGTGTGTTAGTCATCCAAGCAGACTATAAGCTGCTTGAGGACAACAGGTATTGCTTTGGTTTTGTATTTGTATATCTAGCAGCTGGTACACAGCAGGAGCTTAATAAATGCTTCTTTAATGTTGAATGAATGGATTATAGAGTTTTAGGACCCAGTAGAATGGAAGCTCCTTGGGGGGCACTTATGTCTTCTTTTTGGTCTTTGTTTTGTATCCCTAGCACCTAGCACACAGCAGGAACAGACACTGGGACTAGGATTCCGTTGGCAGAAGGAACTCCCAGTTGAGGAAATGCCTTCCAATGCAGGTTGGCCCCTTTGCTCCAGTGTTTAGTGTCAGAGCATTGAGGAATGGCCAGAGATTTAGTGAGCTACCTAAGGTCACACCCACTGTATGTTTATACTATACTGTAGAATATTAAGTATGCAACAGTATCATGTCCAGGGGGAAAAAACCAATGTGCATGCCTTCATTTAAAAGTACTTTGTTGCTAAAAAATGCTAACCGTCATCTGAGCCTTCAACAAGTCATAATCTTTTTGCTGATGGAGGGTCTTGCCTCCATGCTGATGGTCGCTTGCTGATCAGGGTAGGGATTGATGAAGGTTGGTGTAGCTGTGGCAATTTCTTAAAAATAAGACAGCGATGAAATTTGCCCCATCCATTACTTCCTTTCACTTGAACACTTAGAGGCCATTGTAGGGTTATTCATTGGCCTAATTATAACGTTGTTGTATCTCAGGGAATAGGGAAGCCAGAAGAGATGGAGAGAGATGGGGACAGCTGGTAGGTGGGGCACTCAGAACACATACAACATTTATTGATTAAGTCCCCCATCTTACAGGGGCATGGTTTGTGTCCCAAAACAATTACAATAGTAACATTAAAGATGGTCACAGATCACCATAACAGATACAATAAGTTTGAAATATTTCAAGACTGACACAGAGTCACAACATGAGCACATGCTATTGGAAAAATGCCTCCCATGGACTCCCTCAATTCAGGGCTGCCACCAACCTTCAATTAGTAACAAATGTTGGATCTGTGAATTGAAATAAAACGAGGTATGTTTGTACTTCAAACGGAAGCCCTTGGTCCCACTTAAATGAGAAACGCTTATCAGCCATTCTATCAATTCTAAAATAAGGTCCTGTACTAGAATCATTCAAGTCATTCTTCTCAAAGGCCGAACCAGTTTCCAAATGGAGAGGCTCATCTGCCCAGGACTGATGAGGGCAGTGATGAGAATGAAGTCTAGGATTCATTCAGCTTATCAAGGCATCTCTTGGGCTCACTCTCCATCAGGTGGAAAGGAGAATTCCTAAAGGAAGTGGTGGATGAGAGACTGAAAGCTTCTAGGGAATGGACTGTCCAGGGCGAGCTGACCTTAAATAACTATCATGAACAACGAAACATTCTGTCCCTCTGGATTCTCTCTAAGCAGAGATGCTCGGAATGAGGATAATTTAATTAATACAAATTGTCTCTGGCAGGCTTGTGCCCCAAATACACAGTACAGTGCTTTTCTTCCCCAGAGGGTGGCCCAGATGGATTTTTGAAGTCCTTTCCAGATCTGAAGGTAGAGTGACTAGGGCACAGTCCCAGGTAGCCAGGGTCAGGTGGCTAGGAGTTTGAGGGGGACCCTCCCTCATCCCCTGGGTCAGGATGGTTGGGGTTTGGGAGGCAGAGCGAAAGCAGAGAGCAATTATCTGAAGCCAGGATCAGGGAGAGTTTGGGGAAGGGAACCAGGAAACGGTCTCCCCACAAGCTAGGGTCAAACAAGGCTGGTGGCACTGGCGGTGGGATGGGGGAGACCAGCTCACTCCGCTCACCGCTGGCTCAGCTGTGGAGGCCCTTTGATTCTGATGTCATGCTGGAACAGTGACAAAAACTATAATGGGAAAAGTCTGCGTAGCCCCCTTTGTTATAAATCAGGCGCCCTGCACGGTTCCTGGAAAACCAAATCGGCTCAGTTTCATTTTCCAACCTGAAAGGATGTTTGAGGATGGAGGATTTTTTTTTTTCTTTGAGTCTGGAGGAATCTGTAGGCTCTGGTTTGTTTTTTGCCTAATTGAATACTCACTTTGACCCAGAAACCCAGTTTCTACTTGGTCCAGGCCAGCAGACCAACAATCCTGCCCCCTCTACCCCAATATGACAGCTTTGATCTTCCCTTCTAGAATGACAGCTAAAGAGATGGGACACATCCATTGCCTTAGATTTCTCCCACCATCTAATACAGCTTTGCCGTGTTAAATGTCTGATAGACCAGAACACAGATGATCAAAGGCTCAGTCGGTCAGTCAACAAACATGTATTAAGTGTTTACTGTGAGTCAAGTAGTGTCATAGTTGTAGAATCAGAAAGGCCCTTGGAGGTCTTCATTTAACAGATAAGGAAACTGAGGCTGAAAGATGTGAAGTGACTTGTCCAGGGCCATATAGCCAGTAAGTGTGTGAGGCAGGGTTAGAGATATTACCTACTCCACCTGAAGGCAGTCTTTTACAGATGGGGAAAATGAGTCCAAAAGAGGCGAAATGACTTGTTCAAGGTCACTCTTCTTTTCAAAAAGAAAACCCATTGTTTCTGATTGCCTCCTGAGTCAAGACCCCTCTGCCTGGTAATTGGTGCCCTCTTTAACCTGGCACCAGCCAACCTTTCCAGCTAGTATAATAATTATCATATTAAAACAACAATAATTATTGTAACAATAAAAATTATAATAGAATTGTATGATACATGTTCTCATTTTATCCTCAAACCCATAAGGCAGATGCTTCTTTTATCTTCATCTTATAGATGAGGAAACTGAGTTTGAGAGAGGCTGAGTGACTTGTCTAGGGTCGAACTAAATTGAATGCCACCTGCTGGCCTATTTGCTTTGGTAAAATGCCATCCATAGGTCTCTTGTCTCTTTCTAAGGTCAAAGAACAGAAAAATAGAGGAGTTTTGTGAGGGACACCAAAAAGCTGAGATGGACCCAGGAAAGAGTTCTCCATTTGGCTAAGATAAACAACTAGAAACTGTAGACATTGAGTTCTCGACCTGCCTCACAGGCCCCTCCCTCTCAAGTAGCTGTAGGCTGATAATCACTTTTCCTCTTCATCTATAAAGTGATGGAGGCTCCTGGGATAATGTCTGCATGACTCAGCTAGAGTGTTTGGTGATGAGCTCACCATCACCATCACCAACGTTTCTAAGAGCAAGCCCCATGCACGCTGGCCAGACACACAACACCCACGTTACGTAAGTCATCTCAATAAGCTGGCAGGATTTGTGCATGAAGATTACTCACCGGAGGAGTATTTAGTCATGGAGGAAGGGATTGTGTCCCCTGCTGACAAGTAGCAGAGTGGGGAGCCGTCTGGATGGGGAGCCAGGAAGAGCTGGGTCCCAAGCCATGTCTGTGGCTGGGAGCAAGTCACTGAACAACTCTGGCTTCAGAAGATGCCCTCGGACAGTAAATGATAGACTGCTGAGCTGTGGGGTATGAAAGGAGCTTCTACACCCAAGAAATTCTAGGTTACTGACATGAAAGGGGGAGGAAGGGCAGGAAGATAGGTTAAGTGACAATGAAGGAAGGGATGGAAAAAGCCTTTTCAAGCACTTATTATGGGCCAGGCACAGTTGGGGCCTTTGCACAGGGGACTCAGGCTTCAGGTGGAGCTGGACCTCTAAGGCTCCTTCTGAATGCAGGATTCTTTGACACCATATGTTAAAGTGCACAGAGTCCTGGGTTCAAATCCTCCCTCTTAAATACACTATCTGTATGACTTTGGGCAAGTCACAGACCCCCTGAGCCACGGTTCTTCTTGATTTTCCATTGAGGGGACTAGATTAAATGACCTCTCAGGTCCCTTCTATATTTAGACCTATAATTCTTTATGAGTCTATGGAAGACCAAGGCACAAGGCCCCATGGAAGAAGGAGAACCAGGGAAGGAAGGAAGAACACTCCTAAAGGCCAAATTAGCCCAGTTCATGATTTGGCCTCGGGCTGGCCCTGGGGGACACAAGCCCAGGGACAGGTCCATGAGATAGAGGAGATCCTGGAGCCTTAGCAATGGAAGGACCTTCAAGATCACTTGGCCAAGTCCTTCATTGTGAAGAAAAAAGTAAGGCCCAGAGAAAGGTCACACAGCAGGGAAATGGTGAAACAGGGGATAGATGGCACATCTTTTAATCAACCAGTACAGACCATCTGCTAAAATGAGGTGATATTTGTAATGCACTTTGTCAACCATAAAGTACTATCAGCATGCTAGTTATTATTATCTGCTTCTGTCTGCCTCTCACCCTCTCTCTCTGTCTCTATCTCTGTCTCTCTTCTCTTCTTCTCACTCCTCTCCTCTTTCTCTCTCTTCTCTCTCTCTCTCTCTCTCTCTCTCTCTCTCTCTCTCTCTCTCTCTCTCTCTCTCTCTCCCTCCCCCCCCTCTCTCTTTGTCTCTCTCATTTCAGAAATGAGTGCCTAATGTAAAGCCCTTCAGAACAGACCTGCTAAACACCAAGGATGACATTTCACATTGGGGGTTGGAAGACCTAGAGAGGTTTTCACAGTGAGGTGCTGAGACCTCCAGAGAGGAATAAGCCTGACAGGCATCTCCAGGCCTCTGTGCTCCAGAAGCTGCTGGAGAGATAAGGTCAGGGCAACCTCCAAGTATGTGGCATCTACCTATGAGTAAGGTGGCCCTAACCTCTGGAATTCAAAAATTTGTAAATGTGCCTTTTACTGCTGAGGGCAGTGGGGGGTGGGGAGTGAAAGAAAGGGACTTTTCAGACCCTGTCACCTTTTATACAGGACTTGGGATATGAGTGAGAGGGCCAACAGGAACTACAGCTTGATGATAGCGATGGCGATGGTGATGGCGATGGTGATGGTGATGGTGATGAGAGCCTCTTGTGCGAGGAATAGTCATGAACATGGAAGAACACGGAAAACCAATGGGAGGGGAACAGTTCATTCTGAACACTATCCAAAAGCTGGGGGGCGGGGGGAGGGAGAGAGACAGAGGCAGAGAGAGAGACAGAGATAGAGACAGAGAGACAGACTGAGACAGGGAGACAAGTGATGAAAGAAAAAAAAAGGCAGAAGGAAACAGACAGAACAATGTGGATTATTTAAGGATACATAGTAGAAACTGACACATCAGCGCAGGCTGTAAAAGCAAACATCCAAATATTCTCTTTCATGGACTGACACGTAACAACCCCCATCCTACAATATAGATTTCAAAATATTTTGGAAAAGTCAATAATGAACTACAAGAACAGAAACAGCATCACACACTCAACTTTTGTCCACAATTGCCCAGATAGAAGCTCTAGTGGGCGCTACAGAGCAGAGAGAGGGAGAGGGGAGAGGCCTGGAGTCAGGAAGGCCTGAGTTCAAATCCAGCCTCAGACATCTCCTAGCTGTGTGACGCTGGGCAAGTCACTTAACCTCTGTTTGCCTTAATCCACTGGAGAAAGAAATGGCAAACCACTCAGTATTTTTGCCAAGAAGACTCCGTGGACAGTATTGACAGGCTGCAGGCTACAGGGCCACGAAGAGTCAGACGCAACTGACCAGCAAACATTGATCCATAAAAATGTAAGGACAATTTTAATAGGGATCACCATAGCAAGTACCCAGCTCCATGAAATAAAAGAAGGTTTTAAAATATTGAGTCCTAGCAGAGATCAGTCACAGGGACAAAGGACGAGGAGTGTGTGGTCTCTGATGTCTGGCCCATCACTGGATCTGTGCGAAGGATGCTCTGCAGGGCATCTGAATTATACGCCAGAAACTCACTTTCTTACATAAACTAGCAGACAACGAAAGCCCCAGGACCACAAGTACAATCTCGAACTATTCTTAAGAATTCTGCAAATAAAAAAAATTCTGCAAATAAACTCTGTTGGGACCAGGTTATCATCAATCAATAAACATGTATTGAGGGCTTACTATGTACTAGGCACTTTGTTAACCACTGGGGATACCGAAAGAGGCCAAAACCAATCCCTGCCCTCAAGGAGTTTACAATTTAATTGGGGGAGACAATATGTAAACAGAGACAAAGTGAGCTCCATACAGAATAAACAAGAAAGACTTAACAGAGGGACAGCAGTGTAATTAAAAGGGTTTCCTGTAGAAAGTGGATTTTAATTGGGACTTAAAGGCAGCCAGGGAGGTCAGTAGTTAGAGCAGAGGAGGGAGAGTGTTCCAGGCTTAGAGAAAATGCCTGGAGCTCAGAGAGATGGAGTGTCTTATTCACAGAACAGTCAGCAGGCAAGTCATGGGATTGAAGAACACACGGTGGGGAAGTAAGGTGTAAGAAGACTGGAAAGGGCTCTAAATGCCAAGCAGAGCATTTTGTATTTGTTCCTGGGTCAGATGTCACCCATAATCACCCAGCTGTAATACTGACTTATAAAAATTTAAGAACAATGTTTTAAAGAGATGTCGCCATACCAAATACTCATAACCTCCAAACTTTATGCTGTGAATGACTTTTGAAAAATAGTTTCTTCTAACAGAAGAACTAGACCCATGTGGGAAGAGGGACCATCACTATTACCTTGCATTCTATTGGAAAGGTCTTGAAGTTGTCTTCAATGAGCCAACATCCAATGGGCCTACATCCGAGGATCCTACATCCAATGAGACAACATCCAATGGGCCTACATCCAATGAGCCTACAAGACAAACTCATATCCCAACTCTTCTTCAGTCACAAAAAGCTGTCTTTATACCCACCTCTGCAGAGGCCCCAGAACATTAAATATGAACCAATAATTGCAGGACAGCAAGATATCCCAAGACCACTTCTATCTGATCTCCATTGAACAAAACAAGAAGAAAGACAGTAACAGTGATCATTGTAACTGGAATTGACATAGCAGCACCTTAAAGTTTGCAGAGTACTTTACATCCTCATCTCATATGATTCTGACAACAGTCCCTAAGTCCACAGGGGGCTAATTATCAGTCTATTTACCATGATGCATCTGGTCAGCCTTCCCTTGGCCTCACCACTATGTTCCATCATTCCATTTATTTCTGTCTCCTGATTTTCAAGAAAAGATTCCAAAGAATTTGCCAAATGTTCCATATAGATAACGTGAGGCCCACCAGGGTCCCGGCCCAGGAACTATGCTGTAGTAAAGTGCGGGTGCTATTGGGAATCACGTTGCCTTCTCTTGGAAGATTCTGGGATCTCCAGCTCCTAACAAGGGGCAGTAGAGCAGAGTGGCTGGAAAGCTGGTTCTGTGATCAAGAAGAACTGAGTTCAGGTCCTGCCTCTGCCGTGTTTTGGCTGTGTGACCCTGGGCAAATCACTTAACCTTTCTGTGTTCGTAGGCAATTCTCTAAAACTATAAATTGTGGGACTATTTATATTTGGCAGAGGGACTGTCATTACCAAAAGACTCCTATAGCCTTGAAATCACAGGTCCAGACCAAAGAAAGGCTGCCCAATAAAGAGTGATTATCTGGTATAGACGCACTAGAAAGGAGTCAAACTGTGACTTCTAGACAAGAGAGGATAGAATGAGGAGAAGAAGGAAGAGGAGGGGGAGGGGGAGGAGAGACGAGGAGAGGAGGAGGAAGAAAGAGGAGAAGAGGAGGAGGAAAGAGGAGGGGGAGGAGGAAGAAAGAGGAGAAGAGGAGGTGTAGTTTGAGGAGGAGCAGGAGGGGGAGAGGAAGGAGGAAGAAATGAGGGAGAGGGGAGGAAGAAGAAAGAGGAGGAAAAGAAAGAGAAGAAGGAAGAGGAGGAGGAGGAAGAGGTGATGGAAGAGGGAGGGAGGAGGGGGAAGGGAGAAGAAGAAATCACACTATTAGAAACTCTCAAAAGAATTTCTTTTCAAAAGACTGTGTTCAGAAGTTTTTCTTGATATTAAGCCTAAATTTGCTTCTTTGCATGTTCCCCCAATCCAGTTCTGCCCTCTGGGGGGCACAAAGACCCAGGTTAAGCCTGAGCTCACCACACTGCCCTAGAAAATATTTTAAGAGAGGGAAGAAGAGGAAGTATTGGTCCTGTTTTCTGACAGAAAACTGAGGCCAGAGAAGGGAGAAATATGAATGATTGATAACCATTTGAAAAATTGCTCAAACTCTTGAATAATCAGAGATATGAATATTAAAACAACTCTAAGGTACTTTTAAAAATCCATTTTTAAAAATCTTGCCTGGGCTGCAAGGGCAGTGGCCACTCCCAGCCTTGACCCCCCTCCCTCCCTCCCTGACTGATACAGAAGCTTTACCCTACTCTGTTCTCTGCTTCTATCTTTAGGTAGTGTGGTGCCCCATCCCCACCAACCCCCACCTCCACTGCTCCAGGGGGCTCATCATATTGGTGCTATCCAATGCAGAGATTTGATGAGCTTCCCAAAGTCAAGCAATTCACCAGCCTCAGCCTTCCCCGGTAGCTGGGATACCAGGCATGTGCCACCATGCCTAGAGCGAAGGTATTCCTTTACAGCCATTAAATTGGCAGACTTAACTGGCAAGGTCATGCTGTTACACTCCTGGAAAGATGGGAACCCATACAATCTTCTTTTTTAAAAAATATATTTTATGATATCTAGAAGGAAAAAAAACCCATCCCCTCCACATTAATTGCCTTGTAACAAACTAGAACGATTAAGGAAAAACATTTGATACAGCTTCTAAGCACATGGGCAACCTTCTGTCCTTGTCACTGTCACCTCCCTGCCCCCCACTCTGCTATAAAGAAGAGGGCTTCATTAGCTCTTCTTCAGGCCCCTCACTGGTTCTTCAGTTGTTCAGATAGACTTCCTCAGTGATCTTTTCATTTATATCCTTGTAGTAGTCACAGTGTATTCTCCTGGTCTTTCTTAGTTCACTTTGCATCAGTTCATACCAATCTTCCTATGGTTCTCTGAATTCCTCACATTTGTCATTTCTTCTAGCACACCAATACTCCATTGCATTCACATAGGGATAGGGGCTAGAGCTATGACTTAATTTTTACAGGGAACTCCCAGATGAGGAACTTTCTCTAGTAGCATAGCTCAGTGTCTTTTCTGCAATCTTGGGCTTCTGAGAACTTCCTAGAGCTCTTGTCCAAGGTCACACATGGCCAGTTCTCCTTCTAACACACCCACTGCCTCGCTTCCATTCATATGCCACAGGGTGGTGGTGGGGTTTTTAAGCCATTCCCAAGTTGATGGGTAGGTACTTTTTTCTAGTTTTTTGCTATCACAAAAAGTGTTGCTATACACATTTTAGCATATACTGGGCCTTTGTTTCTCCCTTTGACCTCCTTGGGGATTAAGTCAATCAATGAGATCATTGGGTCAAAGGGTATGACAATTTATCCACTCATCTTGCCTAATTCTAAACAGAAATCCAGACCAGTTAGACTATACTTCATAGCTCCCCCCTAAAGGGTACTAGTGTGCCCTAATCTTATCAGAAAGCAATAAGGATTTCTATAATTAGAGTTACTACAACCTTTGAGTCCCAGATTCCATTGCTAGGACTATACTCTACAGAAGTGATTGTTGGGGGTAGGGAGAGGGAAAGGTATCAGTATAAAAGTATTCTCAACAGCATTATTCACAATAGCAAAAATCCTGAACCTTGTGCTGACAGAGAGGTGATGGACTCAGGGTGCAGAATGTGACAGACATTTTTGAACATGGCCAATATGGAAACATGTTTTGCTTGACTATGTTTATTCGTTACACAGATTTTATTTTTCTTTCTCTTTTTTTTGTTTTCAGTGAGGGCTGGGTTGGGAGGGGGAGAAAATAAATGGTGCTAATTGAATTTTTTTTTTAAAGGAGACTGTCTTAGACTAAGTTCCATAACAAAACACCTCAGGTATCCCTGAGTGAGAAAGAGCTCTGTGCGGAGTGATGAATGTTTTCTCCATTCTCCTTGTCTGGAGAATTCCAGGGCATGGGAGAGAAGGAGGAGGGGGAAGGGAGTACCAACCTGCTAAAGCTATGCCTATTATCTTTCCCTGAAAGCCAAAAAAGGGCATGTGCTCCTGAACCAAGCCTAGGATGCTGCCAGCAACAGAGGCCTTATCACAAGTCCATGTTAGGGATCCCTTTGATGAAAAGCCTTTCATTAAGTCTAGGTCACCACACCAGCAGGATGCAGATGGCTAAGGGCAAAGGTTGAATGATGAGCCGAAATTTCATTTGGTGCCCTACGCAAACAGTAAAGAAAGCCATGTAGATCTAGAAGGGGGCAGAAAGCACAGTGGTAGGGAGCAGAGATATTAGCCTTGATGTTATCCTCATATTCCATGGACTAAAAACTGAGCCAGAGAAAGGGAATTCACGGTTTTCATGATTGCACAATATGCTAGTGCAAGGGATATGGAGGCCGCAATAGACAGTATAGGAAGGGAGCCAAGGTGTAGGTAAAGAGCTTATCTGGGCCTAACCTTAGTCTCATACAGAGCCAATTTTCTCTAGCCCTTGGCAAAATTACCAGGCAGATACTTTACAGTGTCACTCACTCCAACTTTGCTACCACCATCCTGGATCAGCACACCATGTAGTCACTGCTGTCATGTGCCCCCTGGCAGCCTGGGGTCTTTCACTCTGCTCTTCAAACAGACTGTTCATATCTTCCTTCCAAACTGCTATCAAAGCTAAATTTCATGAAAGCACAAAATGTAATGACTGGAAGAGGCCTTAGACACCATCAACTTGTGATTTTACAGATGAGGAAACTGATGCCCAGGGAGTGGGAGTCATTTGTCCACCTCGTTAACAGCAGCACTGGGGCTGGAGCCCAAGCCTTGTGATTCCTAGCCCTGCCCTTTTCCACCTCACCAGAGTATCCTCTGCTCATCTTAAGAGATGTCTTACTTTGTTCAAGTCAGCCCATCATGTCAAGAACTTTTTGAATTTTTGGAGGCCTGTCATTCAGCATTACAACTATCACTCCCAGCTTGCTTCACTTCAACTGCAGATTTGACTAGTGATAGAAATGCAAGCTAGGGTAAGGCTAAAAACAGAACCTTGTGGGACACTACTGGAGACCTCCCTCCAAGTGGACATCAATTCATTAATTGATACTTTTTACTCATAGTCATTCAACTAGATGAATTCATCTTAATGAATCATCAGATCACAGATTCAAGCTGCAAAAGGGCCCTTAAAGATCATCTAGTATAAGCCTCTCATTTTACAGAAAAGGAAGCTAAGTCCCAAAGAGGTGACTTGACCAAGGTCACACAGGTAGTGAGAGGCAGAGTTGGGCTTTGAACCCAAATTCTCTGACTCCAAATTCAGCAATCTTTCAGCTGCCTCACTGTACTAGTACCCAGACAAGATTGCTTCATCTTATCCATAAAAAATTATTATAAGCCAATTCCTTCACCCAAAGGAATACAGTTCTAATGGTGGAATCCCAAATATCTTCCAAGCTAGTAGGGGAGGTTTTTTAGGGTCTTGCTAGAGCCATCAATCACTGAGCTCCCTTATCCACGAAGGCTAACCACGTCAGCCTGTAGAAGGCCGGCTTCACTATGCTCTAGAGGAAGGAATCTTGAGCCATTTAACCGCTACAAAGATTCTCTCCCTGTAGCCAAGCCCCATTTTGATGACCTAGTTTCACAGGATGCCAGCAAGGGAAGAGGTGCAGGCTCTCGGCCCCCAGCCAATGGCTTGTTTGCACATGGAATGTTCCTGCAGCAGCTGTGGACGGGGAATTGCTGTTGTGAGTCATGGCAGCCACAAGCCGAATCCCCATTACAGCAAGAGGGAAGCATTCGAGGGAAATGAAAAACAAGGGAGACCTGTGAAGTCATCTTATGCCTCCGGCCTCACTGCTCCCTAGGAGGGCTCAGCTGGGGACGGTAAATGCCTTTGGCATTTCTGCATGGGACTTCTGTATACTGCTACCATGTGCTGGCTTCTGGCTTGGACTTCACCTTCCAGCTGCATGCCGATCTCGTCTATTTGGATGGACTGAAACATCCTTATCCAGGTCTTCTGTTCCTGTTGGTGACCAGGATAGTGATATGCATGCGGCAAATGCAAGAGGGAAAAGAAGGGAAGGGAAGAGGAGGAGAGGGGAAGGGAGGGGAAGGGGAGGAAGAGAGAAGGTGGAAGAGAGAAGGTGAAAGAGAGAAGGAGATAAGAGCAAAAGGGAAGAGAGAACGGAGAAAGGGGAAAGGAGAAGTAAAGAAGGGGGAAGGAGAAAAAGGAGGAGGACAAAGTAGAGAAAGAGAAGGAGAAGGGAAGGAAGGAGCAAAGAGGAGAAGAGAGGAGAAGAGAGAAGAAGGAAAAGGAGAAAGAGAAAGGGAGAGAAGGGGAAAGAAAGGAGGAGGGGAAAAGTTCACGTCCCATTGTCAAGCACAGTGGCTCCTTTTCAATAATCATTTCCCTAATGACTTGCAAGTCTCCCACAGGCAGCTAGGTGATGCAGTAAATAGGATCTGGGTTCAAACCCTGCCTTAGATACTTGTTGAGATGTGTTACCCTAGGCAACTCATTCCATTCTCTTAGCTTAGTTATTTCATCTGTTAAAAAACTGGGCAAGAATCAAATGAAATGACCTAAAGGTTTGCAAACCCTAAGGTATTATATAAATGTTATTATTGCTATTAAAAATTGTAACCCCACCATAACGTTGACAACAGAGTGACAGCTTTCCAAGGGCCAGCCTAGCTAAGCATGGAAAGATTCCTCACTAGTAGGCTAGCTCTTTGGTAACGATTCTGCTATTATGGACTCTTAATTATTTTTTTTCCAATTTTGTAATTTCCTCTACTTCATCTCCTCAACCTTCTCCAGTCTGGTTTTTGACTTCATCATTCAATGGAAATTATTCTCTCCAAAGTTACCAATGAACTCTTCATTGGCAAATGGGAGTCTTCAGCCTTCTTAGCCTCTCTGCCACCTTCAGTACCGTTGCTCCCCCTCTCCTTTGGTCTTTCTCCTTGCTGGTCTTCATTCCCAGTTCTCTTCCTGTCTGACCTATTCTTCTCTGTCTCTTCTCAGTCTTTATGTATCTTCTTCCAGGTCACACTCACTAGTTGTGGGTGTTCCTCAAGGCTCTGTCCTGGGCTCTCCTTTTCTCCTTCTATTTTATCTCACTTGGTGGGTTCAATTATCATCTCTATACAGACAATCCCCAGATCTGGAATATCAAGCCCTACTCCAGTCCATGTCCAATTAGATGTCCCACATGTATCTTAACTGTAATATGACTGAAACAGAACTCATTTTCCCCTCCCAACCCTCCTCTCTTCCTATGTTACTATTACCATAGAGGAGAACACCCAGGCTTGAAACTTTGGTGTCACCTTCAACTCCTCCCCTCCCCTCATCACCTCTTGTCTGGACTGTTGTGATACCCTTTAACTAATCTTCTTGTCCCAAGTCCCTCCCTCACTCCAATCCATCCTCTGCTCAGCTGCCAAAGCCCGGATCTGTCTGTCTCACTTCTCTCCCCGACCAGTTGGGTCTTCAGCGGCTCCCGATTATTTCCAAGATCAAATATAAAACTTGATTTGGTTTTTAAAGCACTTTCCACCCTAGCCCCATCCTACCTTTGCAGGCTCCCCTCTACCTGCCCTATGACCCATTGGCCCTGCTTGTTCCTTATACACAATACTCCCCTTCAGCCCATGACTTTTCCCTGGCTAAACCTGGAATTCTGTTCCTCCTTACTGCTACCTTCAGGCTCAGCTCAAAGCCCACCTTCTGCAGGAAGTCCTTCTGGTCTTCTTAGATTTCACTCCCCTCCACAAACTCAATTAGTCAGCTCACTGCCCTGCCTGCTGTTCCTCCCACACTATGCTCATCTCTCACCTCCACGCCTTTGTATCGGCTGTTGTCCCTGCCTCCTGCTTTGTGGTTCTTCTCTACCTTGTCTTCCCCCATTCGAATGCAACCTCCTTTAGAGTAGGGGCCAATTTTGTTTTCTTCTTTTTATATCCCCTTTCAGTGCCTGGCACATAGTAAGCCCTGGATAAATGCTCTATATCTATTTATCTGTCTATCTATGTGACTTGCCCAGATCACACATTCATTCAGAGACTGAGATCCCAGAACCTCCAGACAGAGGTATCATAATCCCTGGTGGCCCCTGTGATTTATCATAACATAAATCTTGGGGCTTTATCCTGTCAGGCCTCAGATTATCCCACTGCAAAACAGATGAAGGATTGTCAAAGAATGTCAAGTTCTTTGGAATGGTTTCTTGAAAAAAAGGAAAAGGAATACACGGCAGAATGGTATGTGGTGGTTGTCCAAAGAGAAGGATGGCCAGATGGGCATTGTGCCATCTCCCTGTGGACATCAGTGCTCCCTCCAGTGCTTACTAGCTGTGTGACCCTGCAGAAGTCATTTATCCAGTCAGCCTCAGCTGACTGTGGGAGAGACAATAAACTATCTCTTTTTGCAGATGATATGTTTGGAAAATCCTAAAGATTCCACTAAAAAATTAGTTGAAACAACTAATAATTTTAGCAAAGGAGTAGGAAGTAAAATAAACCCACAGAAATCATAAGCATTTTTATATATTGCCCACAAAACCCTTTAAGAAGAGACAGATAATATAAAACACCTGAGAGTCTACCTGTCAAAACAGACCCAGGAAGTAAATGAACATAATTATAAAATGTTCTTTATACAAATAAAATCAGATTTAAATAATTGGAGAAATGTTAATGGTTCATAGATAGACAAAGCCAAAATAATAAAAATGATAATTTTGTCTAATTTATTTATTCAATGCCATCCCAATTAAATTACTTTAAAAATAATTTTACTGAGTTAGAAAAAATAACAGCAAGAGTCATTTGGAAGAACAAATGGTTAAGAATTTCAAAGAAACTAATTAAAAAATGTGAAGGAAGGAGGTTCAGCAGTTCCAGACCTCAAACTATATTATGTGGCATTAAGCCACAACATTGTCTGGTATAACCAAGAAATGGAGAGGTATTTCAGTTGACAGAATCAACATACGATACACAGCAGTGAAGGACAATAGTGACGTTGTGTTTGACAAATGTAAAGATTTAAGTCTTTGGATAAGAATTCACTATTTGGTAAAAATTGTTGGGAAAGCTTTGAAGCATTCTGGCAGAAATTGGGCATAGACCAATATCTTAAACCATGTACCAAGATAAAGTCAAAATGGATACATGACCTAGATATAAAGGGAGATATCACAAGAAAATTAGAAGAACATGGAATGTGTTACCTATCAGACTCATGAACAAGAGAATAATGTATGAAGAAACAGGAGATAGAGAGCATTATAAGATGTAAAATGGATAATTTTGATTATGCTAAATTAAAAAGTTCTTGTAGAAATAAAACCAATGTAGCCAAGATCAAAAGAAAATCAGAAAATTCAGGAGAAAATGTTTATAAACAGTCTCTCCAATAAAGGTCTAATCTCTCAAATATATAAAGAATTTTGTCAAATTTAAAAGAATAGAAGTCATTCTCCAATTGATAAGTGGTTAAAGGACAGGAACAGACAATTTTTCGATGATGAAATCAAAATTATATAGTCATATGGGAAAAATGTACTAAATCATTATTGATGAGAGAAATGCAAATTAAAACAACTTTGAGATATCATCTCACACCTATCAGACTGGCTAAAATGATAGATGCCTTTCAACTGAGGAATGGCTAAACAAATTGTGGTGTATAATAGTGATGGAATTCTACTGAACTATAAGAGATGATGAGCTGGTTGATTTTAGAAAAACATGGGGGCAGTGAGGTGACACAGTAGATAGAGCACCGGCCCTGAAGTCAGGAGGACCTGAATTCAAATCCAGCCTCAGACCAAACACTTGACACTTACTGGCTGTGTGACCCTGGGCAAGTCACTTAACCCCAATTGCCTAAAAAAAAAAAAGAAAAGAAAAAGAAAAAAGAAAAAAACATGGAAAGACTTGGACATATGTAGGAAGACGCTATCCACCTCCAAGAGAAAGAACTCATAAATAGAAGTATGTATAGCATGATTTACATATGTGTGTATATGTGTGTTTACATGTATGTAAATGTGTGTATATTTGTGTTTAAATGTAGCCTTCTCTAGGGCAGGGTGGGGAGGGAGGGAGAAAAGACATAAGGGGAGTTGGACTTGGTGACTAAATGTCCTTAATGGTTGTGAATCTCTGATACTAAGATTCTCTGATTTTGTCTGATCCACCCCCAGCAGCATTTTGACTCACCTTCCTCCCATTCAAGCTGTCAATGCCTCTCTTGTGCCAAGTAGCCTAGGTCTAAGCTCAGTACTCAAAATGGGTCATCCTGGGGCTACAATTATGGCAGTAAACTAAACAGAGACCTATTAAGTACATCATAGACAAGCTCACTGTCTCTGTCCTTTGGGGGTGTAACGTGAGGAAATTAAAAGATTCTGTGTACTTCTCATTGTTGCTCTAAGTTTATCCCTGCAGAATCACAATCCATTTTACATTCACGGGGAGAAGGCATTGTTGGAAAAACAGGTACTCACCAGGGTATATGAGCCAGATCAGTCAAGCAGGCAGGCAACATTTATTGAGTGCCTGTTGCATGCTCAGCACTGTCATAGGAACTATGGAATTGGGGGATGGGGGAGTAGGGAAGGTAATACAGAACTTTAGAGCAGAGCCTCTGACCTTAAGAAACTGGGATGAGCAATACATCTGAAATTTTCCAGGAGATATATGAGCTACATTCCACGGGGACACATTACTAGGGCTGTAGACTGGGTTTAACCTTCAAAAGCCACCAGTATCGTTGGAAGCTTAGCTCATGTTCATCATTAGCAACGAGAATGACATCAGCTTACATTTTTGAAAGACCTACGGCTCCACAGGCTGAAAAAGAGAAGGTTCCATGGGCACAGGATGGCTGTCGTTGAGTATCTGAAGGACTGGCATTTAGAAGAGGGATTAGTTTTATTTTCCATGGCCCCAGAAGGGCCAACTTGCATCCTATGCTCCAACCAAACCAGCCTGCTTAATAGATGGCCTTTTGTCTATGAGGGCAGGTTGATATAGTAAGTAGGGCATTGGACTGTAATCAGCAGGTCCTGAGTTCAAATCCTACCTCAGACACTGACTAGCTGTATAAGCCTAATCCTTCTGTGTCCCAGTTTCTTCATCTATAAAGTGAAGAAATTGGTCTTGAGAGCTTCCAAGGTCTCTTATAACCCTAAAATAAAATGATCTGATATATACATGAATTGCCTTCACATGTACCCACACATATTTCATATATATATTACATATATATAATATACACATACAACAACCACAATGAACATACACACACATATACATGTGTGTGTGTGTGTGTGTAGATAGACAGACAGACAGACATACAGACAGATAGATAGATAGATAGATAGATAGATAGATAGATAGATATAGATAGATAGATAGATATGGGCAGCTGGTGGCACAGTGAATAAAGCACTGGACCTGGAGTCAGGAAGACCTGAGTTCAAATCCAGCCTCAGACTCTTCCTAGCTGTGATGCTTGGGCAAGTCACTTCACCCTGTTTGCCTCAGTTTCCTCATCTGTCAAATGAACTAGAGAAGGAAATGGCAAACCATTTCAATATCTTTGTTAAGAAAACCCCAAATGGGCTCATGATGAGTCAGACATGATTGAAATGACTGAACACAACAAATTTCACATACACACACACAGACACATATGTGTATGCAGGCAATTCATTGTAGAATATTTTGAGCGTCTGTTGTATACAAAGCATCGTGTAAGGGCTGAGCAAAACACGAGGAGGAATGAAACGTGGCTTTGTACTCAGGGAGCTTCTAATCTAGTAGAGGAGACACGAAGTGTACCAAGATAGAAGTAGTAAAGAGGAAGATCTAGACTTTATGGAAATAAAAACTTCCTAAAAAATGGAACTATCCCAAAATGGAAGGGTCAGCCTTGGGAAGGAAGGAAGGAAGGAAGGAAAGTGTTGGCTCCCCCTAGCTTGAAAGTTTCAGGAAGGGACTGGATGGCACATGTTGACAGTACTTGAAAAGATAGTTTTGGTCGGGTGCAAGTTGGACTATATCCCTTCCAACTCTGGGAGTCTGTGACCATTACTTTGAGGTCTTTGAGGAGAGGCTGGCTGACTATTTGTGGATATATTATTGTGGGAGTTCTTTGGAGGTTTGAATTATTCTAGACGGCCACCCAGGTCCCTGCTGCCGACTCTCGAACTCTGTGATTCTGTGAAATGCACAGACCACGTGTTTGTGAATTAATAAGTCTTCACCTGCAGTCCTTTCCCACTGTGTCTTTACAGCACGAATGTGACTCAGGGATTTTCCAGATTGCACCAGGAGGCAACTTACTAGAGCACAGGGGTGGGGAACTAGTGAATCCAAACTTCACTTTAATACAGGATTTGCTCCGTAAAACTTGGACTCAGTCAAAAGGCTGCACCCAAGGACCTAGAAGGCCACTTGTGGCCTGGAGGCTGTAGGTTTCCTCCAGCACTCTGCTCTAGGAGATCCCACGAAGACAGAAAGGCTTTGAGCGTGGGCCTAGCCCGGGGGGGTGCCATCAGCTGACGGGCAACAACCACCCTCGTTCAGCTCCTCATTGCTCCTCACCTGGACTAGTGCAATGGTCTCCCAATTGGCCTCCCTGCCCACTTCACACAGCTGCCAAGGTAATGCCAAGGCATGACCATGCCACACCCTACTCAAGAAATCCCAGTGGGTCAGTATCACCCTTGAAATCAAACACAAACTTCTCCATCTGGAATCTTCAGCCCTTCACACAGTCTACAATACAGTCAAACCAACCTTCTTGCTGTCCCTCACCTTTGACATTCCATCTCCCATCTCTGTGACCTTGCACATCCCTCATTCCCGGAATGCCCTCCCTCCTCACTCTCATCTCTTGGAACCTCTCGGTGCCTTCAAAGCTTAATTCAGGGGCCACTACCCATAGAATCCCTAGAGCTACCGTTGCTTCCCCGCACCCAAATGACCTTGTGCATATTTACTTTACACTTTGTAGCTTCTTATATGTCTACCTGTTGTTTCCCCTGATAGAACGTAAGCCCCTGAAGGAGGGAGTGTTTCATTTTTGGCTTTGTATCACAAGGGGCCTCTCACTATGCATGGCACATAGTAGGTGCTTTAAAAATGCCTGTTGATCAATAGAATGTGGGCTCTCTGAAGGTAGGCATTGCTTCATTTTTGCCTTTGTATCACCAAAGCCTAGCACATAGTGGATGCTTATTAAATGTTTAATTGTTTGACCAGCTTAACTAAGCTAAGGAGGCTTATCATCAGGTGGACCACAGAGGGATGCCTTTTTTGTTCCTAACAACTCTTGAAAAATAGTTAACTAGTTGTTAAGGGATAGCATGCACTAAAAAGAAAAACAAAAACAAAAAATCCAGATGGCTCCTTGAATTACTGCCGTGTAGCTGAGATATATAATAACCTCCTCTGGCCATGATGTAATGCTGGATTGGATGCCAGCCCAACTTGAAGGGTACACCATGGGGGTGGTCTCATCCCATCCCAGAGTTTGGGATGAAACAAGCCTGGTGAGTCTAACAGCTAATCTCTTTTCCATAATGCAGGCTTGGCCAGCATCCCAGAGTGTTTGGTGTGCTCTAGGAATATAAGAGAAAATGGAAGGATGGGGTTAGTCATGGAGAGAAAATGTTAAAACCACATTCCATTGGCAGAAACCTTCTGGAGACCAAATAGGGCAATTTCAAAGACTTCCTTGAACATCTCCATCATCAGCTCCACAAAACAGCTGGAGACCAATTACCATAATTATCCACCTAGAATAGGAGAGGGGATAGGGGCTGGACCTGTGATTTCATTGGGATAGAGGACTCCAAAGTTAAGAGATTTCTCCAGATTTATCATCATATAGCCAGGATGTGTTTGGAAGGACCAGAATGAGGTCCTCCAGGCTCCCAGACCAGTTCTCTCTGCATGTCTCCATGATGCCTACAGTTTGCCTCAAATAACAGAGAGATCCTGGATCCTAAGGGTGTTGGTCCTTGAAGGCATTCCATCATCAGGGGTCATTTTCTGGCAAGTTCCTTGAAGTCAAGGAGGGGGATTTCCATGGGCCTTACAGTGCTTGACTATCATATAGTAATTAAATATGTGTTAGTTAACTAATTAATCGAGATATTTGTGGTTCAGGAACTGGGAATATTTAGCCCGGAGAAGAAAAGCTTACGGGGGTGGAGAGGCGATCACATGCTAGCTGTCTCCAAGTATTTGAAGAGCTGTCCTGGGGCAGAGGGAATAGAAGCCACCAGATTTAGGAGTCATCTATTCTGACCCTCCCATTTTACAGAGGAAGAAACTAAGGCTGAAGAAGGGTAAGTGATTGTCCAAAGGTTACACTGTTGGTGGGCCAATGGCACTAAGTAGACTTGTGCTGTTGGCCACAGGAGGGAAGAACAAATGGAAGCATGAAGTCAGGAAATCTTCCAAAGGTCAGAGTTGTCCCCAAGTGGAAAGACTGCCTTGGGAGGTAGCGGGCTCCCCATCACTGGAAGCCTTCAAGCAAAAGCTATTTATTGTAGAGAGGGCTTGGGGTTCAGATCTGGGTTGGAGAAGATGGCCACTGACGTCTCTTCCACCTAAGATTTGGGGAACCTGCCTCTTCCTAATCATAGAAGACCCTTCAGGCTAAGGCAGCTATGTGATCCAGTGGAAAGCATCGGACTTAGGAGTTAAGAAGACCTGAATTCAAATCCTGCCTTAGACATTTAACTAGCTGTGTGACTCTTGGTAGCTAACTGAACCTCTCTCAAGCTCAGTTCAGTCTACAAGCATTTACTGAGTACCAACTGTGTGCCAATTACTGGTGATACCGAAGACAGGTCTTGTTCTCAAGGAGTTCACAGTCTAATGTGGGAGACAACATGCGAAAACTATGTACAAACAAGATGAGAGCAGGATCAATTAAAGATCATCAATGGAAGGAAGTCACGCAGACAGAGAAGGGCTGAGAAGCGGTTCTTACAGAAGGTGAGACTTTAGAGGAAACTGGGAGGATTCCGGGAAAGCCAGGGAGTGGAGATGAGGATGGAGGGAGGTCCAGGTATTGGGGACAACCAGAGGAAATGCTAGGGTTGGGACTGAAGTGTCCTATGGGAGAAACAGCCACGAGGCCACTGTGACTGGATCATAGAGTCTGAAGAACCAAGTAAGGTGTAAGAAGACTAGAAGGGAGGAAGGAGCCAGGTTGTAAAGGGCTTTAAAAGCCGAACAGCACCTACCTCCCAGGGTTGTTGTAAAGATGAAATCACATAGGTAAAGCACCCTATACACCTTCAAGTGCCATATAAATGCTCACATTTGTCATCAACATCACCATCATCATCACCATCATTATTATGTAACTGGGTGCAAATTGAATACAACCAGGGATGCAGACTGTACGTGGAAGTGAGCATTACTTACATCAATCTGATTGATGAGCGAGTTGTCAAACTTGAAGCCAGGGATTCTTTTATCACTGCACACTACGCCCACATCTTCTGTGTGTTTGCAGTCAGCAACACCCCACCCGTTGGAGGAGCAGGCGGCCAGGGTCACTTCTGTACCCGTGCAGTGAACGTTGTCCATCCAGATTGGGCCTGCAGGGGAGAAGAAGGAAGCCAAGAATGATGTAAAGGAAGGTTTGGGTCTTGGAGCAAAGAGAGGGTTGGTCTAATCCCTTCAGAGGTCCCTTCCATTCCTCTGTCTCCATCTCTATGACTCTATGATCTTATCATCTTATGATCCTATTATCGTCATCATCTTATACTGACCTAGAACTAAGACCTGAACTCAGTTGCCCTACATACAGCCCCTCAGCCCATCCTCCCATCAGACTCTTCTTATTCTATGACCTAGATATTTCCCTCTAGCCCTGGGTCTATATCTATAACTCATTCACAGAGCTCCACATAGTAGGCCAGAGCTGATTTCCTGGTATGGTGGGAAAAACGCTGAATTTAGAATTAAATCAGATTAGAGGAGATGGGTTCAAATGCCACCTCTGCTGTTCACTACTTATGTGGTAGCAGGCCTTCTCTGAGCCTCAGTTTCCCCACCTGTAAAATGAAGGTGTTGACTACAATGACACCTAAGTCACTTCCACCTCTCCTGTTATGATCATCATGATAACACTTTGCAGATATCATCTTATTTGATCCTTACAACAACCCCAAGTGGTAGGAACTATTCGTGTAATGATAGGTATTCTCCCAATTTTAGTATGAGGAAATGAGATTCAGAGAGGTCGAGACTTGCCTGGGATCACAAGCTGCTGAGCATCAGGGGCAGGGTCTGAACCCAGGCCTCTCCTGGCCCCAAGCCTAGCACTTTTCCCAGAGCTGTTATAAAAAAAAAAAAACCTTGGGAAATTACAGGTTGGACCACACCTCAGTCCCCCATGACTGCCACTGGGAGAGAAGGAAGAAACAAACACTCATAACTGGTGATTAACCCTTCCCCTAGATGCTCATACCTTCAAATTTTACTAAATTAAAACTGCACTGACTCTTGGAACACTTTGTGTAGCAATCAATTGACAAGCATGTATTAAGCGCCTACTGTGTGCCAGGTGCTGTGATAGATGGCGATGATGCAAAGACAAAAAGGAAACAGCCCCTGCCCTCAATCTTACATTCTGTTGGGGGGACAGGGGGGGAACCAAAGTGTACACATATATGTGTGTATGTGCATTGTGCACATGATGTGTATAAGATATGCAAAATGTGCCACACCAATCAAACTATCAAAAATTATTTTATAGAGCTAGAAAAAAAGAATAAAATTCATCTGGAAAAATAAAAGGTCAAGAATACCAAGGGAACCAATGAGAAAAATGTAAAGGAAAGTGGCTTAGCAGTATCATATTTCAAACTGCATTACAAAGTGGTAATTATCAAAACAATCTGGTACCGGCTAAGAAATAGAGTGGTGGATCAGTGGAATAGATTGGGTACACAAGACACAGTAGTAAATGACCATCGTAATCTAGTGCTTGATAAACCCAAACATCAAAATTTTTACAACAAGAACTCACTATCTGACAAAAATTTCTAAGAAAACTTAAAAGCAGTTTGGCAGAAACTAGGTATAGACCAACATTGTATACCAAGGTAAGGTCAAAATGGGTATATGATTAAGAAATAAAAGGTGATATCATAAGCAAATTAGGGAAGCATGGAAAATTTTACCTGTCAGATCTACAGATAAAGGAAGAATTTATGACTAAGCAAGAGATAGAGAATCACAGGAAGCAAAATAGATAATTTTGATAAATAGATCATTTTAAAAGGTTTTACATAAGCAAACCTAATGCAGCCAAGATTAGAAGGAAAGCAGGAAACTGGAAGGAAAATCTTACAGCAAGTTTCTCTGATAGAGGTCTCATTTCTCAAATATGCAGGAAACTGAGTCAAATTTGTAAAAAATACGGGTTATTCTCCAATTGATAGATGATCAAAGGATATGAACAGGTGGTTTTAGAAGAAGAAATTGAAGGTATCAGTAGTCATATGGAAAAATGTTCTACTCACTAACTGGGCAAGTCGCCTAACCCCAATTGCCTCACACACAAAACAAACAAACAAACAAAAAAGTTCTGAATCACTATTGATTAGAAAAATGCAAATTAGAACAACTCTGAGGTACCACCTTCCATTTTTCAGATTGACCAATACGACAGAAAAGTAAAATGATAAATGCTGGAGAAGATGTAAAAAAAATTGGGACACTAATGCACTCTTAGTAGATAGTGAACTAGGCCAGTCACTCTGGAGAAGAATTTGGAACTATCCCCAAAGACCTATTAAACCATGCCTACCCTTTGACCCAGCAATACCATTAATATGTCTGCATCCCAAAGAGATCAGAGAAAAGAGAAAAAAGGATCTATTTATATGTGGATACTCATAGAAGCTCTTTTTATGGTGGCAAAGAAATTGAGAGGATCCCCACCATTTGGAGAATGGTTGAAAAAGTTCTGGTATATTATAATAATGGAATGCTACTGTCCTATAAGAAATGATAAGAAGGATAGTTTCAGAAAAAACCTGGGAAGATTTATATGAACTGATGCAAAGGGAAGTGAGTAGAACCAGGAGAACATTTGTACACAGTAACAGGAATATTGTATGACAATCAGCTCAATGATTCCCTCACAAGTTGCGGTTATCATTTGCCCTTCATTCTTGAAAAAGACCATGACACCAGGAAGATGACGCCGTGACTTGCAAGTGAATTGGTTTCAAGTGAGGGAAAGCTGTGCAAAGTCACCAGCCTCACTTTTGAAAGACTTTTTATGAAAAGTGTTCTCCACCTCCAGAGAGAAAACTGATGGAGTCTGCATGCAGATTGAAGCATAATTCTTTTTCACTTTCTTTTTCTTTCTTTTTTGGCAACATGGCTAATATGGAAATATGTTTTGCATGATTTTCCATGTATAATTGATATCATATTTCTTGCCTTCTCAATGGGTAGGGGAGAATTGGGAAGAAGAAAATTCTGAATTCAAAAAAATTAGTGAATGTTAAAAAATAATAAATGAAAAATGAATACATGATTCTGGGTTTCGAATGGAAGTTCCTTGAAGACAGGATTGTTTTCATTTTCATCTCTGTAACCTCAGCACCTGAGACAGCACCTTAAATCAATATTCACTGAATGAAGGATTGATGGGCATCTATAACAACTCTGCTTTAGGCTTAGTGTCCTGCTTACTTAATTCCATGTCAAAGCTGATTCTCAAACTCAGATCTTTGGACTCCAGGCCAGAGCTTGTCTCCAGCTGTCTCTGAACCTTGCAGAGATGCTGAGACTCTTGTTTCTACAGACATCTGTTCCCCATTTGGCCTTTAATGGGAGATGGTAACAGCCAGTTGACATCTCTTCTCTTTCAGAGATCGCTGAAATATTAATTTTAACCATATTCCCTCCCATGCAAATGTTGAAGAAGAGACATCCAGAACTTGACCTCCTCCTTATCCCACTTCCCTGAATATGTGTTCATGGTGCACAGAAGTCTGGGCCCCAAAGAAGAGGCCTCTTCCATCTGTTGCCACTTCTGGGCATCCTTTCTTCCTAAAGCTCAGCAGAGGTAAATAGGTATTTTCCAGCCTAAAAAGTGCACACTTACAGATACTAGGAATCACAGATCTAAAGGTAGAAGTAACCTCTGAGGCCATCTTGTCCAACCCTTTCCTCATTTTATAGATGAGAAAACTGAGCATACGGAGGTTAAGTGACAGGCCCAAGGTCATGCAGGTAGTAAGTGCCAGAGCCAGGATTTCAACCCAGATCCCCTGACTCTGAGCCCAGTTCTCTTCAAGTACTGTGTAGTCTGCCTCTCACATAGCAAGGCCTGTCGGTTTTACCTGTGAAGCATCTCTCCAATATGCCCCCTCCTCTCCTCTGACACCGACACCACCCTGAGTCAGCCCCTTATCACCTACTCCTGGATTATGCTCAGGATCACACAGCTAGTAAGTGTCTGAGGTTGTATTTGAACTCAGGATTTCCTGACTATTTGAATGAGCACTGGTGCTGGAGTTAGAAAGCCCAATACCATCTCCCAGGATTATTGTTTGTGTGACCCAGAGCAAGTTACTTGACCACCCTGGGTTACCAACCCCTCTATAAAATGAGGGGTTGAGGGGCAGCTAGGTGGAGCAGTGAACAGAGCACTGGCCCTGGATTCAGGAGGAGCTGAGTTCAAAACCGGCCTCAGACACATAACACTTACTAGCTGTGTGACCCTGGGCAAATCGCTTAACCCCATTGCCTAGCCAAAAAAAACCCCAAAACCAATAAAATGAGGGGTTGGATTAGATAGCCTTTAATGTCCCTTTTAACTCTATATCTATGACCCAAGCAAGCCATGTCAGGGGCTGCAATTCTTTTGACATCTCAAAGGGAGTCTTTATGTTTGAAAGAATTGGGAACCACTGATATAAAGGCATTTTACTCCAACCCCTTTTATTAAAAAATGGAAAAGCTCAGCTCTATTGCCGTTCTCCAATCAACTCCAGGAGACAACAAGGGAGGCAGAAGTCCCAGTATACTCTGCGCTGGCAGCCCACATCTGGAGTACTGCATTTTAGGAAGAACATTGATAAATTGGAGGGCAAACAAGGATGATGAGAAGTCTGGAGACCCCACCGAACCAGAATCCATGAAAGGAAATGAGGATGCTGAGCTTGGAAAAAAGACCTACTGGGAACAAGATGGTTAGCTGCTTCCAACTATTCACAGGGCTGACTAATAGGGGGAGACCGGTCAGACTTGTTTCTTCACCCTAGAGAGAAGGATGTTGGCTTGTTATGAAATGGGCAGAAGCCTCACAGAGGCAGATTTTGGCTCCATAGAAGAAAGACCTTTCTCAGAATGCGCTGTCCAGCAATAGAACAGGCTGATCCAGCAGGACAGAGTTGACACGACTGGAGGTCTTCAAATAGGGGCTGGATAACCACCTGTCCAGTGTGTTTTAGCAGGTTGGGTCTGGGCTAGATGACCTCACCCTCAGGTTTCCTCACTTGCAAAAATGATAAGGATGGAGGAGAAGAGCCCTCTTTCTAATTTTCTATGAATACCTCTGTGGGACTGCTCTCACTCCAACCCCTTACGGTTTGGAAAGTACAGGGCAAAACATCCATTGTTTAAAATTAAGGGCTGTGATAGAATCAATAGTATGTGAACCCCTCAAAGGCAGGGATTGTTTAATTTCTTGGTTTTGTATTCCCAGCACCTGGCCCAACTCCTGGCATGGAGTAGGTACTTAATAATTGCTGGTTGGTTGACTGCAGAGGAGCAACACAGGCTGGAGGTCAGACCATTCCTCTGCCCCCAGCCCATTAGCTCTCCAAGCCCAGGTCCTGCTGAAATGTATCCGTCCATGATGGACGGCTTGGTCGGTTCTCAACACAAGTGAGGTTGGTCCTTAAATGTAAGGAACAAAGACCTTATTGAAAATCTGGAGTTGAAACTTCCCAGCTGGTTTCCCCATTCTGTCTGGATCATGAGGGAGGCTCTTTGAAGCACTCTTCTCTAACCCAGAGCTGTTTCCACAGCAAACTGTTGTTTGGTAGCAACATGATTTCCATTTGGGACCCTCAGTGGGCAAAGAAGAAGAGAGATTTAGGAGCACTGAGTAAGGACTGGAAGGGGCCTCAGAGGGAAGTTAGGCCCACATTTTGCTGTTCAAGAAGAAGAAATTAAGGCCAAGATACAGGAAATGATTTGCCTGAGATTAAACAGGTAAGTGTTAGGGTTGGGATTGGAACTCAAGTCCCTTGTCTCTGCCCCTGAGAGGCAGTAAGCAAATCTGTGAATTAGCATTTAAGTGCTTGCTGTGCACAGGCTGTCATCATGGATAGAGAGCTGGTCCCATAGCCAAGAAGTCTTGGGTTCAAGTTTTGCTCCTGATACATACTGATTATGTGACTTTGGGCAATCATGAAAATACTCAGTTATTCTCTAAGACTAAACTGCAGAGGTGCTAGCTTGCTTTGGTAGGGTGATTTCTCTCTTCTGGGAGTTCCCTGCACTACTGAAATCACAGGTCCAGTCTCTATCCATAACCTCTAACCAAGCCTAGGGACCCTTTTCTGCTTGGTGCCACCTCTTAACAGTAAGGCAAAGGATCATTGCCTTCCTACAATCCCCTACAAGCTCCCCATGGAGGAAATATAGAATGAGCTACTTGGGGTGACAGAGACGGTAGGAAGAAGGGAGAAAGGGGTTTCTTTTGCATACACAAAGCTAATTGGATGGGTGGGTAGGGGTCTCAGTCTGAAACATAAATGGCTTTAGAGGGATCTGGGTTCAAATCCCTATTTAGACATCAACTAGCTGGTTGACCCTGGGCAAGTCATTTATCCTCTTGGGGCCTCAGTTTCCTCATCTGCAAGTTAAGAGGGTTGGTCTTGATGACCTCTAAGGTTCCTTCTGGCTCTTGATCCACAACCCAATGATCCCAGCCTGGCACTACAAACTCCATTTATAACACACTAATTCTCTTGCAAACTCCTGGCATTTCTACATTCTGATTCTGGCAAGTATAGACCCTACTTCACTCAACCCCAGTTGGACCAACTCTGTACCCATGGTATACATTCTCACACACCCAGGCTAATCCCTGCCACATCCCCTAGTATCAATGTCCCTGGTATGTCTGGGCACCTCTTCACTAGTCCTGTATCATGGTAGGCAGACTTATAGTCACCTGGGTGCGGCCATGCTGCTCTTCAATCTGGGCATCCCCAGACTCTAATAAAGGCATTTATAATGCACATACATGATTACAGTCCTAAGCTAAGAGTTCCAAAGGAGAGACAATGAGGTAGAATGGATAGAGGGCTCTTATCATTAGGAAGACCCAGATTCAATTTCTGCCTTTGACCTGTCCTAGCCCTGTGACTTTGGACAAGACCTTTCTATTCCCTGGGCCTCAGTTTCCTTATCTGTAAAATGAGGTGAATATGTTTATTTCTAAAGTCCCTTTTAGCTTTAGCAGTCTATGGTGCAGTTTTAATGTTTTTTCTTGCTTTGATAATACGTATTCTAAAGTCCCTCCCAGCTCTGACATTCTCTGTTCTGAGATTCCCCTCCCCCCAAATCTGATATTCTCTATTCTAAGGTTCCCCTCCAAGTCTGGCACTCTCTGTTCTAAGATTATTTTCCAGCTCTGACATTTTATGTTCTAAGGTCTGACAATCAACACTATATATCCAATAAATGCTTTTTATTCCATCCATCCATCCATCTATCCATTCATTCATTCATGAATTCATGTTATGTACTAAGGATCTAAATCCTACAATCCTTAACAAGATGAACAGGTTCTCAGTCCTAGGTCCCACCTCACACCGACAAACCAGGTCATGAAAGCACTGGGTTTTACCTTCTCCTTTGCCATAGGAGGAGCTGGGCGCCCAAGATATGGCTTCCACATAACCCAGCTCACGACAGACCACATGGGCAGCGTGGATGGAGAAGTCGTCATCACACACCGTGCCCCACACCCCATCGTAGTACAATTCCACTCGGCCCTCATTGTGTTTCCTCTTCTGTCCAGCCAGACGCAGTTGGATCTTGGGGACATTTGCTGGACGCTCAGGCTGTTGGTACTCAGGCTGGGGCTGCTGAAAGTACTCAGGGTAGTAGGGCCAGTTTTCATACTGAGTGAGGCTCAGGGAGGGGAGGATGAGCAGCACAGCCAGATAGTGGTGACAACATGAGCCCAGGGACCTCTCCATTCTTGGTCTCTTGCTGGGCACTCTGATGGAAGGACCTCCTCAAGCAGGTGCTATGGGGTGTTCAGTGCAAGCAGAACAGAGCCGAAGTTTTCTGTAAGAGAGGAGATGTGCATAAGCACCCAGGACAAGAGACTCTTAATCAGGGCAAGGCACCAAACTTAAACAAATTTAACCCAAGAACTTCTCCAGAAGAGTCAGGAGGGGAGAAGGAGGTAAATGGTACTTGTGTTTCAGGTGACGACATATTGGGAGGGTGGGTTCTTTTCTGAGCTGCCCCACCAGATTTCCCCCTAGAGAGGGGGGATGGGGAAGAGGAGGTACAGTTGGTGCTATAACAGCAGCACTCATGGAATCACAGCATTTCTGAGCTGGAAGAGGCCTCAGAGCCCATTTGGTCCTCCCCATACCTGGAAAAGGGTCTTGTCTCCAACACACCCGACCTGTGGTCCTGTAGCCTCTCTGCTTGAGGACCTCCAGTGAACTGGAAGCCTGCCCCACCCACCTCTCCAAGCAGCCCATTGCAATCTCGGCAAGTTCTCACTGTTGGCAAGTTTTCCTTGAGCCCCACGGGGCCTGGTGCTGCCTTTGGTTCTGCCAAACAGAGCCAGGAAATCTCTCCTCCACGAGATGGCCCTTCAGGCACTGGAAGGCTGCACTTGTATGGAGGCTTTGTGGCACCATTGTGGCTCTGGTATCAGAAGACCTTTCATTCATATCCCACCTCTGACTCTTACTATGGATGTGACCTCGGACAAATCACTTACCCTACCCATTTTCTCATCTGTAAAACAAGATGGCAGCTATACTAGATGGCTTCTGACTTTCCCTTCCAACTCTAACTTGTGGTACCATGATCCAATATCCCCTGCTAAGTCTTCTCCTCTCCTGGATAAATGTTCCCATTTCTTCCAACCAATCCTGCTATGGCATGAACTAGAGGCCCTTTGTCACCCTTGTCACCCTCTTCTGGTCACTGTCCAACTTATTCACATCCTTTGTAACATGGGATGCCCAGAATGGAACACAATCCTCCAAACAGGGCCTGGCCCCAGCAGAGTCCAGACAAGGCAGCAAACACCTGATTCATTATTCCTAGAAGCTCTGCCCCTCCTACTGCAGCCCAAGATGGGGCTCACTTTCTTAGCCACCAGATCACACTGCTGACTCATGAAGTTTGCGGTCCACTAAAAGCCCCCAGGATCTTTTTCACATCTTTTAGCCCCATTTTGTACATGTTGAAATTGAATCCAGCCACAAGCCTTAACATTTATTCAAACTCAAATAGGTCTGTGATCTCAATAAGATGGGTGCTCCCCAACAATGCAGACTGAACCTGAACCATGCCATGCCTGTAAACCATGCTCTTGTCCACGGGCTCTCATGGCCTCACTGCAGGAAGTGGGGGGAGGGGGGAAGGGAACAAGTGTCTGCCATGTGCCAGGCATGGTACTGAGCGCTTTATAAATATCTCACATGATTCTCACAACAACCCTGTGAGGTGAGTGCTATTATGATCCCCAGTTCAGATGAGGAAACGCAGGGAAACAGAGGCTGAGTAACTTGCCCAGGGTCACACAGCTAGTAAGTGTCTAAGGCCACATTTGAACCCAGATCTTCCTGATTCCAGGCTCAGTACTCTGTCCACTGTGACACCCAGCTGCCTGCACCCAATGGGCTGGGTGGGGAGGGTTGGGCTCCCTGGATTTCCTGGGACTTCTTGGGAAGACCAGTGGAACACATGGACCATCTGATAGCGACTCTTTACTCTCATCACCTTTTTTGCTCAACTATTCCTTTGAAAGCCAGAGTGGCAAGGAGGACAAGAAGGGTTGAAATTCCAGCATCCTGATTCACCAAGCAAGGCATGGACAGAGCCAGGGCAGAGCATCCCAGCTGCTGGAGAGAAGCAGATCAGGAATAAATGAGGGAGGAAGAAAGGGGCACTCAGTCTTTGCCATTTGTGGCCATAAAAATAAATGGGAAGAGACATGGTCATCTGTTCCCTCCCCCCCAGAAAGAGCCATTCAAAAACCCTGGGCC
The DNA here is from genome assembly GCF_003287225.1 of Phascolarctos cinereus. Taxonomy (NCBI): domain Eukaryota; kingdom Metazoa; phylum Chordata; class Mammalia; order Diprotodontia; family Phascolarctidae; genus Phascolarctos; species Phascolarctos cinereus. The sequence continues at coordinate 20,789,366 of NW_027555625.1, read as the reverse complement.
AAGATAACAGGCTGGTTCAGGACAGGGACAGGGACCCTGCCCGTGGTACGTGTCTGCTCCTCTGCCATGATGGCTCCCTGACCTTCTGCCTGCTCTCAGAACCAGACACACGGTCTGGGATGCATTTTCACTCTCTGCTTTATAAACTTTCCAAACTTGAAACTAACAATATGAGAACAGCGGCTTGACTCACTGCCATTTGGTGATCCGCATTCTCCTTCATCCAGATAATGTCACTGAGCTCAACAAACATTTATGAAGCACTCACTATGTCTCAGGCACTGTGCCAGGAGACAGGGGATTCAAAGATGAGGCAGGCAGTGAAGTGTAATGGAGAGCACACTGATTCTGGAGTCAGGAGACTTGGGTTCACATTCTGCCTCTGACTCTTATCAGTTGTGAGACCTTAGGTAAAGGAATGGACCTCTCCATGCTTCAGTTTTCTTAAATGAAAAATGAGAGATGTTAGACTAGCCGGCTTTTAACTCTAGATGAGAGGCTCTTAACCTGGGGTCCATGAATAGATTTCAAGGGACCCGTGAACTTGGATGGGGAAAGAAGTACATATTTATTTCTAATAAAATACTGACCTCCTCTGCAATCCTATTTTTTCCCCTCCTTTTAAAAACCACTGTTCTGAGAAGTCCAAAGGCTTGGCTAGCCTGCTAAGGGGTCCATTACTGAAAAAAAAGGTTAAAAATGCATGCTCTAAATCTATGAAAGACAAAGGTTCTGTCCCCAAGAGGTTTATATTCTAGTGGGAGATACAGTGTGAATACTGATAATTAGATACAAAGTTACACAAAGTGATTCAAGAGGGAAATAACTGGGGGAATCAGAAGAGGTTTGCAGTAGGAGGTGCTATTTGTGCTTTGAAGAGACTACACCTCGTAAGAGGTACAGGTGAATAAGGACGTATTCTAGATGTGAGGTATTCAAAGACACCAAGGCTAGAGATGGAATTTTGTGCTTGACTAGAACAGAGAGTGTGTGAAGAGGATAATATGAAATAAGAAAAGTGGGTGAGAAGTACATTGCAATGACCTTAAACTCCAGTCTGAAGAATTTGTTTTCTATCCTAAAGACAATAGGGAGATTTTTGAGAAAGGGAAAAACATGGTGAGATTTATATTTTGGGAATATCCATTTGATGGATATAACTCCATCAATTACTATAACACTTTACATTCATATAGCACATTACTTATATCTAACATACCATGGACAGCCCTGTGAGGTCAGCATGATCTCCAATTTACAGCACAGGAAAGTGAAGTGATTTGTCTGAGCTCTGTATCCAGATGGCATGGGTCAGAGCCAAAGCTGAGAATCCAGGTCTCCTAACTCATCTTATCTCATGTCTCTCAGTACCAGATACAATGCTTTGCATACAGCAGGCACTTAATAAAGGAGCACTAGCTCTGGAGTCAGGACATCTAGGTGGTACAGTGAATAGACTGTGGGACCTAGAGTCAGGAAGACTTATCTTTCTGGGTTCAAATCCAGACACTTGCTAGCTGTGTGACCCTGGGCAAGTCACTTAACCCTGTTTGCCTCAATTTCCTCATCTGTAAAATAAGCTAGAGAAGGAAATGGTAAACCACCCCAGGTATCTTGGCCAAGAGAGCTCCAAATGGGGTCACAAATAGTCAGGCATAACTGAAATGACTGGACAACCACAAAAACGAGTCAGAGGGCTTGAGTTTGAAACCAGACCATACTACTCCCCTCCCTGGGTCAGAATATTCTCATTTGTAAAATGAAAGAGTGGGATGAGATGGCTGCTGAGGCCTCAGCTCCAAATCTGATTTAATATAGTGTTTGGTGCACATTACCTCACTAAAGCCTTACAATAATCCTGTGATGAAGGCACTATAGATATGGTTATTCCCATTTTTCAGATGAGGAGACTAATGATTCTCATATCCATTGATCAAGTCTTGACCTCTCTGCTGATGCCCGTATCTCCAACTGCCTATTAAATATCTCAAGCTGCATGTCTCGTAGACTTTAAGGTCAACATGTTCAAAACTGAACTCAGCATCTTTCCCCTGAGACCTCCTGTCTTCCAAACTGCCTTCTTACCATTGAGGACACCACCGTCTTCCCAGTCCTTTAGGCTTGCAGCCTAGGTGTTATCTTCAATTCCTCTTGCTCTCACCCTCCACCTTCAATCTGTGGCCAAGGCCTATGAATTTTACCTCTGTCACATGTCTTGCATATGGCTCCTTCTGTCCCTGGCACTGTTACCACCCTGGCACGGGTCCTCATCACCTCATGCCTGGCTGAGGGTAATAGCCTAGGGTTAGTCCTCTGCCACACATCTCTCCTCCCTCCAATCCATCGTCCACTCAACTGCCAAGGTTACCTTCCTAAAGCAGAAGTCTTACCATGTCACCTCCCTCCTCAATAAACTCCTGTAGCTCCCTATGACTTCCAGGATCAAATAGAAAATTCCCTGTTAAACATTCAAAGTCCTTCATAACTTAGTCCCCCACCTTGACAGCATTAGAGTCTTCTTACACAAGCCCCCACCTTCTAAACACACACACACACACCCTCTGCAACCCAGTGGTAACTAGTCTCCTTGCTGGCCCTTGTACTCAGTAAGTCTACCTCCCACCTACATGTGTTTCCACTGGCTGTCCCCCATGCCTGGAATGCTCTCCTCATCTCTGCCTCCTACCTTCCCTGGCTTCCTTCAAGTCCCAAATAAAATTCTATCTTCACCAGGAAGCTTTTCCTGATCCCTCTTAATTCTGGTGCCTTCCCTCTGCTGATCATTCCCCCTTTATCTTGTATATATTCTTCATACTCAGCTGTTTGCATGTTGTCTCCCTTATTAGACTGAGCTCCTTGAGAGAAGGGACTGTCTTCTGCCTTTATATCTCCACCACTTGGCACAAGGTCTAGCACACAGTAGGTGCTTAATAAATGCTTATTGGCTAAGACTGAGGCCCAGAAAGGCTGAATGACCTGCCTATTATCGCCAGTGTCAAAGGGAGAATTCGAACCTGAGTCTTCCTGATTCTGTATCCAGTACTTAAACCACTAAGCTAAGACTGCCCATCTTTGTTGTACTGGTGACTCATTGCAGCTCCCTCAGAGTCAGTGGGATGTATGTGTAAAGCATCAGATTACAGCAATCAAAATAGTTCCTGGTTTTCCTCAGAGCATGAGACCTTTTCCAAACTCCCAGTTCCAAAGAATTTCAACCCATTTGATCTACCCCTATTAGCAGCTTCCCTCTTTCAGTCTGACAACCAGTCGCCTACTGGAATGGAGGATACATCCCAGCAAATGCTGTTTGGAGCAGGGAATTCTGCAGCTTGAAAACCAGCCCAGAATGTCTACTCCACACCCTGCCCCACTGCTCTCCCCAGTGCCCTTCCAAGTCTGCCCAACTTCAGTTTTATACTGAAAGCACCTTTCTGCTCTTTCTTCTGCCTGCTCCATAGAATCCCTGGCTTCCTGCAAATACAGCTCAGGTCCTGCCCTTTCTTCTCCCCCCAGTTATTACCTTTCTCTCTCTCTCTCTCTCCTGAAATTTCTTTGTATTTGCTTTGCATATACTTCATATTAATTTACTTTTGTCTCATGGATTTTATGGCTGAAAATGGGGGGGGGGGAAGAACAGCAAACTGGCCTCATCTCAAATATATAGAGAACTTCGTCAAATTTGTAAGAACATGAGTCATTTGACAGTTGGTAAATGGTGAAAGGATATGAACAAACAAAGCAGTTTTTGGAGGAAGAAATGAAAGATACATATAATTATATGAAAAAATGCTCTAAATCATTATTGATTAGAGAAATGCAAATTAAAACAACTTTGAGATACCATCTCCCTTGTCAGATTGGCTAAAATGATAGAAGTGGAAAACAATAAATGTTGAAGGAGATGTGGAAAAATTGGGACACTAATACACTGTTGGTAGAACTGTGACTTAATCCAACCATTTTGGAAAGCAGTCTAGAATCATGTCCCAAGAGTTACAAAACTATGTATGCCTTTTGACCCAGTAATGCCACTATTAGGTCTATTTCCCAAGGTGATCAGGGAAAAAGGATAAGAACCTATGTGTTCTAAAATATTTGTAGAAGTTCTCTTTGTGCTAGCAAAGAACTGGAAATTGAAGGGATGTCCATCAATTGGGGAATGGCTGAGTAACTTGTAATATATGATTGTGATGGAACACTACTCTGCTGTAAGAAATTATGAGCAGTTTGATTTTAGGAAAACATGGAAAGATTTGCAAGAAGTAATGAAGAGTGCAATGAGCGTAACCAAGAGAATGTTGTGCACAGTAGCAGCCATATTATTTAGAGTAAATGTGAATGACCAAGCTATTCTGAGTTATGTGGACAGTCAAATCAATTACAAAGGATCTATGAAGGAAGATGTTATCCGTCTCCTGATAAAGAACTGATAATAGAACTATATATTGTATGGTTTCATATGCATATATGTAGATATACACACACATATACACATATGTGTGTGTGTTAAATGTTGGCCTTCTCTAGTGCAGGGTTAGAGTAAGGGAGGGAAATATCTTGGAACTCAAATATAACAAAAAATAAAATATATATATATATATATACACACATATATATATATATATATATATATATATATATATATATATATATTAAAAGAACAGTAAGCAAAAGAAAAATGGAAAAGATCTGCGAACTTATTATAACAAACTAGGGCACTGGACCTTCAGCCTAGGTCAAATACTGACTCAGACATTTACAAGTCACATGACTTCAGGTGAGTCACAATGTGCACAAATGTCCCACTTCCTCATCTGTAACATGAAAGGGTCATACTGGATGGCCTTCAAGGTTTCTTTTGGCTCTAAATTTATGATCTTGTGACAAGGGAACCACCACACTTGAATATTAACAACACAATTCTGGATATGCTTATGGAAGCAAGGTAGGGTAGAAATGGTATTGAAAAGAACAAAGATGGTGCAGTGGATAGAGCATCGGCCCTGAAGTCAGGAGGACATGAGTTCAAATACAGCCTCAGACCAAACACTTGACACTTACTAGCTGTATGATCCTGGGCAAGTCACTTAACCACAACTGCCTAAAAATTTTTTAAATTTTTTTAAAAAAGAACAAAGATGGGAAAATAAGCTGATTTGAATCCATTGTTTCTAGAGGAGACTGGCACTAGAGGTGACACAATTGTGAGGACACTGAGTTACCACTATTCAAGCATCTGAAAAAGATTGTTCTTTTATATTCCATGAAATTCTCCATGTATTTCTAAGCCAGATATGAGCTAATCATATAGAAGACAGGGGGTGGGGGTGGGGGGAGAAATTTTGGAATTTATTAATACCCAAAAAGACAACCGAGAGAATATCAATGATGGCTAGCTTTGATGCCCACTCTTTGAGCTACACCAACTATTGAGGGCCATCTGTAAACAAGTCGAGGGCATCCTCAGTAAGAGTGTCAGTAGGAAAAAAGCAGATTTCCACAATAAATATTCAATAATGGACCACAACTTTACCATTTCACCACTGACAAAAAGATATAGAGAACTCAGAGATCTCTCTGTGCTTATGGTTGATTGATTTCCAAAAAGTTATCTAATTATGTAGGTTAAACAAAATGCCATCTTATAAGCTCCCATCAGGTGTCTCCCATCAGGACCATTCACCATTCTTTGAGAGATGTAACAATGGAAATAATCCTGCTCTGACAGTAACATCAGATGAGGCATAAAATTGAGAAATGGAAACTGGCCAAGATTACCGGCCGCTACACCAGAGATATAGCGCAGTCCTTGTTGAAAAGGGCCTCCCTGTGGATGGTGGGGTTTTCCAGAGGCTTCTGTCCTTGGATAACATGGTGATGATCTTATCAAACCCTAGAGCTTTTCAGGGGAGAGCCATTATCACTCAAAAGAGTTTGGCTTAGGGGCAGCTATGTGGGGCAGTGGATAGAGCTCCAGCCTTGGAGTCAGGAGGACCAGAGTTCAAATCTGACCTCAGACACTTGACACTTACTAACTGTATGACCCTGGGCAAAGCACTTAACCCCAATTACCTCACAAAAAAAAGTTTGGCTTGTCCATCAACACAGGAAAGACCAAGTGGATAAAGATTATCTACTACCTATTTTCCAAATGAAAAATAGTCAAAGGATATGAATAGGCAGTGTTCAAAGAAGAAATCCAAGCCATGTGGGAAAAAATGTCCCACATCACTAATAATTAGAGAAATGTGAATTAAAGCAACTCTTCCGCCTTGTACCACTATATAATCAATGAAGAACTCAGAAGAAAAACAGGAGTAAACTACATCATCATGGGCTTTAGAATAGAAAGAGAAGTTGGGCTGGTCATATGATGAGGGCAAGCGATGACAAGTAGCCAGCCAAAGCTTGCCACTGTGTGCTTCTGATGTCAGAAGAAAGCAAAGAAGGCCTCCACCATATTGGGTGGACCTCTTGGGGTGAGCTTGTGGGAGGACATGAATGAGAGTCACACAGGATGGGCTGCAATCTATATCACTGGAGGGAATTTCCAGTTGGTGAGATCACAGACCCATTGATGAATTGGAGGATACTTTGTATCTGCTTGTCTGTATGCATTTTGTTCACACCCCCTCCAGTAACAACAACAACAACAAAAACAGTAATAATAATACCTAATGTTTATATAGCACCTATCTTGTGCCGGGCACTGGGCTAAGCACTTTACAAATGTTATTTCATCTGCATAACAGACCTAGGAAGAAGGTGCTTGAAAAAATGAAGGCAGACCAAAGTGAAGTGACTTGCCCAGGGTCACACAGCTAGTAAGTGTCTGAGTCTGAATTTGAACTCAGGTCTTCCTGACCCCAGATCCACTGAGCCACCTAACTGAATGTAGAATGTAAGCTTTAGGGCAGTGGTAGCCTCCTATTTGCATTATATCCTCAGCACTGACCTAGCGCCTAGCACAGAGTGAAAACTAAATTCTTCAATTCTCTCCTGCTGCAGGCCACATGGAGCCTGTGGGGACAGGGTGATGGGTGTGGGATGCACAGTGTTTATAGCAACCAACACAACCTCATCTATTACAAAAGTTGTTGAACAGAAACATTCTGGAAACCCACATCCTCCTTCACCCCCAACCCCCAATGAGATCACATTTCTAGCAAAGATGGACATCACAGCTGCAAAGGAAGATCCTGAGGACAAGGCGAACCCAACATGAAGGTGGGGGAATGGAAGGGGTCAAATCAGCACATTCCTCCTTGCGTTCTCTACTCCAGGCAAAATGGACCACCTCCTAAAGTCAGCTCAAATGTCACATCCTCCGAAAGCCCTACCTGGTCCCACTGGTCAGTGCTTTGGACCTCACCCAGACTTTTTTGTAATTGTCTAATTCTTTAGAAGGGACCTTAGAGGTCATCGAGTGAAACCCATTCATTTGACAAAAGGAGAAACTGAGGCCCAAAGAACAAACATGACTTGCCCAAGGTAACAGGAGTATTAAGTAGGGGAACTGGGATTAAAATGCAGTTTTTCTCACTTGAAATCAAGGGCTCTTGCTTAGCATGTAATTCTATGTATCAATAGAGCTAAAAAATATCCTGTATTTGGAGTCAGAGTACCAGGGTTCAAATCTTTATTCAGCTACTTCTGCTACTTATTACCTGTATGACTTCGGGCAAGTCATCTTTTCTTTTTTTCCCCCAATAATCAATAACCATTTATTAAGCACCTATGTGCCAGTGTTTTATCTCTCTAGGCTTCAGTTTCCTCACCTATAAAATGAGGGGGGTTAGATTAGATGACATCTGATATCCCTTCCAGTTCTAAATCCTTATAATCCTAGCTTTGTGCCCCAATCCCTTCAGGCTGTAAATCCCCTGAGGGCAGGGATAGTCTTATCTAAACTTTATTTGTTCCCTCCCATTTAGGACCGCAGTCCATATACATTAGGTTCTTCATAAATGTATACTGTGTTAGGTTATATTGCTCTGATGGAATAAATTGTATCTTTCATTGTATCTTGGCATCACTCCCTGCTTGAAACACTTCAGCACAAATGGCAGGGCCCTCTCAGGGAGGCAGCGTGCTCCGGACAAGTTAAATCAGCACCTGGACCAGCACCTCCCTTCAGACACCGATAGAGAGAGTCTAGGACCTTGAACCCAAGAGGCTTGAGATCATCAGTACCCTTCAAACAGACAGCCAGCCCTGCTTCCAACCCAATCGTGGAGTGCATCAGTCACTGCAGAAGGGCACCTTCCTTGCCACCACCAGCACCAACTGCCATCCTGGGGGCAGGTAAGCCAGAGCCCCAGGATCGGCAGCCCTGCTGTAGCCCAGCCCCTACGCAATCCCCCAGGAGGTAACTCTCATAGAGATGCAGCCTGGCAATTCTCCTGAAAATGCTGTGGCCACAGCTACTGAAGACCCAGAAAAGACAGTCATTGGTCTGTCAAGCGATGCAACATCAGAAAAAGACATGGCTTTATCAGTGGGGGTGACATTAAAGCAGAGACGCTGCTGCTACACCCTCAGAACCAGGATTCCTTTCCATCTGATGTGCAGCTGAAACCTTCCCAATGGGTTGTCTCCACCATCAGACTGTGAGCTCCTCCAGAGGTCTGTCTTGCTTTTCTGTTTGTATCCTCAGCAATAAGCACCTAGCAGGTGCTTAATAAAGGTTTCATTCATTCATTTGCTCCCTATTGCCAAACTGCTCTGTCTAGCACTTCAAACCCCCCATGATCTGGCTCCCTCCTATTCTTCAGGCTGATTACCCTACATGCCCCCTCCTTACACACTCTAGGTTCCAGCCAAATTGGCCTCCGAGCTGCTCCTAACACAATATTCCACCTCCCATCACCACTCTTTTACCCAGGCAGTGTCCTATGCTTGCAATACACTCCTTCCCCTCTGCTTCTTAGATCCCCTAGGCTCTTTGCCATAGCTGCTAGTATCCCTCAAAATCACTTTGTGACTATCTTGTATTTACTTGTCTGTGTCCATAACAACGCTATTATAGTAACACTAGAGAGAGGCAGTGTGGCTTAGTGGCTAGAGGGGGACAGCCCTGATTGCATATAAGCTCTTTGAGAAAAAAGATTGGTTCCTTCTTAACTCAGTCTCAACAGCACCTAGCCTACAGTAGGTGCTCACTAAATGCTTGTTGAAGAAATGATGGCTGTATGACAGATTAGATAGATGAATAGATAATAGATTTTTGTGGTTCAATTGCTTTTCAGTTGTGTCTAACTCTCTGTGACCTCATTTGGAGTTTTCTTGGCAAAAACACTGGAGTAGTTTGCCATTTCCTCCTCCAGCTCATTTTACAGATGAGGAAACGGAAGCAAACAGAGATAAGTGACTTGCCCAGGATCACACAGTTAATAAGTATCTGAGGCCAGTATTGAACTCATAAAGATGAGTTTCCTAACTCCAGGTCCAGTGCTCTATCCACTGCACCACCTAGCTGCTGATAGGTAGATAGATAGATAGATAGATAGATAGATAGATAGATAGATAGATAGATAGATAGATGAATTGTTCAATTTAGATATTAGTGCGGAAATTGAGTCTATGAAAGCATATTGACAATGTATAGTCTGAGCGAGTTCTCTGTGGGTGCTGAGAGTTCGCCCTTTGGTGACACTGTCCATTAAGAACTTGGACCTAGTCTTCTCGGTTTCAAGGCTGTCCCCCTCTATCCATTAAGCCCCACTGTCTCTCTATGCTGTTACTATAATAGCATTGTTATTATAATCACACCCTGTAGAAAAGGTAGGAAACAACACCACCACACTAGTTGAATAACTTCATTTATAACATGTCTCACCGTGCCTCACTGCTCCTATAATATTATTTAGCCTGATGCCCTGTATTCAGAGGCAGCTAGGTGGCCTAGTAGAGAGAGCACTGGACCTGCAGTTAGGGAGACATGAGTTCAAATCCTGCTGGAGAAGCCTAAAAAAGTCACTCAATCACTGTCTGCCTCAGTTTCCTCATCTGTAAAATAAGATAAAAATGGCACTTACCTCCCAGGGTTGTTGATATTTATAAATGCTTTGCAAACTTAATAGCACTATACAAATGCTATTAATATTAATGATACCAGTTGGAGAGTACCTGTACCTGGCAAACATTGAACACAAGGAATGCCAGGTGTTCTGCCCTGACCATGTAGGACTCTGTGTCAGAAAGATCCGAATTCAAATCCTACTTCTAACACTTGCTGGCTGGGCCTCAGTTTCCTCATTTGTAAAATGAGGGGGTTAAATTAGATGACCCTTAAGATCCTTGCTGGTTTTAAATCTAAAATTCTGTCATCCCTCAGTTGTCTCCAGACCAGGATAACTGAGCATGAGTCGGCTTCCCTAGTTCAGGGCAGCTTCTTAATGGAAAATCCAGAGGCATACTCCAACAAACCAAACACTAAGACCTGCCTCCCCTGGGTGTGATCAGAATCTGACCCCGAGTTCTCCCCCTTCCAGCCCAGCTGAGGAGGCCCCCGGCACCCGCACAGGCTCTCCCTGGGGTGAACAAAAGAAACCCGAGCTGCCTGCGAGGCTGAACTTAGGGGTGGCTCGTTCTTCAGCTCCCTGACCCTGCCATGGTCCTCTTGATCATTCAAGCAAAGAACACGTGGGTTAGGATCCCTACACGTGTAGGAGGGGCAGGGGAGGGAGAGGAAAAAACGAGGAGGAGGGAAAGCAGAGAGAGGGAATGAGGAGGATAAAGGGAGAAGGAGGGGGATAGAGGGCTGCATACTTTCCACATGATGCAATGCCAGGAAGCAGTGGGAAAGCCCAGGGACTCTGCCCTCCCTGATATGCTCTCCCTGAGTTATTGAAACTCATGGGGGGAGCAGATCTCAACACCCATGCTCTCAGGCAGGCAGCAGCTTCCCTGATGCTTATGAGCACCTGAGGTCATCCTTTCCAACCCAAAACTGGTTAGCAAAGCCAGTTCCAGCTCATACCTGCCATTCGTCCACCCATCCACCCATCCAGCTATCTATCTATGTATTTATCTGTCTATCTGTCTGTCTGTCGTCTATCTGCTCTCTTTCTATCTCTCTGTCTCTTTGTGTCTCTGTCTACAAAGAGAGCAAGATCAGAGATACACAAACCGGGGTGGAGGGGGGATGAGGAAGTATTAGCTCTCTCAATACCTCCTTTTGTCAGTAGCTTCCATGGCTATTAGCTCCCCAGGGTCCCATGGCTATTAGCTCCCCAGGGTCCCATGGTTATTAGCTCCCCATGGTGCCATGGCTCCTCTGGGTTCCATTACCTTCCATCCAACAAGCATTAAGAATTTACTCTGTTCCAAGTTATGCGCTAGGTGCCAGAAATACAGGGGAAAAAGCAAAACCTTCTCTGCTTTGAAGTAGCTCCCATTCTAACGGCTCCACACACCCTGTCCATTGAGAAGTAGATCTGGAACGATTACCAAGCAAATATAAAGCAGTGGGGGAGGACAGCAGGTGGCCCTAAGGAGGGAAGGGATTCCTAACCTCAGGTCCATGAACTCTTTAAAAAATGTGCTTTGATTGTTGTGTTTCAGTGGAGTTGGTTTCCTTTGTCATGCTATGAATTTTATTTTGTGCCTCTGGGAATGTGATTCTGAGAAGAGGTCTACAGGCTTCACCAGCCTCACTAAGGAGTCGGTTACAGGCAAAAAAGGTGAAGAACTCCTGGCTGGGAGCAATCCACAAAGATCTCCTGGTAGAGGGGACACAAGCTGAGTGCCGAAGGGAGCTGAAGATTCTGAGAAGCTGAGGTCAGGGGAGCACCTTCTAGGCACAGGGGGCAGCAGAGGCAGAGTGGGGAGATGGGATGGCATGGATGGAGAACAGCAAGTGAACCAGTCTGGTGGAATGTGGGAGGGGGGGGCGGTAATGTGTAATCACCCTGAAAACAATAGGCCAGAACCAGGCTGTGAGATTCGGGGAGTGGCCGAACAAGGCTTCCCCTCTTTTCAGTCACCACTGAAGCACCTTGAGGCCAGATTTCTCAATACCTGCAACCCACCTCTCTGCTCCTTTACATCCAGTTCAGTTCAATTCACAGAATTCCAGAGCTGTAAGACACCACGAGAGCCATCTAATCTGGCCTCTACTTGGAGAGTGTGGCCTCCCCAGCAAGAGGGCATGCAGGCTCTCCTTCCAGAGTGCCCACCCCGAGCCCAGCCTCGCTAGGAGTCTGGGAAACACAAATTGTAATTTACCTCCAGGCTCTTGAGGAACATCTCCTCCTCTCAGGACCTCGGCACTACTCTGAGCCTCACCTCATTCTCTGCCTCCTGGAGGGCGTCCTTCCTGATCCCTCTAGTCGCTAGTACTAGCTGCCTCCTCAAATAATCATTTACATATACTTACGGGTTCACCCATTTTGTCTTCCAAGTGCCAGTAGAGTGTAAGCTCCTGGAGGGCAGGGACTACTTTCATTTTGTCCTTATGTGATTGTCTTACACACAATAAACACTTTTTTTTAACAGCCTGTTAAATCGGATTAAGTGAGAATCTCTCCCAACCTTAAAATTTTGCTGAGGGCTGGCTCTGTCTCCCTATAGTCTCAGAAGATCATTGGAAAACAAGTCGCTTCTCCCAGAGAAATCACAGAAGACTCCTTAGTGGACATCGACACCATTTCCTTCATTTCATAGATGAGGAAATTGAGGTCCGTGCAGGGAAAAGTGCTTCTTCAAGCTCAAGGCTAGGACTTAGGGCTTTAAACTCCCTCTCCAGAGCTAACCCACAAGAAAGCACTCCATGGGACTGCCTTAATGTACACATGGCTGCTCAAGCTCTTGAGCCTTGGTTTTCTTTAAGATAACGTGAGTGAAGTTGCTGGGGCCTCTGGGGAGGAGGGAACAGTAAATTGGAAGAAGAGAGAGAAGGAGAAGAAATCGGGGCAGTTTGAAGCTCAGTATGAATGAGTATGAATGAGGCAGAATGTCCAGTAGTCTGTTCTAGTCAGACCATATCTATAGTTCACCTTTGATTGACTCATTTTAGGAAGGAGATTGACAAATTGGAATAAAAATCCTTTCTAAAAGTCTGGCTGATTTATTGACGCCAAGTGATAGTCATGGGGGGAAGACTACTTGCTGGTGAGGACTCGAGAGCTATGGCATTAGAAAAGACTGACCCCAAGTCCTCAGAGATGCCCCTACAGCCTTGATGTGCCATAGCAACAGCCCTCTGAGGACCCAGCCTGCCGGTGAGAGTGGGGGTTGGGGGAGCAGCTTCACAGCAGACACTATACGGATCACATAAAGATAGGGTGAAAGAACGGAGCATGCTTAGCTGGAGAAGTAAAGATTTTAGGGGGCATCTGCCCTGGAGTATTTGGAGGTGCTAGAGGAAGGATGAGACAGGTTCTGTTTAGCTCCAGAGGGCAGAAGCAAATTTAGGCTTAAGGTCAGGAAAAAATGTGCTAACAATCTGAGCTGTTCAGAAGTGGACTGGGCTGTCTGGGGAAGTGGTGAGCTCCCCATCACTGAAAGTCTCCAAGCAAAGGCCAGACAAACATTTGTCAGGGATATAACAGGATCCCTGTTTAGGCGTGGGTTGCAATAGATGGCTTCTGTGTGATTCTATGAACCTCCCTACACTGTCCCCCCCTGCAGTGTGTTATTCTGGGCAAGGCAGCCCAGTCTGGAGCCTTATGCAAGAAGGTTTGTTGCCGATGTACCCAAAGGATTCCATTATTCCATGGTTTTACAAGTAAAAATGCCCACAGTGTAAGAACATAACTTGTGAAATATTGCCAGGAGTCACAGCAGCTCAGGATTAAAATTAATCTGTAGATAATCACATCAATTAATTATTAACCATTATTCATAGCTCTACGGAGCTTTGAAAGGCTGTCACAGGTCAAGGAGTGATTAGACTTTTTCTGCTTGGCCCCAAAGGGCAGAACCAGGAGCAGGGGGCTGGGGGGCAGGAAAATTCAGAGGGGATAGTCCAACAATGATAACAACCCCAAAGCGGGAGAAGCTGCCTTCCCAGGAAGCCCCATACCAGAAGGTCTTCAAGCAAAGGCTAATGAATGAATGGTGCTCATTGACTAGCCCCCAGCATGGGCTCCAGTGACTTGACACAAGCTGAGGTCTGATGGCATTCCTCAGGTGGAAGCTGGAGGCCTTGGTGGGGGAAGGGCTGGGGAAGGGTCCTCCAGAGCAGTTATCTTATACCCTCCCATACAAACGGACACTTTGATATCCAAAGGGCTGGTCCATTCGGCATGGGGCCAAGGAATCCTTCGGAGGGGAGGGGGCTTTCAGGGCATGGTGAGAGAGGGAGCCTGCCCAGACCAAGGTTTTTCACCTCCAAAATGAGGCCTTTGTTAGCTTTAATTGGCTATGACCGATTGGGGTTCTCTCTCGGCTGCCTGAAGCTCCTGCTGGAATCTCTATTTAACAGAAATATTTTCTGGTGGGGTTGATGGGCCGTCCTGGGATTGTGCCTTCAATCACTTGGCTTTACAGGACTCTGGGTCCAGTTATTTTAAAATAACTAAGAAGATAAAAATAGCTCTTTCAGACTCCAAGATAAGAAGACGCTGGTGGGGGGAGGTCATAAAACTGGAAGCATCTCAGAGGCCATTAACTCCATCTCCTATTTTTACCAAGGAGGGACCTGGGATCAAAGAGTTTAAGTGATTTGCCCTGGGTCACACAGCTAGTATGTTTCCAAGGAAGGAAACTCAGGTCATCCTGACTCCAAAGCCTAGTCTGGATCCACTACGATACCATGTTTCTAAAGGTAGAATGTTGAGATGAGTCAGGAAGAGCTGAGTTCGAATCCTGTCTCAGACACTTATTAGCTGTGTGACTATTTGTAAAGCACTTTACACACCTTAAAGAAACGGAGAGCCACATTTTTGCTGTTATCAGCTACACTTTGGAAAAGCTAAAAGATCTGAAAAGCAAAGACTAGAGGAAGACTCTGTAAGCTGAGCTGGTCAGCCTGGGAAGATCTGAACCTCCTCTCAGACTCCCCACTCTGGTAAGGGGGACTGAAGTCCTCTACAAGTTTGCTGAATTGAATTGAATCCCATTGACTCCTCCCAGGTCAGCCTACCCTTAGCCAAAGCCCAGGCATGGCAACGGGTGTGTCAGGCTGCCCTGGAGAATCCAGGAGGAAGACAAAAGAGGGTCTCAGCTTGAAGCCAGAAGTCACAGCTCAAACCCAGAAGACTGCTTATTTTAACATCTGGAGGTGCATTATAGGGGACAAGCAACAAATAAACACATAAAGTTACTGAAGCACTGAAAATTCATTGATCGTTGGATGTGAGAGCAGGGAGGGTATTTTAGAACATGAATAAGGGGGAGGGGGTCTTTAGAACAGAAAATGTCAGAACTGAGAGGGGGGCTAGAACATAAGATATCAGAACTGTGGGTATTGGGGGACCTTAGAACATAGAACACTGCAATTGGCAGACCTTAGAAATCATCTTTTCAAAACCTACTCCCATTTTACAGATGGCAAAACTGAGTTCCAGGGAAAGTGCCCCTGCCTTAGGGTCTCCCAACTCTTCAGAGGGAGAGCAAAGACTTCAAGCCTTCAATATGTTGGGGCACCCAGCCCAAAGGCCTTCCCATGATTCCCACACTGCTCTGAGCTACTTAGAGGCCATTAAAATGCCCCAGGTTAGGACTATGTAGCAGCCATCCTGCACAGAGGGAGGGAAAGAGGAAGGGAGGAAGGAAGGGGGAGGGAGAAGGAAAGAAGGAAGGAAGGAAGGAAGGAAGGAAGGAAGGAAGGAAGGAAGGAAGGAAGGAAGGAAGGAAAGGAGAAAGGGGAAAGGAGAAAGATGGGGAGGGAGAGAGGAAGGAAGGAAAAAAGCATTTATTAAGCACCTACTATGTGCCAAGCACAGTGCTAAGTACTTTACAAACATTTTCTCTTTGAGCCTCACAACAGCTCTGCTGCCATTATTATCCCCATTTTTTTTTATAGCTGTGGAAACTGAGAGGTTCCTTAGGTCATTTGCCCAGGGTCACACAGCTAGTAACAGTTGAGGCCAGATCTGAATTCAGGCTGATAACCTATATAAAGGGCTTTGCCAGGCTCAAAGTACCATATCAACATTGGCTATTACAATTACATATGTTGGGGGTCCAGTTCTGTGATTTTATTAGTGTGGAAATTCTCCATTGGTCCTGAGCAAAGACTGCTGGGGAAGGCTGATGCCTAGGCCACTAAGTTAAGTGACTTAGAGGTTTAGTCAGAGGAAGGGGGAGGGGCACCTAACCTATGAAATGACTAGCCCAAGGTAATTTCATTAGCAGCCTGTGTCCATGGCTGGATCTGCACCCAGGTCCTTAAATCTCCCGGGCTCACTCTCTGCCCTGCCAGGCCCAATAATAATAACCATAATAATCAGCTAGGATAATGACACTACACTCTCTCACCAGGGCATTTGAGGTATCGAATGACATGATGGGTGAGAATGTGCTCTGAAAGCACAGAGGGACAGCTTCATAACTGTGACTTTTCTCCCCATCATGGGGCCAGGCCTCCTGACCCCCCCCCCAATCCACCCAGAATCCTGGCCAGTTCTGCAGTGCAGCCATCTCAGGCTCAGAACTGGGACTTCTGGCCACTGCTATTGGGTCATTTCCTTGGCCAGAGACGAAGCTGACAGCTGGATGAAACCAGAGCCAAACCGAGCCGGCTCTCTGACAAGATTGTTCAGTAACAGGGAGCCCTGGGCTGGGTGGGAGTCAGAGGAACTCTGTTCTAGGCTTGCCTATAAATGTTGAGGGGCATTTGGGTGGTGCAGTGGATAGAGTGCCAGCCTGGGGTAAAGATGACCTGAGTTCAAATCTGGCCTCAGACACTTACTAACTGTGTGACCCTGGACAAGTCACTTAGCCCTGTTTGCCTCAGTTTCTTCATCTGGAAAAGGAAATGGCAAACCACTCTAGTATCTTTGCCAAGAAAACCCGAAATGGGATCACAGAGAGTCAGACACCACTAACAACATAGCTTTTGAGTAAGTCCCCTCAATTTAATTCACAAACATTTATTAACCACCTATTAGGTACAAAACCAGAAGCAGCACAGCATAGGAGAGGGCCGTCTTAAGGAGCCAGGAAGACCTGGGCTTGAGTCCTAACTCTGGACACATACTGGTTTTGTGATTTTGAGCTAGTCATTCAAACTCTGAGACCTAGTTTCTTCATCTGTAAAACGGGGGGATAATAACATCTGTAATCTATCAATCTATAAGCATTTAATAAGCCCCACTACATGCCAGGCACTGTTGGGTGTTAGAGATATAAGATAAAAATCAATCATCCTACAAGCACTTAGTAAGTTCCAGCTGTATACCAGGCACTAGGTTAGGTGCTGGGGAAACAAAGGAAAGAATGAAACAGTCTTTGACCTGAAGGAGGTTATAGTCTATCCATAGTAACTATCTCCTTGAAAGCCATTGTGATGTAGTCAGTGGACAATGGGTGAGCTTTGGAGACTACAATACCTGGGTTCAGGTGTTGCTGCTGACACATTTACCCTTTGAGTGTCTCAGGCCACTCTCTAAGACCGGTCTGGACCAAATTTCTGAATGGGCAAAGTGCTTGGCCTCAGTTTCTTCATAGGTAAAAGAAGGGCTTGACTTAGCTGACTGATAAGATTTTGTCTAGTTCTACTAATCTGAGATGGTCCAAGATATGCTCATCCAGTGACCAAACCCTGTGCCACCTCAAGGGATTGTTAGGAACATGTTCCCAAGAGCTTTCCCAGGGCAAAGTAAGACCGTCATGACCACTCTCCAGGCATCAGAAAGTTCATTTCCTTTGCAAACTTTTTTCTGCCCTGCAAAACTGGTCTAAAGGACCAAGAGCTGGCAAGAGGCTGACATAATCATGGCCAGGGCCCCGCTGGTAAAGAGACTGATGGCAGTGGGTATTGGGTTATCTCCTCTCTAGAACCCACCATGAGGCTCACCCAGTCTGCCAGGGGAAAGAATTTCCCAGTTACTTAAAAGAATGAACACTGAGTCTGGAGTTGGGGGATCGAGCTCTTCTGTATACCAGCCTTCTGACTGCAGGCAAGTCACTGCCTCCTTGTACCTCAGTTTCCTGGTCCATAAAATGGGGATGATAATATTTGTGGGAAAGTACTAAATCTTCAGCTCTATAAAGGTGAGGATAGGCTCTTCTTTAAACTTTGCAAGTCCCCCAGAAGCCATCAAAAGACTGTGCCCTCACACAGTAGGGGCATAATAAAGGTTTGATGAACAAATGAGTGAGTTTGTACAGAGCTGTACAGACTTAACATGTCTGGACCTCAGTTTCTTCATCTGTCAAATGAAGGTGTTAGATTGGATGATCCCTTTTATCTTTAAATCCTATGAATGCACTACTATTAGAAAATCAATTGTACCTAAAATGTACCAGTGGGTTCAGAGGGACCATGGTACCATTCTCTAACCTTCTGGTGTTGAGACCACTTCAGAAGGGCCAAAGGCCCCACCCCACCCCTGGGCTTCCTTAGGCCCCCAGCTCCTGCTGGCCTTTGCAGGACACTAAGAGAATCTTTGGGTCACAGATTTAGAGCGGAAAGGGGCTTCAGAGACCTCCTAATCGGATCCTCCCATTTTACAGATAAGATTGGGGCCCAGAGATGCTGTGTGACCTACCCAAGGTCACACAGAGAGTAAATGACAGTCCCTTCTACAGCTGTGTTTTATATAGCTCTGTACAGTGCATTCATTTGTTCAGCAAGTCTTTATTAAGTACCTACTGTATGCAGACAGAGAACCCTTTGATGAGTATGGGAGATGCTGTTTAAATGGTGTCTCAAGTGGGATTTGAACCCAGACCTTCCTGTCTTGACTCCCATGCCATTTCCCATAGACAATGATGCCTCATGATGCCTCCCGACATGAGTGCCTGTGGCAAAGGAGCTCCCCTGTCCTGAATACCCATAATTCAGGCATCTTCTGCAGTATAGCTGCAGAGGCTCTGACCAGAGAGCCAACCAGTCTTCTTCCCCAACAATAAAGAGGGCCGTTGAAGGTCTCAGTAAACAGTCCCTGAATCCCAGAGTCCCTGAGTAGGAAAGGAGTTCAAAGGTAGCTTGGTCAGCCCTTACCTGAACTCAAATGACCCCAAGTGCATAACCCCAAGGGGTCACTGAGCCTCCCCATTGTCTGCCCTGAGTGCCTGCTCTGAGCCCAGCTTCCATGTCATGGGATACACAGGGGTAACATCCCCCCTCCCCAGCTCATATTCTACTGGGGAAGAGAGGCAGGGAGGGGAGCAAAGCAACACAGGACACTATACAAACATCAGAGTGAATGAGACTGTACAGAACAGACTGAGAGGAACAGTGTGGGCTGGAGTCCCACTAGAGGATATCAGCCTGTAAGTAGCCTTGGAGATCAACTGCTGCCCTTCTTTTAGGAATAAGGGAGCTGACTCACAGACAGGCATTCAGGGGTTAGTGGCAAAGCTGAGACCCTCATCCGGCTCCCCTGATTTCATTTCCCACTACTCCCCAAGGTGTTAGCTTCTGTTTCTCTCCCATACCCCCGATTCCCTCAGTCTGAATTTCCTCTGCTGTTTTCTGGGTTGGGTCCAATAAAGGGATTCACTGGTCCAGAATGAGAGAGAGAGAGAGAGAGAGAGAGAGAGAGAGAGAGAGAGAGAGAGCGAGAGAGAGAGAGCGAGCATGAGAGTGTGTATGTGTGCGCGCGCACACGTGTGCGTGTGCCTGCCTGCCTTCGTGCCCAAGCTTGCCCGAGCCAACTGTCTAGGGTGTGTGCATCTGTGTATACGTGTGACACTGCCCAGGGGGTCAGTGCCAGACCTAGCCCCCAGCAGTCCTGTCCACACGACAGCGGGGAAGGAGCCCCAGATTACGTTAGAATCCACCAACAAGTATTTAACACCCATTAAGTGCCAGGCTCTATGCTGGACAGCGCTAGAGTCACAAAGACAGAAAGGAAAACAGTCCCTGCCCTCAGGGAGCTTACACACGGGAGAGACATCTGCACAGCCAAGAAGATAAATACATATAAGGTAACTACAGGTAATGGGGAGGCGGCGCCTCGCAACTGGGGGCATCAGGAGAGGCTTCGTGGAGGAGGTGGTACTGGAGCCGAGTCTTGAGGGGAACAAGGGATGCTAAGCAGCACAAGTGAGGAGGGATTGCAGAAACAAGGACAGCCTGGGACGTCACCGGTTGTGTGACCCTGGGCAAGTCCCCTTCCTTCCCTGGGGCCTCAGTTTCCTCACCTGTAAAATGAGGGGACTGGGACAGATGTCTTCTGACGTCCCTTCAGGCACTAAATCTTTAGTCTAGACGCCTCTTGTTTCCCCCTTCTGCAAAAGGAGCGCGTTGGGGCAGACTGTCCCTCCTAGGGTCCCTCGTAGCCCTGGCATTCCGTGATTCTAGCAATAACGCACCCTTCCCCGCCCCGCTGCCCCCCTCTCCGGCTCCCCAGCTTCTCCTGCGTCTCCCCCGGGTGGGGCTGTGAGGGGCGAGGGTATGGGCACTTACCCAAGGTTCAGAGGCTTCCTCGGCGCGGGCGCCGCTCTCTGCCCGCCCCTAGAGGCTGCCCTCCTG
This sequence comes from Phascolarctos cinereus, assembly GCF_003287225.1. Taxonomy (NCBI): domain Eukaryota; kingdom Metazoa; phylum Chordata; class Mammalia; order Diprotodontia; family Phascolarctidae; genus Phascolarctos; species Phascolarctos cinereus. Next base: position 20,768,776 of record NW_027555625.1, on the reverse strand, counting down.
CCCCGCTGGTTTAGGGACTCCCGCGCTCCCTATGCTCGCGCCCGGTTCCTCGAAGCGCCCAGGGCAGTGGCTGCGGGGGCTGCCGAGGCAGTAGCAGCAGTGTCTGAGTGCTAGCTCCGGGAGCCCCTGGCCCCGCCGGGAAGCTTCTGCTGCCTCGGTGGCTGCCGGTGCTGCCCTGGCTGCCCTAGCGCCCGCGCCCTCCAGCTCCTTTTCACTGGCGCCTCCCAGAAAACCCCTCCCTGGACCCACCCCCTTCCCAGCCCAGGCCCTCCGCCTGGCTGCCCAGTCCCGGCCCCCTTTTGTTCTAACTTCTCTGCTGGGCTGCCCCTCCCCGAGCCCCAGCACAGGCCCTGCAGGAGAGGGGAAAGGGAGGGATTGGGGCGCCCCCTACCCCTTCCCAGCTCCTTCACCCCCAGGGGTCGCAAACCATCACCACTATCTTGCGCTCTGCTGATAAAGACCACAACTCCCATTTCTGATGAGACTTAGAAAGTCCCTTCCTCACCGCTGCTCTGGAAGGGAAGTGCCATCTACCGTCTCCAGGCCTTTGCACTGGCTGTCCGTCATGCTTGGAAAGCACTCCCTCCTCACCTGTACATATTAGAATCTTTAACTCAGGTTAATCCAGTCGCCCTAGCTGTTTCGTTTGTCTTTGTATTCTGCACATAGAACAGGGACCGGCACAGAGGAAGACATGAATAAATGTTTCTTCATTGATAGATTATTCTCATTTTACAGATAAGCAAACGAGCTCAGGGCTGGGAAGTGACTGGGGCACAACTATACCTAAGGTCCTTTCTAGGCCCACATCTATGATTTTAGTCAATAACAGTTCGATGGATGTGGCTTTATCCATGGAAATGACAGGAAAGAAGAGGCCCGCCCATCTGCTTTGCTCGTGCATCCTACGGACCATAGGACCTTGCCTCTGCCCTGTTTTCACACTGTCTCCTTTGTTTGAATGGGGGCTCCTTGACAGCAGGACCTGTCTTGCTTTTCTATATGCATCCCCAGCACCCTGCACGGTGCTTGGCACACAGTAAGCACTTTATATTTCACTTCCCATCTAACTGCATTCCTCTGGACTTTTCCATCATTCCCCCGGAGCCTCTTCATCCTGGAAAATCAATCACTTGAGCGGTGGCACTCAGGTCCCAGTCACCACCCTCTGCCCTGGGGCCCCTCCCTCTGCCCTGGGGCCCCTCCCTCCAATTAGAGGGTGGAGAGCTCCCCTTAGAATCTCCATGTAAGGAAGGCAGCCAGGCCAGCCACCTCTTCACTTCCCACCAGGCTCCTCAGGGCATCTCCATCATGTCCCTATCCCTGACAACTTTCCTTCCCTCCCCCTTCAGCTTCCTTTTGTGTGTCTTCTCCTATTAGAATGTGAGCTTCTTGAAGGCAAGAACTGTATCTTGCCTTTCTTTGTATCCTCAGAGCTTGGCACATGGTAGGTGTTAATTAATGTTTGTTAATTGACTCATCCATGTATCTGTGCATTCATTCATAGTTGCATCTCAGCTTAGCATGAAGTGTCCACTGGAATGTCCCAGGGGGCTGGCGGCTGGCATTGTGCTGTTAGACAAGATATTTGGATATAAGCTTGAATACCATACTTATCAAATCTGAAAAGGGCACAAAGTTGGGAGTTGCCACACCCACTGGGCAGACCCAAAATTCAAACACATCATGTCACTGGGCCAGCTCTAGCAAGATGAGATTTGATAGGAATTAAGGGAAAGTCTCACACTTGGGTTTAACAATTAACTCCAAATTCACAAGTGCAACATGGAGGACGTGTAACTGAAGCATGGCTTTTCTTTTAAAAAAAAAAGTGATGGATTTTTGTGGCCTGCATGGAGAATGGGAGCTAATGGCAGGTGAGTGAGGGAAGATAGCCCTAAACTGTGTGGAGGGAGGCAAAGAGCCCAGGAAGGAGGGAGCAATGGCCACTCTATCCTCTGCCCTGGTCAGGGTCCAGCGGGACTACAGTGGTTAGCTCAGACATCATCACCTGTTAGGAAAGACACTGACAAGCTGGAGAATCCCAAAGAGAATACCGAAGGGGTCTGAGCCCCTACGAGCAGCACAAGGATGGAGTGAAGGATGTGGAGATGTTTAAACCAGTAAGGAGAAGGATTAGAAGAAATGAGACAGCTGTCTTTGGATGGCCGTCCCTTGGAAGAAGGCATAGGCTTATTCTGCTTGGTCTCAGAAGACGTATCCAGAAGCAATGGGCACAGGCTGAGAGGCAGATTTGGGCTGGGTGCCAGGAAAAACTTCCTAATGATCCAAGCTGTCCAGAAGTGGAATGGATTGTCTTAGAAAACTAATAAGTAGCTAGTGGGTGGAGTGCTGGGCTTGGAGTTCAAACCCTGCCTCATATACTACTAGCCCTCAATCTTGGGCAAGTCATTTAACCTCAACAAGAATCAGTTTCTCTATCTATAAAATAGGGGTGATAATAGCATCCACTTCCCAGGGCTTTTGTGAAGCTCACATGAGATAACATATGTAAAACATTTTGCTAACCTTAAAGCACTAGAGAAATGCAAGCCCATATTATTATTAGTGGATTCTTCCTCCGTGGAGGTGCTGGAGAAAAGGCTGGACCACCACTTGGCAAGAATGTTGCTGGCAACTACTTCTTCCCTAGATTGGACAAGATGGTCTCTGGATTCCTTTCAATAATCAGATTCTGTGATGCTGGTCATGCTACTCTCCTGCTCCAAAGTCTCTAGTGACTCCCCATTGCCTCCCAATTAAAATTTAAATTCCCCTGCCAAGCCTTCGATATGACACCACCCTTTTTTCAGACTAATCTGCTCATTTCAGAGCATAATTCCAGTCCAGTTTCCCTCCCCACCCCCCCACCAGCCCCAAATCAATCAGACCAATAAGCATTTACTGAGCACTAACTACTTCCAGGCACTGTGTGGTCACACACAACACCCTGCAGTTTCAAGGCTTCCACACCTCTGTCCCATTGTCTGGAATGTACTCCCTCGAAATTCCTACTGTTAAAGTCCAACTTAAATGCCACTGCTTCCATGAAGCCCTCCTTGATCCACCCAAGAGGGCAGGCATTATGATTATCCCCATTTTCCAGATGAGGAAACAGAGGCTCCAAGAGATGAAATGACTTGTCCAGAGTTACACACAGCTGCTAAGTGTCAGTGGTAGGGTTTGAACCCCAGGTGTCTCTTGAATTTTAAGTCCAGAGCTCTTTCCATCGCTAGTATAAAGTGCTTTGAAAAGCGTAAGACACTATTTCAATTGTCGGCTGTTATTGTTGGAGGGGGCTAGAAGCCATCTTCTTAGGAAGAGGAAAGGGGAAAGGAGGGGGACAGTCCCATCTTGACTTTGCCCAGATCCTGGAATCAGCTTTGGTCCTGCCGCCACCTAGTGGCCATGACCTCCAACTGCATGGCTTATATCTTGTTTAGAACAGATGCCTCATCCATCCCTCCACCTCATTTTACAGGTAAGACAGCTGAGTCTTGGAAAGAGGAAACCACTTCCACAAAATCACACAGATGTGTTAAAGCTGGGACTCAAACTAGATTTCTTGATCCCGCGTGACCTTGGGCAAGTCACTTAACTTTGCCTTGGTTTCATCATCAGCAAAATGAGGGGATTGGACTCACTGACCTCCGAGGTCCTTTCTGGCTGCTGGGCTATGATATTATGACCTGGCTCTGCCACCTAATATCTGTAAGACCATGGGCAAGCCATCTGGACTTTTTGGGCCTCAGTTTCCCCACCTGCAAAATGAAAGAACTGGACGGGATGGCTTCTGAGGTCCTTTCCAGTTCTGAAGCTGCAATCCTATGGCTCCCTCCAAACCTAGGACCCCTAAACTGCTTTGCCTCTCAAGGACTATGGTAGTTAAAGGCACTTTGTCTGCAAGCCCAGGTGTTTGAGTCCTGAGGGCAGTTAGCACCAGCCCGACACCCACATATTAAAGGATCATAATCCCAACCATAGCTTGTCTTTACCTACAGTAACCCAGCCAGGGTCTTTCATGTTTCAGACTTTGTTCTTTCTTGTCATTCTCCTTTCCTCTGCCTTGTCTATTGCCTTCTCTCCTTCCCTCTCCCCTCCCTTTTCTCTCTTCCCATCCTACCAGGATGATCGTAGGATCAAATGGAGCCTTGGAGCTGGAAGAGAACTTGGAAGACCTGAGTCCAACCTCCCCATTTTACCAATGGGGAAACTGAGGCACAGGGAAGTTAAGTGATTTGCCCAAGGTCACACAGCTAGAAAGTATCTGACATGGGATTCCATAGCCATTGAGTTTGCTGCCAGCTATGAAAACTCTGGGATTCTATCCACTGCCTTTCCCTCGTAAAGAGAAATGCCAAGAGCGCAAACAGAGGAATGCTGTAAACTTCAACCTCCCCACCACAGCATACCTGGCAAGTGACCTTTGCTTGAATGTGTCCATTGAGCAAGAACTTACTCTCCGCCCCCCACCCCCACCCCAAGGCAGTCCATTCCACTTTGAGGCAGCTTGAATTGGGCACAAGTTTTCCCTTATCCCCAGCCTCTGTTGGCTTCTTTGCAGCCATTGCTTCTAGAGGTGGGGGCCAAGCAGAACTTCTTCCTTGAATCGCTGAATTGAATACAGACTGTTCCTCTCTATCCCTCCTGCCAACTCATGCTGAGTCTTCTCTCGTCAAGGCTAAACAAGCCCGACTCTGTCAGCTGATCCTTCTGCGGCATGGATGCCCTCCACCCTAGCCATCTTCCAGCTTATTAAAGTTCTTCCTCAACCATGAGGTTCTGCCCTGATCCCACTATACAGATGAGGTCTGACGAGGCGGAGAGAATGTCTCTATGCATGTGTCCTCCCCGGCTTCTCTCCAGAGCTCTAGCCCACATCACCAACTGCCAAGTGGACATTTCCAATTAAAAACTCATCACATTCAAAATGAAATTCATTACTGCTCTCCCTAGACCCACCCCTTTTACAAACTTCTTGATTTCTTCTGAGGACAAAACCATTCACCGAAGCCCCCAAGTTCACAGCCTTGGAGCCATCCTTGACCCTCCCTCATGCTTCATAGCCACTTGCCAAGTCTTGTCAATTCTATAGCACCATCTCTCTGCTCACAGAGCCACCATCCCAGTTCGGGGCTCCTTTAGCAACCTCCTGCTTGGATTCCCATCTCCCGGATGCTGCCCTCTCCAATCCTTCCTCCAACCAGCGGTCAAAATGACCTTCCTAAAGCACAAATCTGACCATGTCACTGACTCAAGAATCTTCAGGGCCTCCTGGATTGTCTCAGATAAAATACAAATTGCTCAGCTTGGTATTCAAATCCCAATGTCACAATGAGGCTTTAACCAACCTTTCTAGAATTCTTGCCCATTACTCCCTTTCGAATATGCTATGTTCCTGCCCGGCTGGTCTACTTATTTTTGTGTAGACTTGGCATTCCATGCCCTTCTTTCCTATCTCTGTCATCTCCTAAGGCCAGAATGCACTCTCTCTTCATCTGTGTGTCTTGGAATCTCTAGACTCCTTCAAGGCTCAACCAAGGAGCTGCCTTCTACAGTCTCTGCACCCCTTGGCTTTTAGATAACCTTTCTGTGCTCCCTATTCAATATAAGAAGAAATAAATTCTAGAGTTAACCATATATATGCAAATAAGAAGTAAACATCAAATAAGGAAACTAATTTTCATATAAAAATTGCTTTGGGTAAAAGACATTTTTTTCCACCAAAACTGTTGAATTTTGGAATATTTCAAGCTAATATTATTATTTACCACATATTCCTCATGCCCCCTTGATGAGAGTCTCATGATCCCTAGGGATATGTACCCTAGGTTGGGAATCCCTCTCCTAAAAGAAGCTTTCTCTGATTCTCTTTAACTGCACGCTCTCTCTCAAATGATCATGTACGTGTCTCTATGTGTACATACTGGACCTTCCAGGAGTCAGTCAGTAAACATTTGTTAAGTGCCTGCTGTGGGCCAGCACAAAGTAGGTGCTTTCTTATTAGATGTTTGTTGGATTGGGTTGGATTGAATTGGCTGGGTTGGGAGGGGGTCAACGAAGGCTTGTTGGTGGAGGGCCTTGAAGATGGGCATAATCTAGAGAGATACAAGCAAAGATCATGGGATCATAGGTTCAGAATGAGAAGGGACTTCACAGGTCATTTATTGCAGCCCCCTCGTTTTATAGAGAGTGAGTGTAATGTAGGCAACTCCTCCCGGTAGCTCTGGCTAAAGCACACCCCAACCCAGGGCCTGGAGCTGGACTCCTCCGGTGCCATGTTGGCCCTGACTCTCTCTGATGCCCCATGTGTGCTGGCTGATGCAATAGTTCCCTGGCTCCCCATGTTGGGGAAGGGAGGAGGGAGGAGTTGATGGGGAGGGTGATGCAGCAAAGAGGATTGATCTCTAAGCCAGGGAAAACGGCCCACTCAATAAACCCTAAAACCCTAAAAAGCCTGGCTCTGCCCTCTGGTTCTCTCCTTTCCCCTTCCTTCCTCTTCCCTCCTCTCTTCTCTCTCTCTCTGTCTCTGGAACCTACAGCATGTACCTTTCTCTGTCTGGGACTCCCCACTCCCCTGAACACCGCAGTTAAGGGCATTTTGAAGAAACGTGTGTCCTAAGTGAGCCAAAGCATCCCCTTTGTGGCTGCCTCTTTGGCTTCCGTGCTTCTTTCTCTGAGCGGAGGAGCAACTCTGGGAGATGGACTTTAGGGGAGTGGCCACCATGGGAGCTCCTCCCTCTTCTTAGATTGTCATTATTGGTGTTGTTTCTCCTTCATTCTTGAAGAGGACCATGAGGAGGGTGGCATCTTGACCACTTGACCAATGAGGACCACCAGGAGGGTGGTGTCTTGACTTGCAAGTGAATTGGATTGATGACCACTAAAAGAAGATGAGTTTTCTCCCTGGCTTGGCTTGGGTAATACCGCACCAAGGTGAAAGGGAAATGCCAGTTCAGCATTTTCACCTCGGCTCAAGCAGCGTATCTCACATTTTTGTGTTTCAAGCATCAAGCATCAACCCTTCTGGAAAGCAGCATAGAGCTTTCTTGTTGGAATCATTGCCCATGTGGATCTGTGTGTCTTTTGTATGAAGGAAATAAATAGCCGTCCTAGACTTGACCTACATAATACATTGAGTACCCTTGCACTCCCCTTTGGAAGAGACGTCAGACGTGAGTCAAATCTGAGCTTGAAGCGATTCTTCCCAGGGCTCCAGTGTTGAGTGTAAAGAGTCAGAGTGGGCAAGAAAAAGAGCCTGACACCTCTCTGCAGAGGCCAGGGAGGCCAGAGCCCTGTCCAGGAGTAAGGAGGCAGAGCTAGGGGCCTCTTTAGAGGGAGAAGGCAAGCCATTCAGCCTGCCTCTCCCCCACCCTTGCCCAGCAGTCATTTTGTGTTGAAACCTTCAGGTGAGGGAGTTAGAACGACCCTTTCCAGGGTGCACAGGAGACAAATAAACAGCAGAATCAGAATTCAAACCCAGGTTCTCAGACTCCAAATCAACCTTTCCTTATCCTCCATAATGCTGGGGGGGGGAGGTAGAAAGGGTGGCATGACATGAGCAAAAAAGAGACACCTTCCCATTAGCTTGAGAGTCTCAGGGAAACATTAAAGACTGGTGGAGACCCTAAAGAGTTGGGAAAGGGCAGCCAGGCCAGCTTCATGGTGTTGCCAAGGACCAGCTCTGGCCCCCAGTATTGGACCCTGTTGGGAGAAGAGAAAAGGAAGAGAGGAGAGAGATTCTGCTAACAGCTGCAGGAAGAAAGGAAAGGGAAAAATTAGAAAAGCAGGTTTGGGTTGGAGCCGCAGTCCCAGGCACCTTGATCCTGCCAGGTCTGCCTACCTTCTCTCCAAGGAAGGACCTGGTCCAGTTGTGATTCAGCAGAGTTCTGGGGGGAGGAAGGGGGGAATAATGGAGAAAGGGAGGAGAGAGAGAAAAATTAAGAGAGATGGAAAAAGAGGAGGAAGAGAGAAGTGGGGAAGATGGAGAGATGGAAAGAAAAGAGGGAGAGTGATATTTGTGTGTGTGTGTGTGTGTGTGTGTGTGAGAGAGAGAGAGAGAGAGAGAGAGAGAGAGAGAGAGAGAGAGAGAGAGAGAGAGATGGAGGTGGGGAGCCTGGACCAGACAACAACAGAAGCATTTTCTCAGAGGCAGACGGAAGGCCAACCAAGGGCTGGTATGTGGCTGGATCCATGATCCCAGCCAGCCACTGGCCCAATGAAAGCAATGATGATCCTCTGGAAAGAATGCTTGTTCATGAACCCAGGTAGAGCAGGGTTGTCTGAGGTCGCTGTCTGACTCACAGCATGGTGACGTGTCAGAGCCTGGTGGGACCTTATGTCTCTCTCAGCCATATACCCAAGAGCCTGTGGGTTTTTCCTTTTACCTTTGGGGAAACTGAGGTCTGGAGGTGTGGCCCACAGTCAGTGAGAGGGGCTGAGTCTGGAATGGGACCCCACGTCTGTGGGCTCCCAGCACAGCCCTTTCCCCCTCCTACTGGGTCCCCGTGAAGCAATTCCACCCACAGATGTTGACTGGGTGCCAGTGAAGTACCCAGTTAGGTAGGCTAGAAGAGGAAGGGGGGGAAATGGTTGTCCAGGGAGTCTAAATGGAGCAGGAGGCCAGAGTCAGGCAGACACAGGAAGAGTTGTGTTGTCTGGGAGGCGGGTCTTCAGGTCCTAACTCTGGTCCTGGAGGGGACCTCAGGTGGCCTCTCATCACAGGATCATAAATCTAGAGGTAAGGAGGGACCTCCAATGGTGTCCAGTCCAATCACTTTGCAGATGAAGAAACTGAGGCCCAGGGACATTAAATGACTTGGTGGTAAACATCAGAGGCAGAATTAATCCAGATCTTTTGATACTTCTTTTTCCCAGTGTACCACAGCTGCTGCCCCTTCGTCTCTGCCTTGGAGGAGTTGTCCCCCTCCAGTCCCCATCAGGAATCTTATGATCTCACAAATACGTAACATGCTGATTTCCATTCCTTTCCGGCAATAATCCCCCCTCAGAGCAATTTATATTTGAAGAAAAGCATTTGGGGAGAGGGCAAGGGAGGCCATCGTTGACAGTGGAATTTCAGGCATCGTTGGTGGAGATCACAACAGGAAAGGACCTAAGAGGTCATTTAGTCCAGCCTTCCTTATTTTACAGTTGCGGAAACTGAGGTAGACAGAGGTTAAGTGACTTGTCTGGGGTCACACAAGTAGCTAATGACAGAGCCAGGATTTGAACCCTGGTCCTCTGACTACAAATCTAGGACTTTTCCAATGCAAATCACATTAGGTAAGTTACTCTTTTTATCTCTTTTCATGAGCCTGAATTTGACTGAGAAAAGAGTGGAATGACCTGGAACCAAGTCCCTGTTCTGTCACCAACAAGCTGTGTGACTTTGCACTATTCACCTCCCTCTCTAGGGTTCAGGTTTCCCCATCCGTAAAATGAGGATTTGGCAGAAAAACCTGGAAAGACTTACATGAAGTGATGCTGAGCGAAGTGAAAAGAACCAGGAGAACATTGTACACAGTAACAGCCACGCTGTGTGAAGACTGACTTTGATAGACTTGGCTCTTCTCAGCAATGCAAGGATCTAAGACATCTCCAAAAGTCTCATGATGGAAAATGCTATCCACATCCAGAGAAAGAACTGTGGAGCCTGAATGCAGATCGAAGCATACAATTTGCTCTCCTTTTGTTCTTATTTTGTTTTGTTTCTTCTTTCTTGTGGTTCCTCCCATTAGTTCTAATTCTTCTTTACAACATAAATAATGTGAAAATATGTTTAATATGAAAGTATAATCAGATTGAATGTATATCAGACTGCATGCTGTCTTGGGGAAGGGGGAGGGAAGGGAGGAGGAGAAAATTTAGAACTCAAAATCTTATGGAAGTGAATATTGAAAACTAAAAATAAACAAATTAATTTTTTAAAAAATGAGGATTTGGGTTGTACTAAGGTGCCTCCTTCTGAAATTCCCTATTAATTCCAGTACCACCTTCTTCAGGAGCCCTTTTCTGACCCCTCCCACTTACTCTTCCCCCTCAAAATATCCATTATTTGTTGTGTTTATTTTTGTGTACATGACATATGTACATTCATACACATATGCACATGTGTATTGTTCAGTCATTTTCAATCATGTCTGACTCTTCATGACCCCATTTGGGGTTTTCTTGGCAGAGATACTGAAGTGGTTTATCATCTCTCCATTTCTTTCTCCAGCTCATTCTACAGATGAGGAAACTGAGGCACACAGGGTGAAGTGACTTGTCCAGGGTGACACAGCTAGTGAGTCTGAGGCCAGATTTGAACTCAGGAGGATGTCTTACTGACTCCAGGACCAGCGCTCTGTGCACTGTGGCACCCCCTAGCTTCCCCATGTATATATGTGTGTAGAGAGACAGCTATAGATAATGTAAGTACACACCCATAGGCTGTCTCCCCTGACACACTGTAAGCTCCTTGAGAGCAGAGACAGCTTCAGTTCTGTGCTTGTATCCCCAGAGCCAAGCATTTGGCATCATCATAGCAGCCATTTAAGAACTGCTTGTTGACTTTACCTGAACTGAAGCAAAAGTCCTGGAAGGGGTAATTAGCATGACATGCCAATCAGTAGCTGCTGTGTTCCAGGGAGGGCTGGACACCAGGGACACAGAGACAAAACTTAAGATTGATTCTCTAACATTTGCGTGTCACCTTCCTTTCCGCCCATACAACACTTACCCATTTTTAAAGGTCTTCCTGAATCCCTACTTTATCCCTATTTCCCCTTGGCATAAGGAAGATCTGAGTTCAAATCCTACCTCTGGAGCTTCCTGGCTCTGCTGCTTTATCAAGAAACAGTCTCTGCTTGCCCATCTCATCAACTATAATATGGGGATAATAACAGCACCTACTCCCAGGATTGTGTAAGGATTAGATTGTAAGCTCCTTGAGGGCAGGGATTGTTTTTTGCCTTTTTTTTTGTATCCTCAGAAACTTAGCACAGTGTCTGGCACATAGTAGAACCCTAATAAATCTTTATTGATTGATTAGTTGAAATGAAATAATATTTGTAAAGTGCTTTGCATATTTGTAATTTGCTTTGTAAGTTTACTTCACAAATAATGTTTGTAAAGTGAATGCTAGCCATGATTATTATTATTGTCAGTGTTCAGGCTGGTCTACCCCTTTACTATTGCTTCATACCTGGCCTCGTTTCTTTCTCTGTCTTCCATGATGTCTTCCACACTCCTTCTATGCACGTCATTATTGATAATATGTTGCCCCTTTCTCATACCCACTATATGTCTTTCCCACTATTGTTTGTATCACCTGAAATTTTGAAATCATTGGAGCACAGGGAAAATATTGGAGTTGAAAGGAGGGGTTCTACCACAGGAAGTAGCTTGGAGTCATTAAAAATACTTGGCAGTATCCCAACTGCAATCCACCTCACTCTCCTCCTCTTCCATTCTGGGCCAGCTCACATCCATCTGAATTGCCTGGCCCAGACATCTTCACTAATAGACCAACTCAGCAGGCTGTCTATCCAAGGGCATCTTACGATTCTTCATCCACTTGATTTGTCCCAAATGAATTCCTGTCCCCGTCTGTAGAGTGAATGTGAATCTCACTGAGCAAGACCAGTAGTGTTCCCCGATTGGATACAATCAGCACCATTTCATCTTCAGGCAAGAGCATCCCATTCTCCATAGGGAATCTCTCCCCTTTGGGCTTGAGGTAGGTGACACCCTTCTCCATGACAATGGGGAAAACTCTGGGGAGTAGCTGCCTCCCTATTTTATGTCTCCCTTGCTGCTGATACTCAGAGTTCTGGCAAACAAAACAATAGGGGTCTTCACATCCATCAGTGAGTCTTATACAACCTTCAGATATTCAGTGGAGGAAACCTGGGGTGGGACAACTTTAAATTTTAAATTTTAAAACTGTTCCACTGAGTAGAATGCTTCTTAAAAAGAAAAAATACAGCATTCTTGCCTTCCATATTGCTGCTGCATCATCAAGGTAGAGACTACGTGCTGGAGAATGTAACCCTTTTGGCTCTGGAGCGACCCCCCCACACACACATGCCGTGTCCTCATTGGTGAGCATCTCTCACACTCTCCTGTAGCTAGGCCAGCTCCAGCCACCTTGACCATCATCTCACCATCTGCCCTGCTACCACACCTCCCTGGTACTTTTCAAAAGGGCAATCACATTCAAATCAATACTGCTATGGCTACAGGAAAGGGTGTGGCTTCATTAATAATCCCTGCAACTTTCCAAACCAAAATATCCCTCTTCTAACACCACTCTTCTTTACAAATTAGATAGGTGATAGATTGGAATGTGAGTTCCTGCAGGGCAGGGACTATGCAGGTTTTCCATTTGTAACCCCAAAAGGCCTTTGTACGGACTTCCCCACACTCCAGATATGCATTTCCTCCTCACCACTACCTCTCAGAATCTCTAGTTTTCTTCAGAGTGTAGATCCAATTTTATCTGAGGGCCTCTTGACCACCCCTAGCTGTTATCAATTACCAAGCATTTAGTGTCTGTTCTGTGAAGTGACAGGTGGCATAGCGATAATGGATAGAAGGCCATCCTCAGGCCCCCGAAGCTCTGGATTCAAGGTCTACCTTTGACACACATTAGCTGTGTGACCCTGAGCAAGTCACTTTACTGCTCAATGCTTTAGGAATCTCTCCAGTGCTCTAAGTTGCAGAGAAGGGACTGGCCTGCACGAGGAGAGGGAATTCCCTCTGTGTCATCAGGGGAAAGCCAGGTTTCAGTAAGAACTCGTAGATGGAAGAATGAGTGAGGAAAAGATTAAGGATGAAGGAACTTTGTTGCCTAAGAAATGGGCATTCCAGAGGGCACAGTGGGAGGGTCTGTTAGAAACTTTGGGGTGGGAGAAATGAGGAGGAGGGAATGAGGAATAGGGGGTAGAGAGTGTAGAATGGGGTTTGGTCGGTGAGCTACAGGAGTTCAGGATCACCAGGATGGGAAGGGTGTGACCAGGTGTGAGAAGGTTCATCACTGATTGGAGGGCACCTAATGGAGTTTGGAGATCAGACCAGAGACAAGAGAAATGTCAGATGGGGTGCCTGTGGTCGGGTGGTCGGATGAAAAGCTGCTTCTCTCTGAAGGGCAGAAATGAGGCAGGAAATGGCGTGGCAGCAAATGGCGGCCAAAGCTGCCGAGCAGGATAAAAAAGTCCCGTTCTCCGACTTTACTCTTCTTTTCCCCTCAAAGGACAGAGTGGAGCAGGTGATGGGAGGCCTGAGGTCAAAGGGAGGGGTCTAGCAGCAGGAGGGAGACGTTGTCTTGAGCTGGCACCACTAGGCTACTTTGGGGCGAGGGAAAGTCCTTTGGGACAGATGGAATATGTCAGCCCTCCTCGCCTTCTCGCAGGGAAGATGCCACACCCAGCAGGAGATGACAGGAACTCTTGGCCAGGAACCAGCAGGGAGGTGATAGCAGGAAGTGGAGGGAATTCACCATGAGCTCCATCTTCTCTTTCTCTCCCACTCTCTTTTCCTTTGCTCTGCTCCAATCACGGGTGGTCCTTCTGGTTTTAGCCAGTCTCATCTACATGTACTCTTAAGGCACAGTGGTCCAGCGGAAAGGACACTGCCGTTAGAATCAGAGACAGTGGTTCCAATCTTGTCTCTGTTATCTGTGTGACCTTAGCAAAGTCACTGCCTTTCTTTGGGCAACAGCTTCTCCAGTTACATCGGTTCTTAACCTAGGGTGCAGGGATAGATTCTAGGGGGTCTTTGAGCTTGGATAGGGGGGAAAAAAGCTTTATTTCCACTAGCCATTGGTTTTTTTGTCATTTGATGCATTGCACTGTACTCATTTAAAAACATTATTCTGGGACTTCAGGTGCCAAGGTGGAGGAGTGAGGCAGGAACTCTCTGAAGCCCTCCAAAATTACTCTCAACAACTAGAAAACCACCTCAGAATTGATCTAGGAGCAGGGAGCTGCTTAGCAGCCCAGCAGGGCTCAAAGAAAAATGTAATTTGGTCACAGGTCTGAAAAGAATTCATGGAAGAACTTTAAAAGGATTTTAAAAAGCAAATTAGAGGAGTAGAAGAAAAATTAGGAAAAGAAATGAGAGTAATGCAATAGAAACATGAAAAAAGAGTCAATAAATAGCATGAGAAAAGATACACAAAAATCTACCAAGGAAAATGATTCCATAAAAAATAGAATTGGCCAAATGAAAAAGGAAGTACAAAAGTTCACTGAAGAAAAAATTTCTTAAAATTTAGAATTTAAAAATTGAATGACTCTATGAACCATCAAGGTATGATAAAACAAAATTTAAAAAAATACATAAAATAGAAGAAAATGTGAAGCTTCTCCTTGGAAAAACAACTGACCTAGAAAATAGATCCAGGAGAGATATGTAAGAATTACTGGACTACCTGAAAGCCATGATAGGAAAAAAAAAGGCTTGGACAACATCTTTCAAGAAATTATCTAGCACAAACAAAACCAAATCAACCAAAATTATGAGGCAAACTGGGGAGAAATTTTGCAACAAGTATCTCTGATAAAGGCCTCATTTCTCAGACACATAGAGAACTGAGTCAAATTTATAAAAATATAAGTCATTCCCCAATTGATAAATGGTCAAAGGGTATGAACAGGCAGTTTTCAGACAAAGAAATCAAAGCAATTTGGAACTATACCCAAAGGGCATAAAACTGTGCATACCCTTTGATCCACAATATCACTGCTAGGGCTACATCCAAAAGGCATCTAAAAAGAGGGAAAAGGGCTTACTTATGCAAAAACATCGATACAAGCTCTTTTTGTGGTGGCTAAGAATTGGGAATTGTTGCCTATTAACTGGGGAATGACTGAACAAACTGTGGCATATGACTGTAATGGAATATTATTGTGCTGGAAGAAATGACAAGCAGGATGATCTCAGGAAAACTGGGAAAGATTAACATGAACTGATGCACAGAGAAGTAAAGAGAACCAGAAGAACATGGTACACAGTAACTGCAGTATTTTACGATGAAGAACTGTGAATGACTCAGCCATTCTCAGCAATACAATGATCCAAGACAATCCCAAAGGACTAATGATGGAGCATATTATCCACCTCCAGAGAAAGAACTGATATTGACTGAATACAGGCTGAAGCGTTCTATTCTTCGCTTTCTTTCTGTTTTTCTTTGTTTTGAGTCTTCTTGTACAAAATGACTAATATGGAAATGTTTTACATAATTGAACATGTGTAACCTATATCTGACTGCTTACCATCTCAGGGAGGGGGGAGGGGAGGGAGGAAGGGAAGGATAGAATATGGAACTCAAAACTTTAAACAAAAATGTTAAAAAATTGAAAAAAATAAGAACATTACTCTGAGAAGGGTTGCATAGGCTTCGGTAGACTGCAAAAGGGATCCATGAAACAGAAATGGTTAAGAATCCTTGGCTTAGAATATTGAGCGTTTATATCACTGTTTACATGTTATCTCATGAGATTCTCTCAAACCTATGTAATCTATGAGGTATTACTATTATCATCTTCATCTTTTTTTTTTTTTGCTTTTAGGTAATTGGGGTTAAGTGACTTGCCCAGGGTCACACAGCTAGTAAGTGTCAAGTGTTTGGTCTGAGGCCAGATTTGAACTCAGGTCCTCCAGACTTCAGGGCCAACGCTCTATCCACTGTGCCACCTAGCTGCCCCTATCATCTTCATCTAACAGATGAGAAAATTGAAGTTAAGTGATTTACCCAGAGTCATACAACTAATAAGTGTCTGGGGTGGAATCTGAACTCAGGTCTTTCAATAAGTACAGAACTCTATCAATATTTACAGCAAAAGATAATGGACATATTTCCTGCTTTTGTAGAGCTTTCTGTGGGTCACCCGTGTCCAACTCTTTGTGACCCCGTCGGGGGTTTTCTTGGCAAAGACACTGGAGGCTTTTCCAGCTCATTTTACAGATGAGGAAACTGAGGCAAACAGGATTAAGTGACTCACCAGGTCACACAGCTAGAGAGTATCTGAGGCCAGATTTGAACTCAACTCTTCCTGACTCTAGGCCCAACATTCTATCCAATTGAGCCGCCTGGACATCTCTCATGGAGCTTACACTGTAGAAATTGTTAGCGCCTGAAAGCTCTTATCCCAGCTCAGCCAATGCCACTGACTTTGTAATCTTGGACAAATAACTTTTCCTCTCTGGACCTCAGTTTCCTCACCTGTAAAATTGTGAGGTTGGAAAGGTCCCTTCAAAGCCTGGGATATGCTAATGAATTCAAAGGCAGGGAAGACCGCTCACTCCAGGAAGAGAGGACCAGGAGTCAGCACAGACACGGCCACTAGGTGGCAACATCTGGTCACGCATCCCGAGGGCACATGGTAGCAGGCCCCCACTAGCAGCTTAGACACTTTCCTGGTTGGTCATGCTGAGCCTTGGACTTACTGTTCAGGTGGAACAGGCGACAGGGCTCTGCAGTGAGAATGACCCTCCAAAGGGAGGAACCTCAGCTCAACCTTGGCTAGACGGCTCAAAGCTCGTCGGTGCATGACAGTCTGTGTTAGTGATGCACAGGCGTGTGCCATGGAGATCCCACAGTGCCCAGCTTAGACAAACGTGAACAATGAGGCTGACGTGTTCAGCGTCCTCTATGTCCCCTCCCTGACGCCCACCCCCCTCTCTGTGGACCCAGGCAGCAGTGCCCTGGAATTGGAATAGGAGTACCTGGGCTCCTCTGGGCGAGTCACCTCCCTTCTCTTGGCCTTGGCTGCACATACGTCAAAGGATAGGACGGCCCGGGAGGACTTTTCCTGCTCTACATCTGGGTCCTGTGGTCCCAGCAAACGTTTGAGTCCTTCCTGAGTGCACAGTTCTGTGCTGGAGGCTGAGGGGACTGCGTGGCTGCTGCCCTCACAGAGCTTACAGTCTAGAAGTCAGTCACCAAGACCTAATGAAGTGCTTACTATGTGCCAGACGGGTGCTAAGCACTGGGCATTAGCAGAAGATACCTTGGTTCCCGTGCTCCCTGTACCTTCCGGCTATTTCTCGTTCCCAACCCATTGGGGTGGGGGAGGGTGGCAGCCTCAGGAAGGGGCTCACAGGTACCACAGACCCAGAGTGAAGGCTCTCTGGTCCAACCTTCCCCCTCATCCCAATTTGAATGAGGAAAGAACTGAAGCCAAAAGAGAGTTCAACTGACTTGTCCAAGGTCACTAAGCTAGTAGATGCTGGGGGTGAGAATGAACCACGCTCCTCTGATCCACATGTAATATGCTCCCCACTGGCTGCCTCCTAGAGTTGATAAAGGGTGCAATCCTCCTCTCCCATCCTCACTTTGTCTGCGGGGAGTGGGCTGGGCAGCCCCACTGCATATCTCATCTCTGTGGTTGGCGCTCTGGCATCCTCTCTGCCCCTCGGTGCCTCAGTAGCTACACCTGAGCTGTCCCTCTTTTAATGCAGCCCCTGCTGCTGGACCTCCTGTGGGCATCAGTTATTTCAGGCCGTAGGGCGAATGAACTGAACTCGCTGTGCTCCCGACCCAGGATGATTCCTGTTCAAGCTGTGTCTCACTAGGGACACCATGACCACTAGCCATGGGTTCGGGTTTATTGCCTCTTCTGAGCCTGAAACGTGGAGCTCTGACCGAGGGAGCTTTGGACTTGCTCTGATCAGCACAGAGAAAGAGGGCAGATGGTTCAAAGAGGGTGACCTCCTGCAGAGGGAACAGCAGTGCTCCGGAGACGTCAGTCACCCCACCAGGCACCTCAATGGTGTTTGAGAATACAGAGTTTGGGGGTACTGGCTTCAGTGGCCAGGACCACTGCTGGGCAGGCCGAAGAGCTCTTCCTGGAGCCCTGATTACACAGCTGAGAAAAGGCTAGGAAAGGTTTTCAGTCCCACAGCTTCCTCTGTTTGGTGCCTGCTGCTTTCACATTCTTCTAGATGACTTCTCTGGCTGTTTCTTTAAGCCGTTTCTATTCTAACAACCCAAGTCAACAAGCATTTATTACGCACTTGCTATGTGCTGGAGAACCAGGCTAAGTGCTACGGAAATGAAAACAAGGCAAAAGAAAGACAGTGTCCACTCTCGAGGAGCTTACATTCCAATGGAGGAAGACAAGACAGAGGAGCAGAAGAGATGGGGGTGGGGGAGGGCAGTGCCCAGAGGGCCTGGAGGGGTGCATGGTGGTGAAATCCAGAGAATAAAGGATGGGAGGTCTGGGCTTACCTCAAAATGGGGGGAGGGGGACTCAGCGATGGAAGAAGGGAGTCACAGGGGTAGAAGGAGAAGGCAGCCTAAGCATGGCATAATTCCCAATCTTGTATCAACGATCCTAACTGTTTTATGCTGCATGGCTGTATATTTATTCCAGGCCAATTAAGGGCAAATGGAGGACACCAGTGGCTGTGTGGAAATACACAGAATTTCATCAGGTCACAGATCTAAATCTGTCTTACACATTGGAGTTTTGGGGTTTTTTTTTTTGCTTTGTTTTTCTGTAACTGGCCTCTCCAAAAACAGTATGGTGAAAAGGATTTTATACCGATTATTTTTAACCTTTATTTATAAACAACTATAATAGCAGAGACCGATGGACCCACTTGGATTAAAAGCAATTAGCCTCTAGGCTAGAGAGAGAACTATTGACGTTAAAACTGCACAACAATAACTCCACCTGGGCAAGATCTGATTGAGTCCCTGTGCTCTTCCTGGGTAGGTGAGTACCTCGGGAGGTGCTGCGGGTCTCACAGAAGAAAGCCTGCAGTGTTCTGAGGGCTGAATACGATTTTTACAGCATCACCTACAAGCAGGAGCATCTGGAGAAACTCATTGAGGCAGGTAGGTCTTACACTCAGAGTCAGGAAGACCTGAGTTCAAACCCTGCCACAGACACTTACTAGTTTGTAAACCCTGGGTAAGCCACTTGACATGTTTGCCTCAGTTTCCCCAGCTGTAAAATGGCAATAACAGTAGCACCTGCCTCCCAGGGTTGCTGTGAGGATCAAATGAGATCATGTGTATAAAGTGCTTTGCAAACCGCACAACGCTATAGCAAATGCTTGTTATTATCATCCGTAAAAAGTGTCTCTTCTGACTCTGCTCAGGTCATTCTTCAACGCAAAGGCACACTCCCGTGAGCATGTGTCTCTCTGACCTGTGTGTGCTTCCCTTGATATTGATGATCGGAGAATCACGAAATGAAGTTACCTTCAGTTTTCTGAAATGTATCTGAGGCATCGGGGGATAGCGGACAGCGAGCTGACTCCAGAGGCAGGATCACAAATGTGGGCACTTGCGAATCCTCAAGGGGAAAGCTGCTGTTATCATGACTGCTAATTATAAACCCAGCGGTCAAGGAAAGAGAATTGGGGCCAAATGTAACAATAGCCAATTCTCCACCCCGCCCCCCGGCCCCGGTCCTCGAAAGCTAAAAAGCACAGCGGGCTTTTGTTGAGTGATTTAACAGGAATCCTGTTCTGCCCCACT
This sequence comes from Phascolarctos cinereus, assembly GCF_003287225.1. Lineage (NCBI taxonomy): Eukaryota > Metazoa > Chordata > Mammalia > Diprotodontia > Phascolarctidae > Phascolarctos > Phascolarctos cinereus. The sequence continues at coordinate 20,749,296 of NW_027555625.1, read as the reverse complement.
CCCTGCCCAAAACATCCCCGCCATTTCTGAAACCTCCATCGAGCTGGGTTTGTGTTTACAAGGGGAGCTGCCGTTTTTGCCAGCTTGATAGATGGCTTGATAGATACCTCCAAGTATTCTTCTCAGTGCAAATCCCTGAGGAAGAACTGGTGTTTCCACTGAGCAGCCTCTTGTTTGGGCTTCACAAAGGGCTCCTTGCACTCAACAGCCTTGGGTGTGTTGACTGAGCAGCTCAAGTGGACGGGCAGTCCTGAAGCTGAGCTGTCATGCACCTGCCAAGCGGGACTCACAGATGAGGGTCAAACAGCAAAGGAGCCTCCATCCTGCCTAATGGATTTGCAGAGAGAAACAAGGACAGGGAGTGAAGGGCCAACCTGTTTTTTTTAAAAAAAATACAAACCTGTGTAAACAAACACCAACAGATAAACTTCCCCCTTTGTTAGGAGACGTGATTGCAGGCTAAACCTGACATTCTGGGCTGGCTAAGCCTTTCAAGGATTCCGTTTCACTCTGATACGGATGCTCAGGGGAAAGCTGCAGGGGATTCAGGGATTCAAAAGGCTCTCCTTTCTCTCTGCATGACTTTGCTGTCAGTCAGTTTGAATGCAAAATTGACATATGGTTTTTCTTCCCCTTCATAAGCCCTTGTGGAGGACCACAGGCTACTTGATGTGTGGAACACTTGGGCATTTGGGGGATGGTGATGCTTAGATCAAGGCTGTCTGTGTCTAGGGTTAGTCTCAATGGTTAATTAAAAGTAACACAAAATATTTTGTAGCTGTATCAGCCATGTTAAAAAAAGACCAGCTGTCAGAAATGGGCACTTTTCTTGATCCAAGTAGAAAAAATAAAGTTTATCCATTTCAGGAATATAAAGTTTTATTTCCACATTTTACTACCATAAGCACAAAAGAATTATGTTTATCCCAAGGCATTGCTTTCAAAGTAGAATTTCAACAAGTTATATTTGAACACTCCAGCTCTTTGTGACACCAACAGGATTAGAATTGACTCTGGAGCAGTCCACAGCCAAGTACCTTCTTTTTCCTCTCCCCAAGCCACCCTCCCTCTACCTCTTCCTTCTCGGCTTATTTTGTTCCTGAATTCAATTGGAGTTGTTAAAGTTGTTTGGAGGGGAATGTCAGCAGAGCTCGCCATCTTGTCTACCTTGATCCTCTCCAACACTCACCAGCCTGTATCTCCTTCATCTTTTATACTACAGGACCAGAAAGAGCTGGTCTGCTAGGAAGTCTTCCTTGAATTATACTGGATGTTAAACCATACATAAAACATACACATGGAGATATATATATATATATATATATATATATATATATATATGTGTGTGTGTAGTTGGTGTTCAGTCATTTCAGTCATGTCTGACTCTCCATGACCGCATTTTGGCATTTTGTTGGCAAAAATATTGTAGTGGTTTGCCGTTTCCTTCTCCAGCTCATTTGACAGGTGAGCAAACTGAGGCAGACAGGGTTAAGTGACTTGCTCAGTCACACAGCTAGTCAGTGTCTGCGGCCACATCTGAACTCAGGTCTTCCTGACTCCAGCCCTGGTGCTTTACTCACTGCACCCCTGGATGCCTATGTGTGTATATGCATACACATCTATACACACACATATATATTATTCATGAATATATGGAAAATGAGAATCATCTCTAGTGGAATCAACACTTAAGGAGAATAAACAGTTTCAGAGTTTTTTGAGGTTTAGAATTGGAAAGTATCTCATAGGTCACTTAATCTAAACTCCTCATTTTGTGATCTGGGTTCAGTCTCAACTTGACTATTTCTTACAGGCACTATTCTGGTCATGTTTCATCCCTGAAAATAGGGAAACACTTCCCTGCCCCTTCCCCCTCCTGCCACCCTTAGGGATGCTATGTAACTAAATGTAGCTTTAAGCACCATATCTTAAAAGAGAAGTACAGAGTAAAACCAAGGAAGTATCATCACTTACTAGGCAGCATTTATGATAAAAGACTAGAAGCTTGAATGTTTTGCTTATGAAACTGTGATGAATTTAACACCTTTGGGTATTCAAAAAAGGATGGCCTTCTTCTGTCTTATGCTTGGAATGAATTGGAACCTTCAAATAACTTTCATGTAGAATTATCTTTATGTACGTTGTTTGTTACTGCTATTTAGAGAAGAGTAGCAAGCATGCTTTGAATTTCTCCTTTGGGAATATTTAATTTCCATACCCTACTCTATCTATAAAACCTCCAGGACCTAATGGGCCATATGCACAGGGCTGCAGTTGCTTATATCCCATCCCAAGTCAAAGATACAGGATATGTGTGGAATTCCCAGGGTTCTGTTCATGAATTTGAGCTCTACTTAACTGGAAAATAGGTAAGTTAACTGTCAATGAAAACTATTCGTTTTAATGAGTTTCAAGCTACCCAGCCAAATCTCTCCCACCTAACCAGGATTCCAGACCACACCCAGACCATACGTAATGTCATGAATTTCTACTTTATTCTCAGTATCCATCAGTGTCCAATCGTGCGGGCCAATACAAGGATTTGATGGGCATTGCCCACCTCAAAGACTTCCAAAACAAGGATTACCAATTTTGAAAAGAAAAATCAACTTGATAAAGAGCAAGGTTAATTTAAACACGTTCCCTCCTTTTTTGCAATTCCCAGCAGTAAAAACCTTGTTATTTCAGCAACAGGTTCCAGAATTCTCCTTCATTAGTCACATCATTTGTAATCACAAGAAGGCAACATTGGCACCAAATGTCCCAAGCCACAGCCAAACACCTAATGTACTTCCATGGCATTGAACGCTACCACCACACAGAGCTGGGAGTTGTTTCTTAGAAATGTTTTGAAAACCCATTTTTGTCACCTAGTCTCCTCAGTGATGCTCCTTGTGCCCTAAGCTGTTTTACGTGGGCTTGATTTTGAAATGTTAAGTACACCATAGCCATCAGGTCAGAGGGAAAAAATGTCATCTCATCGCTTTATAAATCTGTTGCCACATTCCGATGTCCAGCTCAGCTTGTTGTAAAACCTTTCACAATGCCTCACCCAGGGTCTGAAAACAAACCAAACCCTCTCACCATGGCTTCAGAAGCTGCATTCCCTGAAGGGCTCTCAACAGGACTGAAAATGGGTCATCATTCTTTGAGGTTCGGGCCAGTCTTTGGCTGGTATCCTCCTCCTACTGAACTCTGCCCTTTACTGTTTGCAAAACAGGGCCTCACTACCAGTCTTCCGGACACAGGACACAGGTTTCTGTGAAGAAATGTTGGAGGAAATTTCTACAAGAAAATTACATTTCTTAAATAGCAAAACCCATAGATATGCGGATCACGAACTCAAAATGCTTGCTAATAGCCCAATGACCCTAAAAGGTCATAAATAAACCACAGCAGGGACTTGTAGCGTGACACTCACTAGCCTTGGATCAGTTAGACATAATGAATGATTTAACGAACAAAACGATTTTTTGCAATTTGAGTTAGGCTCACGGAAGGCAATGAGCATTGCTTTTACCTGTAATGCTGAAAAACATTGGAATGTAATGTTATTTCCTATTTGGCACAAATGAATTGATAACAAAATTTCTAATCACAATATTCCATTTGATTTTTTAAAAAATTCACTAGAAGTAAATAAATCACTTTTTGCTATTTGCTTTCTGGCTTCTTAGAAAATTTATCTTGAAAACTACCAAGAAGCAAAATTAGGTAATGAAACCCAGGAGGAAATAACATCTAGGTCTGGCATCTCAGCGGTCTTCCCGGTCACCTCTGAAGGGGAGGAGGAGGGAGCTGGAATGATGGCTGACTGGGGCCCAAGTTTCCACCCTCTGCTGGATCTATACGAAGCTCAGATGCTCCACCTGGAACCTTCCTGATAAAGGGAGACTCCAATACAAGCCATGTTCAGTTTGGAAGCCTGCCCGGCCAGGGTGTTGGTAGTTAAAGGGCCTGAAAGCTCCAGCTCAGCTTTCACCGGGTAAGTGCATTGCACGGCACGGTGGCCCCAGGGTACAGACACAACCCACACCAAAAAGCAGGCGGGCTGCAGCTGCATCTAGATTTGGCTGTTGCTGTGGACCCAGAGTCCTGTACAATTATTCCTTCTTCACGGTAGGAAGAACACTGTCTTTACTGGTATAGGTGGAATGATTAGCCTCAGCCCCAGCTCTGGGGACCGCCTTCTTTCTAATTTGCTGGGCTCATCCCACTGCTCCCTGCCCAGGACGGCTGCGCCCTAGGGGCCGAAGGTGCGGCCGTATTTCAGAAGCCAGATCTAAAGGTACCATGGGGAAGTACCCGAGTTCTCTCTGGTATGCACTGTCCTGGCAATCACCAAGGGGTAGCTTACATTTTGGGGACTTCCATTTTTGGAGAATTTGTATCAGGAAGGGAAGACTTTGTCCTCTGCAATATTTCATCATAGTGTAGTGTTTTTGACAACAGAGTATTGAAGGAAATCTGACTTAAGAGTGTTATCAAACTGCTGGGCAAACAGCCCGATGGGCAAATTCCATCCTTGCGGTCTACTTCAAATTCCTGGAGAAGAAAAACCAGCGACAACCTCGACAGTTGAGACGTGCTGACTGCTGACAGACCTCCCCAGGACAGCGGCAACGAACAGCAGAGAGAGCAGGCTCCTCACTCCAGGCAGTGACCAAACCTCACCGCGAGGCCATACGAGCCGTCTCCAACACTCAAAGCCTCCACAACCAGAACTCTGGCTGGGAATGCACCCCACACCACCGGGCTTTTAACCTGGTCTTCCTTAAAATATTATTTTTCCTCAGAATGCTTGAAGCGTCTGAACCGTGGGCTCATCACTCTAAGCCAATGCATAACATTTGTTTCACCTCTCGTCTGGGCTTTTACAGGTGCTCTGCTGGTGCAGCCTCATTATGACAGAGGGACGCTCCCCCCATCCCCGCTGATGTTTCCCATCTACAAAAACACAGTTCTTGGGAGTGCCCCCTTTAGTCAAGTCTCAGGGCATCAATTTGAAGGAGGAAAACTAGAAAAAAGAATGACCCAGGCCAAAGAAACCAGACAAACAAACAGAGGAGCGCTCTAAGTACCCAGATCCCTGTTATTGGCCATCTCACTCTGCAGAGTGTCAGGTGCTCCAAAGGCTCCTGGGACACGAAGCAGGAAGGAGAAAGGTGCTGTGGGCCCCAGTGAAAGAGGCAGCTTCTCACTGAGGGGATTTCTCTCAACACAAACGAAGCAAGAGAATTCTTGAATTGGTCTTTTTTTTTTTTTTGCTTTTAAGAAGAATCCTAGCTGGGAAGAGGCAGCTTTTCTTTATCCTCACTCAAATTCACTGTCATTTTGTATGCACACATTGTATAGGCATGTGCATGCACGCACATGCGTGCGCTTACACAGAGACATGCACACGCAGGCACACATGCGCACACAGAGACATGCACGCGTGCGCACACGCACACACACCACATACACAGGGAGCAAATCCACATTTCACATTTTATAGGTCTCTTCGATACTGCTTTTAAAGCCTGTCAACCCCACCCTGGTCTGTCCTCTATTTGGGTGGCTCAGGATTTTGAAACATTTTCAATGAAATCTCAGAGCAGAGAGCCTGAAAAAAAAATACAGAAGAAACACCATTTCCCTGGCTGGGCTGGAGAGCTCATTCTACCAGGGAAGGAAGAGGAATGAGAACTTCAGTCCACAGACTCTGCAGTTCCGCAGAGCTCCTCTTCAGTGGCAGCAGCGGGAGTCCTCTTCATTCTGAGGGCCTCCTCTCAGCCCCACCCCTGTCCCAAATATGAAAGTGCTTTCACGTTAACAACTGTTTAAAAAGGAGACCCCCAAGAACTTCTGCCTGGGATGTTCTATCACCAAATACCAAGCATATTTCCCATCCCTCAGCAGTTTCCAAAAATAAGTGAACACCACACTGCCCGGAAGGCAGGTCTTTTAAAAATTGTTTTGTTGTTATTTGAAGGGACCAAACTGGGAGAAAAAAAGAGGGAGAAATGAGAAGAACCCCTGAGGCAAAAATGGCTTTTTCTTTTCCCAGTCTCCCCGGGCCCTCACTTATGCCCTGGCTCACAAGGCTCCAGCCATCTTCTGGGGCGGAAGTCCTTCCTCCATCCAGAGGGAGGCCGCCGAGCTACTCCACGGCATGCGCCGGTGAATCCGCCGAAGCCGCAGCAGATAGAGCAGAATGGATAAGAGGACGACCAGGAAGCAGGCAGAGAACAGGTAGTGATTGTAGACGAAGGAGAAGCCTCGCCAGTGAGCGTGGCTGGCCCGGAAGTTCTCCTGCTGGATGTCTCTGCCAAAATGGAGGCGAAAAAAACCAGGAATCATCATCAAGGGAAAGAGAAGAGTAAGGTTAAATCACCCAATTAACTTATTCTGTAAAGATCTTAAAGACCTGCAACTCCACCCAGAGTCTGAAAAAAACAGCATCATGAAGAAATGATCCCTGAGGGCATCTGAGAGTATGCAGGAAGCCAACAATGAAGAATCCCACAGTACCAACCAAGCATTTTCTGCTCAGCTCCGATAAAAAACAGAACTGGACACTTGGTTTTACTTGAGGCAGAGGGTGAAAGGGGGTGGCAGACTGCAGCAGAAAGGGCACTGACTGGGGCGTCAAGAGGACCCAGAGCACATGTACATGAAGCACTTCACACACCTTCAAATCATGAAACATGCTGCTATTGTCAGCACCACCACGACACCAATCCTCTTGACCACGTGTGTGAGCCTGGGCAAATCCTTTCACATTCTGAGCCTGTTGCTTACTTTTAAAATGGGCATACTAAAGCTTACATCACCCTCCTCAAGGGGACGCCCTGCACAGACTGCTCTGCACACTCTCCATTACTACTGTGGTGAAATGTCTCTGCCCAATTTGGGAAGCCTGGGAGAGGCGGAGAAAAAGAAAGTGAATATCACAACAATTATTAATAATAATAACAACAACATTTATATAGGATCTACTATGTGCCAGGCTCCGAGCTAAGTGCTTTATGATTATTATCTCACTTGGTGCTGGTCAGCAGGTGCCATTATTACTCCCATTTTGCAGCTGAGGAAACTGAAGCAGTGGCAAAGTGACCTCCCCAGGGTCACACAGCTAGTTAAATGTCTAAGGCCAGATTCAAACTGAGGTCCTTCTGACTCCAGGTCCAAGGCTCTATCTACTGCACCACACACGCTCTTGAATTTAGGCCTTCTTAATCACACTAACAGCATGTAATCTGAGATATCCACTCCTGAGAAAAGGGGCCACAGTGGGAAGGGCCCCTGAGGAAATAAAACCAAAGGGGTGGTTTGTAGGCCCTTGGCTTTCCTGAGTGTTCTGGAACTTCGCGAAGCCCCACTCTGGGAGCTAGGGCCAGAGATTCAGAACAAAAGTCCTTGTTATTCTGGGGAGCACAGCCTCAGAACGAGGAGGCCCAGCTTAGGGGGTGTGGGCCTGGCCAAGCTTCAAAGGGTTACAGCAACAGAACATGGAGAGTGGAAGAGATTGCTGTATCAAAGACTGACCCAGCCAAGAGATGTAGTTTCAAGGCACCAGCAAGGTGAAAGATGAGCGGAATACAATGAGGTTAGAACATGGAGGCCATGGGGGCAGAGTAGGGAAGCCCAAAACCTGGGCCCCCAGGGAATCAGCTGTAGGCCCTCAAGACAGAGCTATGGGGAGGAGCTGGGGGAAGAGCAGCCTATTTTCTAGGCCCTGGTTCGTGGAATGAAGGTGGCAGCCTCTGCATGAACCCCAGACTCCTATCTGTCACCCTGAGGGCTGGAGAAGGTGATCAGGAAGGCCACAAAGGGCAGTCCCTCCCACTCACCTCTATACTCAAGGAACTAGTAAGTATCAAGCACTTTTGTCAAAAGACCAAGAACGGGAATAAGGGAATAGAAATCTCTTGATATAAAGTGAGCATTAAACACAGAAGGGTTTCTGGACTTTGGGAATCATTCGTGGAAAACAGTGTGGGGCGGTGGGAATGAGGAAGCCCTGTGCCCCAGCCCCACCTGCTGTCTGCTCTGGCTAGGGAGCTTCTCCCCTGGGGCTGGCCCTGTCCCTCTCCGCCATGCTTCTTTGGGATTCCACTGCAAAGGTCAAGTCTAAGGTCACACAACCTTTGTGGTGATGCTGCATCAGTGTCAGCCACATGACAGCCCTTCAGATACTTGAAGGCAGCTTCTGTCCCTCAAGTCTTCTCCTCAGTCTCCCTCCTTCTGATCCTCGTCTCGTCCCCATCCTGGCTGCCCTCCTCTCGACACTCTCTAGTTTACCCACGTCCTCGCCCTGACTCCATCTCTTCCAGGAGGCTGCCCCCGCCAACCATCCCTCACCTCCTCTCTCTGATGTTGGCACCAGACATGTTTACACTGTCTTCCCCCAGATGGTAAGCTCTTTGAGGGCAGGGACAGATTTCACATCTGTCTCTACCTTCCCAGCACACTATGTGATACACAGCAGATGCTTACTAATGGCTGGTCGACTGTCAGGGATGGCATCTGAACCTGGGTCATTCCCGACTCCTAGGTCTTCTGCACTACGCCAGGCTCTAATTAGCAGAAGCTGTCACCAGCTCTCATTTGCGTCAGTGGGAGTGAGCCCTGGGACTACAGGAATAAGTGGTCAGGTGGGGCTGCCCATTGCTCTCCCTGGGACCACACAGAACAAGGGGGGACAGATGTAGGTTGGTCTATTTACTCAGGGCAGTCAGGGAACCTCTGATGTGACAGGAAGCAGAGGTGAATGGTGAAGAAGGGAGGCAGAGAACCCAGGTAAAGTTGGTAGGGGGGGAGAATGGAGCTGCAGTTGGGCTCCTGAGTCTCCCCAGGGTAGGGCAATCTTGGAGGCCTGAGCTGTCCTGGGGCCCAGAACAGTTCCCCAGACTAATGAAGCCTAGAGCTGCCCAGCTGATTGGTCAGACTGAGCTCACTCACCTCCCATCCCAAGGGAAAGGGGGCTTGTTGGCAGATGTATAGACACCTTAGCAAGAGACTGTGGATAGCTAGCAGAGAGCTGAGAGTGAGCGTGGAAAGCAACATGACAGGTGCGAGGTAGCTGGCAGGAGGGGAAGAAGTCCACTGCTCAAGCCTGCCCAGGGCCAGCCACTTACAGACGCATCATAGGCCACCCTGCGAACCTGTGATCTCCAGATGCTGCAAGAACACTTCCCAAGAAACAGTTTTTTCTTTGTGTTCTCAACCTAACGGCAGAGAAGCAGTCTTCCCACATCTCAATTACGTGCCTACCTCAAAGGTAAAAACCGGGTTCTGTAGAGGATTGCTCCCAGCGTCCACTGCACTTCCTTGTCGTAAACCTGCAAGGCCGTCTTTAAATTGCTATAGTTAACTGGAAATGAGAAGCCTCTGTGAAACACCTCATACATCCAGGCGGATTTAAAGCACTGATACCTGCGAGTCAAAAGAAGAAACAAGATTACGTTGGATTGGTTTATCAGAGACAGGAAGCAAACTGCGAGGAGCCAGGTTAGCACTCTGCCAGGCAGCCAGGCAGGCTCAGAAACCCAAAGGCCTCGTCAGCTCTGTTAAACGATGAAATCCAAAGCTCTCTGGACTGTTTATCTGTACGACAGAGATGTTCTCACTCAGTGTGGTTCAACAAGCCACCCCCCAGATCAGCTCCTGCCTGTGTCCCGATGGAGGCCGTCCACACACACATCCCTGGTAAGGAAGCACTGAGCTCCTGCACAATGTCTCCAATGAGCAGGCCTCACTCCCGACCCAGCCAGGCCCCTCTCATTCCAAGCAATCCTTCCTGATGTGGAGGGGGGACTGAATTTATCCCCAACATGAAAATGCTCTGCCTATTTAAACCTGGGCTTCTCTACTCACTTCAGCCTATGGAGGTCAGCATGAGACGCATAAAGTCCCTGGTCAAAGCGTTCCCGCAAGATGGACCACTTTGTTGCACAATAATCCTAAAGGAAATCCATTAGAAAGACTCAGCTGACATTTGCCCCCAAAACCTACACCATACACCCAAAGCCTGCCTACGAGCCCTCTCTTCAACGAACTCTTGGAACCTGGCTAAGGAGTGTACTGTATAGTATAAAACCAGCCTCTCTGAACTGGGTTTTGGCTCCCTCAGAAGGCCCCAGAAGCATCCCAGGCTAAAATGAAGCATACTCTTTCTTGCTTCCCGCTAGGTCCTCCCCCGAGCTTCACAGCCCCCTCCCCACAGACCTGCCCCAGCAGCAGCAGCCCATGCTGGCTGGCTGGCTCTCAGAATACAAGGAACAGGCCCTTCTAAATCCATTACCTTGGCAGCTTTACTAAACTTAGCAGCATTGTAATCTCCCCCCATTCTTAACACATCCTCAGTGCAATAGTAGAATTCTGAAAAGCCATAGAATTCGCTGTTGTCAAAGTGAATCGGAGGCTGATAGACCCCGCTGAGGGAGGTCTGGGTCTCATTTGTTTTGTTCATGAAAGGCTGCAGAGTCTTCCGGCATAGGGTGAAGTCTCCAGTGCCCCGGAGGTACATGGTCTGCCCATTCTGCTGAATTTCATCGTGAATGTCTAAGGGTAGGCAAGGGTCCAGATACGGAGTGTCAGAAGTTAGACCCGTCTGCTTACTCAGGAGCCTGTAAAAAAGAAACATCAACGATGAAATCTGCACAATTACAGAAAAGAGTTAAAATTCACATTACACAGTGCTCTAAGTCTGACAACAAGTTTTCCTGGAAATGACTGGAATCAATGAACGAAAATGCATTTATTAAGCATTTCCTATGTGCCAGGCACTGTGTGAGCATTGTTATCTCCACATATGCAGATGCATGTCTGACAAAACAGCTAGTGAAGGAAAGGGCTGGCGTCAATCCAGAACTTCAGGCTCAGTGTTTCACTACCCCACACACCGGTGACATTTGGTCCATAACTAGTAATCAAATCTCTGGGCAACTTCAGAGCTGAGCCGCTAACACCAGTAAATCTGGCTCTTCTTACATCTGCTCCTTGTCCCTTCTGGCCACTTATAAACGCAGAGGAAATTGTTAAGAAGCGTTCACAAATGTCAATCTGAATATTTCACATTACCCTTGGGGGAGGATTTATGGGAGGCCCTGCATAAGAATCACAGTGTGGATGGGTTGCTGCCAGCAATGCTGGAAGGCATTGCCACTTCAAGAAGATCCCCTATCCGTCCAAGTAACAAAGTACAACATTCAGCCCCAAACCAAACCAAACCACTATACACCACATATAACTTCAGCTGCCCTACATCTAAATTAAAGAGTACCACTGGCCCATTCACCAAACACACCAAATCACCTTTCGGGACCTTCAAACAAGCCAAGTTTGCCAATTCTTCTGAGTCCTCTGGATCTCTCTGCCCTTTGTTGGAATGTATCCTTCTCCACAGCTCTGAGGTATCTCACCTAAGCCTACTGGTAATTACAGACTCGTGCTGACTTAGACTGACTTTCTGCAACATCTTTACTACATTGGTAATTAACAGCAGTCAAGCTCCATAACCAACAGATAACACCAGCGGGCTGAAAAGGCCACGGGACGCTCTCCTGTGCGCTTCCGATCACACGGTGCGCCTGCCCTCAGGGACTTTAATCATCAATGGGACTGATGCACAGAAATGCAATCTGAGAATGTACCGGGAGGACGCGCATGCTGATCTCCTTTGGCTTTGGAAGGGCACAGGAGAGGATCTTAACCAACTGAACACCCACAATTTCCTGTGTCAACTAAGAGAATCCCTTGGAGCTGACATCAACAGCTGCCCCTGAGGGCTGGGGGACATGGGTGGGGGAGGGAGACGGAGAGCAGAGCACACAGACAAGCAGCAGATCAACAACTGCAGGGAATCTGACCACGGCCTGCCTGGTGACCACATGCTGGCCTCCAAACACAGCCCCAGACATATGCCGGAGGTGGAGGCTCCACAGAAATAAAACTACAGTTCTGACACATACCCACACCCCCTCACACACAGTCACACTCTCTCTCTCACTCCCTCACGCATACACACACACACTCATACATACATTCTCACTCTCACATAAACATACATTCTCACACACATTCTCATACACACACACACACACACACCCATACATTCTCACACTCACACACTCATACATTCTCACTCTCACATAAACATACATTCTCACACACACATTCTCATACACACACACACACACACACATTCTCATACACACACACCCCCATACATTCTCACACTCACACATACATATACACACACATTCTCATACACACACACACGCACACACATTCACACACACTCACATACACATACATTCTCACACACTCTCTCACACACACATACCACTCCCCCCACCCCCTTATATCCATTGTGTTAATTGAGCCTTCCTCTTTTGTCTGGCTATTTTTTCACGACCAAAGAGCCAGGTTCCTGGGTCTGAAGCCAGTGCTAGGCACAGAGTCTCATACCTGTTCTTTAGCATGGTGTTGGCAAATATGCTGTCTTCATACCTCTGCCGGGCTGCATTGCCACCAAAGCCAAGGAAGGTGGCTACGTATACTCTGTATACATGCTCAGTTCGATGAACATCACAGCCCAGGTTAAATTCAGCAAGCAAATTTTTGGCTACTTCTTCCTGGAAGCACAAGGATAAAAAAAATCTTACCACCAAGCATAACAAACCAAGACAAAGCATCTAATGTTTAGTTTGTTTTTTATTCTTTGCTCTGAAGGAAATATCCCTTTAGAACAAAAGGCCCTCAGACTGTCTTCCCTCCCCAGGGTGATGCTTCAGGCTTCATGGTTCACAGAGCTACCGTCTAGCATCAAATGCAGGAAGCAGTGCCTCAGGAGCCCTGGCCAGCTGCTACCATGGGAACCATGGGCTGAGAGAGAGGGAGATGTGTGTGTGTGTGTGTGTGTGTGTGTACATATATCTAGATATACATATATGTGCATGTGTACACACACACACACACACACACACACAGGTTTATAGTCTCAAAACAGATAACTCCTGGCGAGGGATGGGGAAGGGCCACCTTGTGACACCTAGATTTCTCTGGCGCCTTTCACTCAAGAAGCTCAAAGCATTTTACGGGTTCTGTTCTAAGAAAAGATAACCTAAGCTCTCCTCATTAATAGTCAGAGAAATCTAGCCGTCAAGCTGTGTAGCAATGCAGCTACAGATCTGAACACAAAGACAGGTTTCCTCATTTCTGGCCAGTGCGCTCTCCAAGACCCTGCCATTTTGCTGCCTAATGGGAAAACAGCAAGCAGGGACCAAGAGAGCTCCAAAGGATGTAAACAGAGTGGAAAGATGTCATAAACCACAAATTAAGACTTTCTCAGGCCCTGATGTAAACCCTAAGACTTTTCTGAGAAAGCAAGAAGTTGTCTAAGGCACAACCAATACAAGTCTTTCCCATTCATATTATTGGATTAAATTTATCATGACTTGTTTTATGATGGCATTTGGAAAAAAAAAAAGCTTTATAGTACCTGTTGAAAAAAATATAACTGAAGACAAAAAAACCCCCCAAAACACCAAGAGCCCCAAAACCCAAACCAAGTATTCCTTGACATCTCTAAGTAAAGGGCTAATCAAGGTTAGCAAAACAAACCAGCTGACTTCAATGACCAAACCCAGACAGCTGAGCTGAGATGAGCCTCGTTCGCCTCCCGGCTCCTTTCTCCTGGGTTTGGCGAGGTAGCACCCCAATAGGCACAGTAATGATGCTTTAAGACTCAGAAAACAAAACAAAAATGGATGGAGACATGTTAAATGAAAATCAAACCAAACAGAAAGAAATCTGTACAGATAATAACCTGCTGTGAGGAGGCAAAGCTTACACTTTTGGGGACTTCATACGCTATCTGGGTAGACACTCCGCCCATGTCCAGAATACCCGCTGTCCTTTTGCGGACAATAGCTGCTTGGCTCTCGCCCCCAGGAACGTTCACTTCCACCACTGCCTCATCATCTGGAAAACAGGCAGGAGACCTTCCTTGGGACAAACTATCCCTTGGACCTGGGGTCTTGTCAAGAGACTCATTTTGTAGTCGTGATTAATTTAAAGTGGATATAGTCAAATTGGCCTACCGATAAAAGCCAAACCTCCTCCATAATTCGGTCTAATTTAGTTAGTTAAATAACCACGTGACTCCTATATGGAAATGTACCAAGAAGTTTATTTGTAAAAACTGGGTCAGAAGTTTAGCTAAAACAAATTCTAACTCCAAATTAAAAAAAAAACACCTTTTTTTTTATTAAATAGAAATCATTATAATTTCCCAACCAACAGACCTGATTTAATCATTTTAGCTCTCACACTCACCATCTTCAATGTGCTCAAATCGCCCGAGGACAAAGTTAATGCCAATCCAAGCATAGACACCTAGGGGCATAAACAAATGCCAAAGTTTTAGAAATGTGTGCCTGGCGAAGTTCTGTCTGTAGGACAGGCATTGCATCCTACCTTAATCTGCACAAACACACTGCCTAGAAGCACTTTCAGGAAGACCACAGAAAACTGGTTTTGTTCTTGAATCAAACTGTGATCGAGTCCCCTGGCGGGTGCCGTGGACAGCACAAGAGAAGCTCCTCCCTCCGGCCCTCGTTCACGGCAGCCTTGCAGCACAAGGGACCAGGACGATCCGGGCTCAACGCCCGCCTTGAACACTTACTAGCAATGTGATCACGGGCAAATCTCCTGAGCTCTTCGAGCCTACAAGTCCTCGCCTATAAAAAGGGGGCATGATACTGGAAGGCCCCAACCTCACAGGGCTGCTCAAACAAGGTAATGTATTTTGCAAGCTTTAAAGCATTATGTGAATGTCAGTCATCTCATGGCGGAGGAGCTAGCAAATGAAAAATAAAACAGTATGTGGGACGACACTAAAGACAACCCAAAACAATTCCCTGTGGCAATGCGGGGGGGGGGGGGCCTGGCATCAAACACCCAAGAAGCCCTCCTTCCACAATGCTCCTGCCTAGTCTGTCTGGAGCAACGGGGTAAGCTTAATCAGACCCACTGTCCTGATGGTTACCATTCCCTCGGGACTTGAAGGCAATGGGCGAGCAGCAGGCCCTCTAAAGCTCAGAGACAGGTCATCACTCATCACTGGGGGCCAGCCTCTCTGGGGTCAGGGGCCTTCTGTACTCAGCAGAAGCTGATCCTCTGCTGATGGTCAGGCCTAGGCAGGCCTGTTGCTGTCTGTCACTGGGCCTGACCTCCAAGCCCTTCTAACCACTCAGAAACTGGTCCAGCCTGGCAAATTCAGGGTCCCCTCCATACCACGATGAAGCACTGGTGTAACAGCACATTAAGAGAACTAAGGAATACTTACAATTAAGTTTTTAAAAAATCTTAACAGGCTCCTATTTTTATCACATTTTTCCCTTCAAGCAACATTACTTCCTTCATATACAAATTCAGAAAAAAATTTGTTCTTTATGATCAAAATTATATTTTCTTTCAAAAGTAACACACGTGGAGAAAGGGAGAGAGAAATGGAAGATGTGGAGGGAGGGAGGCACCGGTCAGAGTGTTGGTAAGAGAAGAAGTAAAGAAAAAGAGGGTCACTGAAGCATTTTTAAAAAGTACTGAAGGGAACAGCACAAGTTCAAAAGGAAACACCAACAAATGAGACAGCTTTGAAAGTTACACGGCAAAGCTCCACGTTCTCTTGAAGCAAAAGGTGCACTACAGAGCTGTGCGGTTTTACGCATCATTCTCTAGTTCTGTTCTGACTTTCTACATGGCAATGTTCT
Source organism: Phascolarctos cinereus (assembly GCF_003287225.1). NCBI lineage: Eukaryota > Metazoa > Chordata > Mammalia > Diprotodontia > Phascolarctidae > Phascolarctos > Phascolarctos cinereus. The sequence goes on along the minus strand of NW_027555625.1, from coordinate 20,733,535 downwards.
GTGTCTCTGGTGTTTGTTTAATTCAGGATACAAAGAGAGACGCGACTTTGTGAACCTTTGGTTCTAAAAGGGAGCAGACAGAAGGGAAAACACGGTAATTATGAGCCTCAGTGTCAATGTGGAAGCACTCTGAGGGGTTAAAAGAACAAATTACACTTGTGGCCATAAACAGTCTATGACACAGGCACAGACTGACCCTTCAGCCACCCATCGGCCAAACTCTCTGGCTTCTGCTAAGAAGTCTACACAATACACTACCACTTTGTATGAAAAGTGTTTGCGGTTCCATTTCATCCTAACATGTAATTTTTCCTAGTTCTCTCAAAATGGCTGTTACTGTTCCAATGACTCCGCTTCTCCCTTGGAGCTCAGAGAACCTTCCAGAAGCTACCAGGGAGGCTCCAGAGAGGAGGCCTGTGGGAACTGTCTGTCATAAGTCTGGACAGCTATAGCTCATTCCTCTGTTCAAATCGACCTGAAACAGATTTCCCAAGTGGCTCCTGTGGAGAAACAAAGTAAGTGTTTCCCAGGGCTGAGTGCCTGGGTAACACGATGGTTCATCTGGCTAGAGCGAAAGTGTCTGTTGGGAAGTAGGCAGCGGTTTCCCCAATATTAAGATGGGGATGGTCACATTCGGGGGCTACCACGAAGAGTAAGTGTGCTGAGTGCAGAGCTGCCCAAACCTCATGCTGCTGATGACACAAAGCGATCATGAGGCTGATCGAAAACTGACCTTCTTGTTTCCCTGAAATAACCTCGGCATGCGAGTCAGAGAACAGAAAGTCAAAGTGTGCTGGGACGTCTGTCAGAAGATCTTCCAATATGGCTTTTTGCTGACTGAAAAGAGAAGCCGGATAATGCCGTAAGAGGAAACACACGTTCAGGGCACATCCCACCCAAGACCCCCACAGCATCTCAGAGAGGCCCACGAGGCCAGCCCCTGCCTTCATCCGAGGCCCCTGAGTCAGCAAAGGTCCACTGCCCACCCTGAAGGGCAGCTCCCCTCACACAAGGTTGCCTTAACTCTGATGATGCTGCTCTGCGATTTTTACCCACCACTCCTAGGCCTGTCCTGGGGCCAAACAACACATCTAGACCCCTTCCGTGAGATCATCCTTCAAATACTAGAAGACTGCTAACGTTTCCCCTCAAGAAAGTTATCAAAACAACCCTCAAGTCTTTGCCAGCATGAACACCTTCAGCCCCTTCAATGTCGTGGTTATTCTCCATCTCAAACTAAAATTCAGGACCCGAAACTAAACAGAATAATCTAGATCAAAGGTTCTAAAAGTGAATACTGATAGCTAAAAACAATCCAATTTAATGCTCTTTAAGATAAGAATTTTTAGGTTGACTTGGTGGTACCATAGTGACAGACAGAGGTATAGTATCAAAATTTCCCAGAGCTAAAGCAGGCAAAAGGTGAATTTTTAATTTCTTTTCCCACAAACTAAAATAAAAGACTCTCCCTCCCCGCCCTTTATCTAACATCTGTCCCTCTGAGACTGAGGGCCACTGAGAATGCAAGCATTTCCCATGAACTTATTATTATTATTATTATTATTTTTTTGGTGAGGCAATTGGGGTTATGTGACTTGCCCAGGGTCACACAGCTAGTGAGTGTTATGTGTCTGAGGCCAGATCTGAACTCAGGCCCTCCTGACTCCAGGGCTGGTACTCTATCCACTGCACCACCTAGCTGCCTCTTCCCATGAACCTATAAACAACATTTTTACTCCCCTCTCCTTCCCCCAACACACACACCGACAGTTACCTTTCTGGAAGGATTCTCATCCCGGCTGTACAGAGGATATAGAGAGGGGTCTCTTTATGTTTTGCCCGTGGCACATGCTCTGCAGCAAAACTCAGAAGTGGAGAAATATAATCACTGACTTTTTCTGGAGAGGCAGCAAACTCGGATATGCCTGGAGAAACAGAGAACCTCAGTGAGCAGCAGAAGTTCCAGCTGAGAGGGTCAGACAGGCTCATCTTGCCAACATTCTGGCTGCAAAAAGCCATTTCTTTACAGGCATCACTTAGAATCCCAGAGCAGGTAGCCAGGTGGTACTGTAGTGCACAGAGCACCAGGCCTGAAGTCAGGAAGACGCCTCTTTCTGAGCTCAGATCTGGCCTCAGACACTTACTAGCCAAGTGACCCCGGGCAAATCACTTCATCCTGTTTGCCTCAGTTTCCTTATCTGTAAAATGAGCCAGAGAAGAAAATGGCAAACCACTCCAGTATCTCTGCCAAGAAAACTCCACATGGGGTTATGAACAGTCAGACACAACTGAAAACAACCAAACACCACCACCAACATCACAGTGTCAAAACCAGAAATGACGTCCAAAATAGTTTTGTCCAAAACCCTTATTGTACAAATGAGAAAACAGGCCTCGTGTGACTTGCCCATGGTCACAGCCAGTTGAACCGAACAGGGAATACAACTACAGCCTTGCCTGCAGGCCACTGAGGTATCTACTAGGTCACACCCCCTCCAAGTGTGGCAGCTGCTGTCGGAGAGCCAATGACACCAGAGAGGTGCTAGGATGCTCTGGTCCGGAGGCTTGGGCTCCAGGGACTCTAGGAAAATATCCCTAACAGTTTGAGCTACACCAAAGAGGAATGAGCTGCACGTGGCTTCCCCCTCACTTAAAGACTTCACGCCAAGGCTGGACGGTCCATTTTGGCGAGCATCTTGTAGAATGGATTCAAGAGACAGGGCGGGCCAAAGGGCATGTGAGATCCTTTCTAACCGAGATTCAGAACCGTAAGAACCTTATGGACTCAGGCAAACAACCTAAGAGAGGTTTTATAAATGTAAGAATCAGAAACAGGTTCTGCCTAGAAATTACCTAGTGCTTCTCTGGCTGCCGAGGGATAAGCTGGAACTGATGTTGGCTCTTGATTTCTTCTGTTATTAAGGGAATACGCTGCCTTTCTAAGAGAACAAAACTCCTGTTACCTCTTACTCCTCCAATCCCAGGAGACAGAATCCCAAACTCTTTACTTGGCTACTGCTTCCCATCTCTGCTAGACGTTCCCCGGGGCCCTGTCCAGACATTCCCTGTGCAGCCGTCGCTCAGCAAACCTTCCTCTTTGACATTCTGGGGACAGCACCTAATTCAGAGTCCGGGGGCAGCTGTCTGCTGGATACCACTCATTGGGTATACTACAATGAGGATTCCTTTCCTGTCTGGATTGGGCTGGATGGCCACTGGGGGCCCTTCCAAACCTCCAATTCTATGGATCTATGAAGCTTGGATCATCACAGCAGTCTCCCAATTGGCCTGCCGGTTTCCACTCTCTCTCCCTTTCCAATCTATTTTCCACAGCTGCCAAAGTGATATTCCTAAGGCAAATATCTGACCAGGTCACTTCCCCTCCCCCCTCAACTCCAGTGGCTTCCCTACTGCTTCTAGGATCAAGTACAAACTTCTCCATTCCACGCTTAGAGCCCTTCATCACACAGCTCCAGCTTGGTCTCCTGCCCCTCCCCCAATCCACAGTAACTTTACTGTGACAGAAAGCAGAGCAAGGCCGCTCTGTTCACAAGGTTCTCTTTTGTTAAGAGTGGATTCTGCAGTCAGCCCGCAGCAGAGAGAAGCTCCGAATCTTCACCTCTTAGGACGACCTCATGCAGACACTCATGTGCTGAAGCAGGCCACTGCCCAGTCACACCAAGGCCATTTGTCTGGGCAGAGGCAGAAAGGAGGACAATTAAAAAGTGACAATCATGCCTATGTACAAGCAGTTGTTTTACACGGTGACTTCCCTCCTCCTCAGTGGGAACAAGGGTGCTGAGCAGCTAGCCCGGGACTTCTGAATCCCTGACAACAGGTTCTGGTGCTTACTTCTGGTAGTGACTGCACTGGCTGGTCAGGAGGATAGGAGAGAACTAGAAAAAATTTCCAAAAACAAGAAATCACCCATTGGGTATCTGCTCCCTGTGGAGGCACACATCAAGTGACACACGAATTTGAGGCCCAGAAGTCTGCTGCCTGAGTGAGCCCAGGACAGAACGTCAAGGCCTTCCTCCTCACCAGGGATGTGGCTGCTGAGCGTCGGAATGAGGCAGAGCTGAGCCTTGTTCTGTCCCTTTGCACTGGAGCCTCGGATGGAGCCACAGCCGGCAAAATTCAGAGGAAGTGAGGAGCCCTCCCTCCTCACCCTGAGTCTCTCTCAGACTCTGAAGGGGTACGGGGAGCGAGGCGTGGGACCATGGGGACCTGGCTGTAGCGGGGTATGGTTGAAACTATAAGTACAGTCTAAATACTTTGCCCTCCTCTATCCTTTGTGGAAAAAAATGAATGGAGAACATGTTCACGTGTTCAATGACGTTCTCAGATGTCAAAGCATCCGCACCCTGATGTAAAGAGTTTGAAGATTAATTCAAGACAGGATGTGAAACCAGGGCAGATCAGGATCCCTGGGCCAAAGGAGGAAAACAGCCATAAAAGGGGAAAAGGAGGAGAAATATGTCAGAGTTAGTCAAGAGGGACCTTTTCTTCTGTTTTTTCTTAAAGCCAAGAAGAGGGAAAGGCTTTAGTCTCCTGTTGCATCAGAGCAGGATCTGTGATTTCCACAAAAGGAAGTTTGCAATACATGTTCCATCAGTAACAGGAAGCAACTTAGAGGCAGGCTGTTAATACCTTGGAATCACTGCACGGGCTTTCTCCAGAAGCCCTGAGCGTCACATGGGGAAAAAACTATTTGTGGCCTTGACTGAAGCACTTGCACATGATAATGTAATGCCAGGGGGCTAAAAGTGAGTGTGTGTGTGTGGGGAATCTGGTTTCCAACCCACTTTCAGCCTCATCACACACCACTGGCCTTCACACACAACACGCCGTCTCCTCAGAAGAGGCCCTGGCTTCCGCCTTTCCGGAGACAAGCCGTGCTGCAAGGCCTCTGCCATAGAGTGCCCCTGTATTTTTTTGTATCTAGTTACGTATGAAGGTTTGTCTTCCCAATAGACTGTATGCTCCCTGAGGCAGGCACTGTTTCATTTCTGTCTCTGTACCCCCAGGGCCTAGTATACAGTAGGTGCTTTAATAAATGCTGGAAGTTACAAAATGATTTTTATATGTAAATGCTGGCGCAGCTAGGTGGCACAGTGGATAGAGTCAGGAGGACCTCAGGCACTTAACCCTTACTGGTCTTGTGATCCTGGGCAAGTCACTTAACACCGATTGTCTCACAGGAAAAAAAAAAAAAGGAAATGTTGACTGTGCAGCCTCTCTTCACACACCTCTGATAGAGGGGCATAACTGAATGCCCTTCTATGTAGTTGAGAGGATGCAAAGCAGGCCTCCGACCCAGAACACCTGGGTTCAAGTTCTGCTCTCCTGGTCAGGGGACCAGCAGCAAGCCCTTCAGCTGCTCCATGGAGGCCTGCATTGCTACAATTTTCTTTTCTTTTTTCTTTTTTTTCCTTTTTGGTGAGGCAACCCTGATTGCCTTAAGTGACTTGTCCAGGGTCACACAGCTGGTAAGTGTCATATATCTGAGACTGGATATGAACCTAGGTCCTCCTGACTGCAGGTCTATCCACAGCACCAACTGGCTGCTCCCAGAATTTTCTTAAAAAGAAGTTCCCTATGGTAACGAAATCACAGGACCAATACCCATCTTATTACGTAATCAACATTCAGGAAATTTGGGGGATTTGGGCTTATAAACTTGCTTGGATGGTTGTAAGTGAAGACCGTTTAAATGATGTAGGATAAAAATATAAAACTGCTTTCCACTTTAAAGAACCAGTCTATCAAAATACAATAAACAATGACATTACACAGTGGATGAAGCACATTTTAATTCTTACATATCATCTAACTTGGACAAGATCAATTTTTCTGCAAGACAGAAATATGCACATCAGCTCTCCTAAGCTCTCAGGTCAGTCATATCATATGGTTCATAACAGATCTGATCACAAAGACATTCATCATCACCCATCTCTTACACCCCCCAAAAAAAACAAATGTTTCCTAGGATCAGACCCCATTTTTAAAGCATTTGAAATTTCCATTTGTTATTAACAATGGGGACAGATAACCAAACAGCAAAATACTCTGATAATTTATCAACCAACAGATGTAGACTGGACATGACTATGTAGCAGGCATCATGCTAAAAAGTGTGGGAGAAAACAAACCAAAGGCATGCCAGAGGCCTCATTTTCTGTTGATTAATAATTTAGAAGGGAGTGAGTGAGACAGACACATGAGAGGATGGCTCAGAAACATAAGAGAGGGTGGGACAGGCAGGTGCCCCATGAGAGGTCCAACAGGCCTAAAGAGGTTAGCGCTGCTGCTGCTAGCATTACTTTGGCATGTCAGGGACTGCAGAGCTCGATGGCAGGAAGGGCCTCCTTGTCAAAGAGGAGAGCTAAAGCTGGTCCTGGCAGACGGCTTTGGCATCACCCAGAGAGAAGCAGCAAGGGGAAATGCAGGCCTGGGCAGAACATGTTCAGAGGATAGACAGCCGACTAGCCTGCCCGAAACACAAGGTTTATGTAGAGGAGGAGGAGGAGGAGAAGGAGGAGCTAAGCTTGGAAAGCTAGGCCAGAGAGAAATGGTATAAGGACTTGAATGTCAGGTCAGGGACCTTACTTTCTATGGCAGAATCCCCAAAGGTTTTGGGAAGGGCCTCTATTTTTCATTTTCCTAAAGTCTTGAAACTGAGGGAACATGGTAGGGTAGGAAGAAGAGAAGGGGAGACACACTAGTGAAGACTCCGAGGGGACTAACGAGGGAGCCAAAGGTCACGTGCAGAGAAAAAGAGGGACATAGGCCCTTCTCCCCTGGGACTCCTGGCAAACTATGAGACAGGGAATATATTGAACAGAAAGGCGTGGGAGGAGCAAACGGCTCAGAGCACTACGAGGTGAAGTTTTGTGCTCTACTGGAAAACTCTGAACTACCTGCTCTGCTCACTGAGAAATAAAAGGTCTGTAGGAAAACAGTGCTTGAGGAAGATGAGTGTCCCATCAGTGCGCACGAGCACCTGTACGGGGGGAGAACGAATGAGCCTGGCGAGGAGGTCACAAGAGCACAGACCGGAGGCGTGAGCGCCTGAATCGAGATGGAAAAGCCAAGGCGTTACAAAAGAACCGACATAACACTCACCACCCACATACCTGGCTTTATTTTCATGACCACTGGCTTCCGGGTTTTGTCCCTCATTTGTCTGATATCCAACAGATCATGAGGATTGCCATTGTGGCGGGGCCAGCAATAGACAAAAATCCGAGATCCACTGCTCCCGCAGTCCACCACGATGCCATAATTGATGTGGGGGTTGTTGGTGTCAGTAGCTTCAACGTCTGTCACTCGGGCCAGATACCTAGCAGGAGAAAATCAATGGGCACTTTGGATCTTAAAAAGTACACCTTAAATCCAGTAAGGAATATTCTATCAATAGCAGTCATTATGCCCGATGAACTTTTACGCTGTGCAATAATATCACTATGACATTTTATACTACTTGTCAAATAATTCAAGTTGACAGAAAAGAAAACAAGGAATGGTGATGATCCTCTAAACCAGACGTGTCGCTCCTAACAAAACTGGCCTTAACCACTTGAAGTTCAAAAAGACAAAAGTTCTTGCTTTTAAAGCTAGTAAAATATCAACTTTAATTAAAAAAACAGCATGGCCACAGATGAAGTCTGGTTTAAATGATCTCTCCAAGAGATCTCTTTGGCATGACCTGTGCCTGCAGACAATATAACATGTTTGGGATCATCACCCTTTCCTGGGCCAAGTTGGCTTATTAAGGAGTCCAAGGCACATCTTATACTGAACCCAAACCCCGTTTTAGCCATGAAGTAAGATCCTTCCAGCCCATTGTGAAGGTTCTCACCTGTGAAACTTCTTATCCCGGGATAAGCGCCCATACTTATGTCGGATTATGATGACAGAGAAATACAACAAGGAAACGGCGGCAGCCAGGATGCCAACGACCACAATCTGGCGTAGGTTGGTGTTCAGAATTCTAGGGCACCCCACTGGGGAGATGCTAAAATGCCAGGATGCGGGAAACAGGCAGGAGACGCTGATCCTGAAATTCAGAGGGCATACAGGTCAAAGCAGACTCTCTTAGCACCCAAAGGGACCCAGTGAGGCCAGTCATTCCCATAGTTCTTTCTGAGCTGCTTCCATTTCCTAACCATGTGTTTGTGCAATAACATTTTCATCGTGTTAGTTTTGTTCAATATGATATCCTTGGTATTAAAGCCATTCCACTAGAGCACTGTCACATTTTCAAAATGTTTTAGGATATTCTAAATTTGAAAAAACACTGACAAACAAACATTCCCACATAAGAAGAAATGAAAAGGGACAGTCTCTGAAATTGCTCATCTGTGTTACATACAGCCTGAATTTAAAAAAAATGTAATAAATTCACCACATTAGTTTCAAAGGTGTCCTGCTTTCTATGTTTCTCTCAGACATTCGTTCTGTGTTCTTCTGGGCCTTTAATAAAATACTCCAAATGACATTCCTATTTCTCGTCTTCTTTTGTCGCATCATTCTTCCTAACCACCCTCTCTGCCTCAATCTCACCCCCACCTTCCCCAAAGAATCCAAATAAAAACAAAACCTCTCCCTTGTAACAAATAAACACAGTGCCCTCTCTGCCAGGAGGTGGGGGGAGGCTTCACCCTCGGCCCTCTGCAGTCACGGTCACTCAGAGCTTTCAAAGTTCTTTCTCCCGTATGATATTGTAGTCACCATATAAATTGTTCTCTTGCTTCAGCTCTCTTGCTCTGCAATGGCTTACACAAATCTTCCCAAGTTTCTCTGAATCCATACCATGTTATTTCTTATAGCATAATAATGCTTCATCACATTCAGATACCATAATTTCTGAAATCATCCCTCAATTGATGTCACTCCCTTAGTTCACAACTCTTTGTGACAATAAAAAATGACCCCATCAATAGTATTGTATATACGGGTTCATATTTGTTTTTTTTAAACATTCACTAAGACACCCTCATACTGAAACATTTTTGTCCCATCTTTATGTGAGGATATGGAGGCAAAGAAACAAGTATAATTACTCATGGCCATACCATGAATCAACAGATGGAATAAAAATTCTAAACTCTTATCTAGCTCTGGAGATAACAATGACTTTGGCACGGATGTTATTTTTAATATAAAAATAATACCGACTCCTGTATTTCCTCTGTAAACACTATTTTCTGGTATCTCACAGACATGAAAACTTTCATGTTAAATGAACAGTTCTCCACCTGGGCTGAAGATTTCTGGAAGCCCAGAAATCCACAGCCTCATCAAGGAGAGGTATTTGAATCTTTAGCTCCATCAACCTATGCAGCATGACTCAATGCAGAATTAAAATATGTATTACGATATAATGTATATAGGAAGGAAGCAAGCATTTATTAAGTGCCTACTACATGCCAGGCTATGCTAAGTGCCTAACAAATATGATCTCTTTTGATCTTCACAACCTTGGGAGGTAGGTGCTGTTATTGTCCCCATTTTACAGTTGAGGAAACTGAGGCAGAAGGAGGTGAGGTGACTTGCTCTCCCAGTTGACACACAGGTAGTAACTGTCTGAGGTCAAATTTGAATTCTGGTCTCCCTGACTTCAGGCCCAGCGCTCTACCCACCAGGCTACCTTCCCACCTCTACATAGAGGGGTTGTGATGAACGCTACCACATAGGTGATGTTGTGATCATGTAAAAGCATCATGGAATTTGGCAGTGTGATGCGTTCAGGCTCCCTAGCCCAACTCCCCTTCTCCCCAATGAGTCTCAGCTCCCAGAGCAAGGCTGTACCTCCCCCTAAGAGTTCTAGGGGCACTCCTGGGGACCTGGGGGTCTTTCGCTAAAACGACCAGTTCTACCTTCATCAGTGTTTCTCCCCAATATTATCCCTTGAGAATCGATTCAGTCAGCCAGCCACAAATACCTTTTAGAGAGGAATGTTTCCTAAGGGGGTACAGTGAGAACACGTGACAAAAATATTGCCCCAATATCTGTGACACACTCTCCTCCCATAAAGACACACAAAGGCCCAGGGAAAGTGGGCTCAAGCTGAGAGAGAGAATGGGGAGGATGGGAGCTGACTGAGCAAATCAATCACCTCAGCCTTAAGCAGCATTTCTGGCAATAGGTATTTTCCTAAATAAACTCATATCACCAGTGTAACTATTATCAACCAGAATTTTAGCACCTGCAAGTGAGTTTTTTGTTTTGTGTCTGTATCCTCAACACCAAGCATAGGGCTTTGCACGTGGTGGATTCTGAATAAATGCTTTTTGGACTTGAGGAAAAGAGGAAGGGAGAAGTACTGTGGACTAAGCCTGAAGTTGGCTTAATCCAGCAGGCTCAAGGTTTTAATTTCTTTTATTTAAAATACAATAGGCACTTGTGAACCGTAAAAGAACACTTAAAACTGCTTTAACAACTGAAATTTAACAACATAGGATATAAGAATGAAAAGGGTGTAAAAAAAACTTGTCCAAAATTCACCTGCTCATCATTTCTTATAGTACAATAGTATTCCATTACATTCATACACTTAACCAGTCACATATGAATGTAATGGAATACTACTGTTCCATAAGAAATGATGAGCAGGCAGATTTCAGAAAAATCTGGAAAGACTTACAAGAACTGATGCTGAGTGAAGTGAGCAGAACCAGGAGAACATGGTACACAACAACAGCAACGTTGTGGGATGACTGACTTGGATAGACTTGGCTCTTCTCAGCAATGCAAGGCTCTAAGACAATTCCAAAAGACTCGCGATGGAAAATGCCATCCACACCCAGAGAAAGAACTATGGAGTCTGAATGCAGACGGAAGCTGACTATTTTTTCTTTCTCGTGGTTCTTCCCTTTTGTTCTGATTCTTCTTTCACAAGATGACTGATGTGGAAATATGTTTAACGTGATTGTACATGTATAATCTACATAAGATTGCTTGCCATCTTGGGAAGGGGAGGGGAGAGAGGGAGAAAAAAATTTGGAACTCAAATCTTATAAAAGTGAATGTTGAAAACTATCTTTACATGTCATTGGAAAAAAATAAAATACTATAAAGTGGGGAAAAAAATAAAAATGAAAGGAAATAAAGTAAATAAATAATCCTTCCTAGTCAAAAAAATATTTCCGACAACTTTCCAACCCCTAGGCCAATCCTTTTATAATTCAGAGCACCAGGAGCAGCTGAGCCATTGGGCAGGGCAGGATAGGCAGTGGATAAAAGAGCTTTAACAACCCACCAAAGGGTCCACTACAAGAAAGGTTTTGACACTAAGAATGAGAAATCCTCTTCTTTATTTCTATTCTCTTTCTTTAGGGGCCTCTCCTCTTGTCCATCCTTCAGACAGCTGCAGATGGCTACTACCCGGCCATTCCCTGACGGCTACAGCAGGCCCCTTTCTCATCACTCTGGTTTGTCACAGCCTTTTGTGACATTAGCCCCACTGGGCTTGGAAAAGCCCCCTAAGGATGGTACTACTGCCATGCAATTGCACTCCTCATGTCTAGCTGACGTAACTCACGCGACAAACTTGTGACCCATTCCAGTGGAGAATGACACCAAGCCCCGGTGTCAGGCACTTACCTCCCCATGCTGAGGCGATCAGCAGGAGTAATCAAACCAAGGGGCTTGGTCTCACTGTTACAAAATCAGCTGGGTCCCCACAGAGCCAAAGCCTTCCGGTTCCTGGAGACGAGACAGGTGACACAGTCAGAGCCCCTTTCCACACCCCTGATTACCTATTTGCCACAATTCATGATAAGGTGTCTGGAGCAGCCCACTGCTGACTGGGTCACAGCCCCAGGCAGAGGCGCAGCCCGCAGAGATGTGCAGGGAAAGGATAGAACCTTCCAGGACCTAGTTTGCTGTGTCCTAACCCAAAGAATTTTGAACAACAGGTAATCGGAAGGTGATTCAAAGGGGCACAAAGTGCTGGGCCTGGGCTCAGGAAGACTTGAGATAGCCACTCAGATACTTGGTGGCTGTGTGGCCCTGGGCAAATCCCTTAGCCACTGACTGCCTCAGTTTCCTCATCTGTAAAATGGGGGATATATAATAGCACCTACGTCCCAGGGTGGTTGTGAGAATCAAATGAGATAATAATTGTAAAGCACTTAGCACAGTGCCCGGCACATAAGAAGTGCCGTGCAAATGTTAGTTATTCTTATTATTGTTATTGTTATTGGCAGCTGTTTAGAAAGCTAGACAAGGACATCGTTCAAAGCATCAGAATACCTTGTTACTGAAACTGAAGGGAGAGTTTAGGGAGGAAGAATATTTATCTCAAATTCAGAAAAAAAAATCAAGAGACACAAGTTGGTCTTAGGCACTCATGACAGATGAAAAAAATTCCCACCGATCAGTTAGTGCACTTACTATTAATCCACTAACCATACCGATACACCATGAAACCTAATACGCAGGATCCAGTGGTCGGCTCTCAACTCAAGGAAAACTGTGCTGATTGTGCTGCTACTTAACTTAACCTAAGTGTGTTTCCAACAATAGCCATATCTGACTGACTGCTGCCAGCGCCGGCCACTGGTGCCCAATGCACCTTGCAGGTACAGCAGAGGAAGGCTATCTGTAAAAGCACAGAAAGAGATAACCAGTCCTAACACAGTATCTGGCATTCCTAAGTCAGTAGATCATGATTATTATACCGTGTTATATCATACTGTGCATTAGTACTGTGCTAACCACGAAACACCCCACTTGGGAGCACAGTGAAAGTCACAGTCAAACTGCTCCCCAAGAAAGCAAAGCCCATTTCTGATGTCTGTATCCTCAGCACCAGACGAGAGTTAGTAAGTCACAAAAGAAAATGTGACAGATCCATGCTCAGGGTGACAATCTACGTGTCAGGCAAGGCTGACATTTAAGAAATCAAATCACAAGCAATGATAAGCACATGCTAAGTGCCAGGCACTGTGCTAGTTGCTGGGGATGCTTAATCAAAAACAATGAAACAATCTGCTCTCAACCATAGAACAGCATGGACAGAGAAAAGCAGATGCAAGATCAATAGATCCAGAATGCACCTGGTAACTGGAGGGAGGTGTAAGCAGCTGTGGGGATCTGGAAAGGCTTCAAGGAGAAGGTAGGTCTTGGGCTGAGTCCTGAAGAGTGACTCTGTGAGGTGGAGGGAAGGAAGGAGTGCATTCCAGGTAGGGTGGGGACCAGGACAAGGGCATGGAGACAAGAGCTGGAGTGCTTTGGAGGAGTAGCTGAGAGAAGGACGGAGCTCCATGTATAATGAGAAGAAAAGCTAGGGTGAGACCAGACTGTGATGAGGTGGAAAAGCCAAACAGAAGGGTTTGTTCGTTTACATGTTAACCTGGAGGCAATGGGGACCCGGGGGAGCTTTCTGAGTAGACAGAGACTGCCCAGGTGTAGCAACAAAACCCCCAGTGCCATCACTTTGTGAGTCAGACCACTAAGGAGAAGGCGTCCATCTCCCCTACCTGTCTGACCTCCAAGACAGAGTGGCAGTACATGACTAAGCCTATAGCCAAATCTTGCATCTCCTGTTTGTCTTGGGAAAACTGGCCCCCTTCACTGTGCCACTTCAAACTCAGGATACCCAGACTCAACTCTTCTCGGTCCCTCCACCACACTTGCAGAAGGCAGCACCATTCTCTACTAGAGCACAGTTCTATCTCTACAGCCCCCACAGAGGTGCAGGCCATTGTTTTCACTAAGAGTCTCCTAGGTGCTGGTCACCCTATGCCCTGTCATCGATGTGCACACCACAGCTAGGTGCATCTTCCTAGAACATTTCCATCATCACATGATTCACCAGCTCGAGAACCTGAAACGACTCCTTAATGCTTACGGGACAGAGCTAAGTTTATTCACTCGGCATCCAAAGCCTTCCCAATTGGCCTGTTTTTCTCTCTTCCTGCTACTGTCCTATGCCACAGGGAGGCCACATTCCTTACCACCTCCCATGCATGCCCTTCTCCCTTTAGTAAACACTATTCTCTTGAATCTAAAATGCCACCATTACCCTGCCTCCTCCTTCCCTTCTGCCAGCCCAATCCTACACTTCCTTCAAGGTCCAGATCAATATTTACCTCTCCCAACAAATCATTTCTGAACAATTCATCTTATAATCATCTTTAATTTCTCTGCTATTTTTGTTTAATCTGTGCTGCAAGTCCACATACATGATGTGACCTAAGAGTTGCCTTGTTACATTCTTTTACTAATTAAACAATACTGACAAGCGTCATGTCTTTTCCTAATAGTAAGTACTCACAACTATGTGGTACTTTAGGGTTTAAAGCTGTAACCTGAGGTCCAAAGAGGTTCACCCCGGCTCTTGGGCCTGGCCTCCAGTGCAGCATTTGTTATCTGTTTTACTTGTTTTGTGACTCTCACCACAGGGACCCCAGGGGTGCGTATACCTTCTAGAACAGGTGCTCCATAACTTCTTGCTGAATTAAACAACAAGCATGTGGTTTCCCATATAGTAATCTGCACATGGTTAACTACCTAAGAGGCATGTGAATACAAAATCAGGCATCTTCAGAAAATCCCATTTCATTTTATAATTCCGTCAATTTAATAATAAATGACAATGACAGAGAAAATCCAAGATAGAACAGACATGATCCTTTCAAAGTTTTTCAAGGCTGAAAAATTTTTACTTTCCTTAAATTAAGCAAAGTACATTGAAAGACGACAATGTGAGATGAAACAAGAATTGAGATTCTTAAAAAGGGAATATGTTAATAACCTCCAGATTATCTTCTAACATGGAAATTTCTTAATTACAAAACTTTTCCTTTCAAAACACTTTCACTGTACAGTATTCTGCACTCTGCAATTTCAATCAGTTCTAATATGCCAAAAAGAAACCTGTGGCCATTAAGCACAACAAAAACATTCCTTAAATCCTCAATTTCTATTATGGCTTTCATACTTTAAAAAATGATTTTTATATGAACTTGTAACAAAAATCCTACCTCCACACCTGCAAAAAATCAGGAGATGCTAGGCTAAAGTCAACAATCTTCTCAGTTGTGCTGTGAACATTTTCAACCATCACTTCCTCCTCTGGGCTCTCCCTGTGCCAGACATGCCAACGTGTAAGAGAAAGGGAAGATCCAGGCAGTGGTGACATCATCTGGCTGCCCAGGGTAGAAAGCCAGCAGCCAAGGGAGGCAAGAGCTGGTAGTATGGACAAAGATTTGTCCTACCAGGGGCAGCGTGGGTCTGGTGAGCCAGCCAGGGTTGTGTCCGGCTTTGTGGCAGTGCAGAAAGCAAGGTCATCCTGGTGTAAGGAAGAGGCTTGGACTGGAAGTCAGGAGACCAGGGTTCTGGTACCAGCTTTGTCATCAAATGTGGAAACTTTCCTCTCCCTTCTGGGTAACAGTTTTCTTAGCTGGAAAATAAGGTGGCTTGGATTATATGACCTGTAAGCTTATTCCCTTCAGATGAAGCAGCATGGAGTAATGGGAAAAGGCAAGGAGGCACATTTTTTAAGGCAGTTTGCTAAGGGCTTCAAATAAAGAGATAAACATGAAAAGGTGCCTGGGCTGGAAAAGTTACACCTCCCTGGGGACAATATAAAGCCTGTAAGTACAAATACCTCAGGAGAGGGAAGGGCACTAATAAAGAGCAGGAAAGGGCACCTGAGCTATGCTTTGAAGGCAAAGCCAGGGGCATCGAGGCAGCAGCAGGAAGAGGGCCACATTCTGCACAGGAGCACCAGCCTGTGCACAGGCCAGGAGGGAGGAGAAGGAATGCCAGGCACGCTAAGAATGCAGAGTACAAGAAACCTCTGTCCTTTCAAAATCTATTTGAAGACTGCATCTTGGACAGTGATGCAAAGCAATAAAGTCATATTATTTAATAACTGTAAAACAGGTGGGAGGGAGCCAGCCCATGCAGGTACTTAGACACCAAGCTGAGGATTTGGGATTCGAAAATAGAGGCACCCGGGAGCTAGTGAAGATTTCTGAACAGAAAGGCACAGTCAGCACTGCACTTCCAAAGCAGCAATCCAGCATCTGCCTGGTGGATGCACTATATGTAGAAGGGAGAATGGAAGTAAGGAGACCTGTTAGGAAACAATCAAAACTGTCCACCCTCACCAGAGGTGAAGGATGCCTGAATGAGGGTGGTGGCTGTGTCAATGGAAAAAAAAATGACAAATGCAGGGGACTTTGTGATCAACCCAACTTGACAACTAAATGTTGACGCAGGGGGAAGGAGCAGGAGGAGTCATGGATGACGTCAATGCCGCAAGCCTTGGAAACTGGAAAGATGATGGTGCCCTTGGCAGGACAGGGAAGTCTAGAAACGGTGAGACGTTGTAGGGAAACATGAAGTCCGTTTCCGACATTCTGAATCTGAGATACCTCTGGGGCATTTAAGCGAAGGTACTGGGCAGGCAGGTGGCACTATGAGACTAGTTCCCAAGGAGGATTAGGGCTAGGTACACAGATCTGGGAGTCATCTGCGTAAAGATGACAGCTTAACTCCTAGAAGCTGACAAGACCAAGGGCATGAGTCCAGAGAGAGAAAGCCACGCTTAACCAGTGGGAGAAGGATGACCATCAAGGAAAGGAGACCGCGGCACATTCAAACAAGAGGTGGGGGGGGACAAGACAGAGAAACATCACAGAAGCAAGAGAGAACAAAGTCACCGGGCAGAAAGAGTGGCCAACAGCGTCACACTTCAAAGGCCAAAGGGTATGAAGACTGAGCAGTCTACTGCTTTTAGCTGGTAAAATATAGCTGGTCACCTGGGAGAGCAGTTTGAGCCCCGACTCACCACAAATTTGACAGAATCACGTTAACTCTTCTGGGTCAGTTTCCTCATCTGTAAAATGAGGGGGCTGGAGCAGAATTCTAAATGTGCTACCAGCTCTTACCTTCTGTGATTCCAAATAATAGGATTTTACTTTTTTTTTTTTAGGTTATACATGTGCTATTATGTAAAACATTTCCACATCAGTCATTTCATACATGACTTGAATAAAAGAAAAATAATGAAAGAAAGTGAAAAATCGCCTGCTTCAGTCTGCATTCAGTCAATACCAGGACTTTACTTTCTATTACTTGCCAAGTCTCTGTTTATTGGAAGAATCACCAGTCTTTCAATGAAAAGATCTGAGTTGGAGGCTGAGCATTCATAGGAGCTGTGTGAACCTGAGTGTAGTCTAACCTCCCCGAGCCTCACGCCAGCCATGATTACTACTATTATTTGTTCATGTATGAAATGGGGAAAATAACACTAACACTGCTGTCTCACAGGGCTGTTGTAAGGAAAGTGCCCTGTAAACAAACGGGAGTTACTATTATTTTAGAAAAAC
This sequence comes from Phascolarctos cinereus, assembly GCF_003287225.1. NCBI lineage: Eukaryota > Metazoa > Chordata > Mammalia > Diprotodontia > Phascolarctidae > Phascolarctos > Phascolarctos cinereus. Next base: position 20,716,184 of record NW_027555625.1, on the reverse strand, counting down.
CAAGGGAAATGGATTCCTTGAAGCTACCCTAGAGCTGGAAAACATAATAATCCCTACACTGTTATGGAGTCATCGGGGAGGAAATTCTTTTTTAAATCTTAACGTGTTAAAAACATATTACAATACCATGACGTCTCTCCATTGTATATGCATTTTTAATAACTGCTGGCTATTAAATTTCCTCTGGCAAAGAAAGTCTTTCACTAGGGAACATCCTTCTCCCTCGGCTCTTTACTTAGCAGGGGCAGCCTGTGGTGCAGTCGTCTGGAGACAGAGAGACGCATCCTCCCGAGTGGCCCCAGACACTGACTAGTTATGTGACCCTGGGCAAGTCAAGTAACCCTGTTTCCTCAGTTCCCTCATCTGCAAAACGAGCAAATGCTTGGGGAACTGAAATGTTCTCATCTGTAAAACGAGGACATTGGATTAAACGATCCCTCCAGTCTTACTGCACCGCAGGAGGACGGCGGATGGAGAACAGGCCTAGGAGTCGGGAAGCCCTGGGTTCAAGTTCTGACGGACACACACCAGTTAAGTGAGCAGGGCCCTCCTCCCTCGATATTGGCTCCGCGACTAGGAAACTGCCCGATCCCATCGGGGAGTTCCTGGGAGACCCCGGGGAAGCCATGCAACCTCGCAGGCTCTCAGCTTCCTCATCTGCAAAATGGGGGTGATGACAATACCTGCGGGACCTACCTCAACAGGGCCCCTAAGAAGGAAACACTTCCCTAACCTAAGCAGGGGGGCGGTGGCCGGCGTGCCGGATTTAGAGCCAAAGAGACCCGAGTTCAAATTCCGCTGCGGCCCGGCCAAGCGCTCCCCACGCCCCCAGGCTCAGCTTCCCGCCCTCCCCGGGTGGGACGTGCTCAGGGGGCTGGTCTCGGGCCGGTCCTGGCCGCGGGGCTGGGAGAGGGCCGGGGCCGGCCAGGCCACAAAGCCGGGGAGGGGGGGACAACCCCGACAACGACTGCAGCGCCCCGGGAAGGCGGCCTCCCGGGCGGGCCGGACCGCGCCGAGCCCCGCAGGCCCCCGGGCTCCTGACAGACCGACGGACGGACGGACGTTACTCCGCAGCCCCCTCCCGGCCCGCCCGCCCGCGGCCTCACCTGCAGGGCCGCCCCTCCTCCGCCGCCGCGGCAGGGCCCCCGGGAGCAGGGCGCAGCAGGCCGGCGCATCTCGGCCCCGGGCGGCTCCCAGGGCAGCGCCGGGACCCGCCTCCCGCCCGCGGCTGCGCTTCCGGAGCCGGCGCCTCGCTCCTCCGCTCCGCAGGAGACAGCCGCGGGCGAAGGCGGCCTCGGCTCGGCGTCGGAGCTACGTCACGGCGCAGCACGCGCGCACGCACGTAAGTAAGCGAGGGGCGGGGCCAAGGAGGTGCGCGGCCGCGGGATTGGGAGGGAACGCGGCTGTCTGGAGGCGGAGAGCTGTGGGGGGCGGGGCCGCCGGAGGGGGGCGGGACACTTGCCTGGTGGGCGGAGCCTAGAGGTAATAGGGGCGGGCCTCGGGCGTCCTCTGCAACGTGGGCTCTGCTGGTGCTGCCCTGTGGCGAGCATTGTTCTAGAGCGCAGAATGACAGGCTCCCTGGAGAGCCAGCGTGGCGTGGGAGATGGAGGCCAGCAAGGTGACCTTGGGCTAGTCACTAGTGCCTAGGCAGAGGAGCGGAAGCTGATCCGCGTTGGAGGAGGACGTCTCCATGCCGGGGGGTTTCCACCCCAAACCCCACAGCTTTGACCCTTTAAAAATAAAAGGGTAGTGAGAGCCCGCGGAGCAAATAATGGTCTATTGGATAGACCTGGTTACCAGGGGATTTGCAATCTGCAATGGAGGAGGGAGTTTTTTACACCAAACCTCAGTTTGATCGCGTAAAAAAGAGCCACCAGCGTTCCCGATAATCCACAGGCTTTCTAGCCATGGGGTCTAGCCCTTTGTTTAACTGATAGGAAAGGGAGGACCAGAGTCACAGAATGGGAGACAGTATTTGAATCCAAGTCCTCTGACTAGATGGCCTCTAAGGTGACGGGCATAGTGCCTGGCACTTAGCAGACGCTTTATAAATGTTTATTGACTGACTATTACGAGGGGTGTGTATGTGCTGTAAGCTTTGTATGTATACATGGGTCTCTCTAGAGCCACAAAGACATATCCCTTCCATCCACCCTTCTGCAGAAGGAGACTGATTCCTGCTGGTCTGGACAACCTCTGGCTCCAACACTCCCAAGCAGGAGGTTGGGGCAGAGAGATGGAATAATATCTGTCCGCCTCACCTCAATATCATTAGTCTAGGGGTTCAAGCCAAGGTCCAAATAGCAACCCCTTCCACTGGCAAAGTGTCACAAAGACTCCACGAAGATTAGCAGCTAAAGACATGAACTCGTTTATCCAATCTGATAGCAAAGAGAAACCAGAAAAGTTAAACAATGAGAATACGCCTGACAATACATAGAGTGAAGGCGGTGAAACATCTTAGCTCAGCCAAGACAGAGTCTCAGCTCTCACCCATGGAGAGATTCCCTGAAGTCTACAATGAAGTGAGCAGAAGACTGAGACAGAATCAAGGGGAGGTTCCCCTACAAGTTGGCTTCTTCCCAGAGACTTTCCCTTCAGGGAGCTAAAGAGAGTCTGGAACCACTCTTTCTTAAATCTCAAAGCTGGGAAGACCAGTTAGGATCTTCTCTAGAACCCCTTCACTCCGCTCCTTATGCAGGTGTGGAGTATTGTCATCAATCTCCACCAATGAGAAGAGTCTTACACAAATGATCTTTGAGACAGGTTCAACTCTCCTTCTGTAAAACTGTAGGAGTCATCAACTGGGGAATGGCCCAACTGTAGCCTATGAAGATGGGTAAATATTATTAAACTGTGGGAATGGAGAAATATGAGGAATTGAAAGAAGCCTGGGAAAACTTATATGAATGGATGCAGAATAATGGGAGGGTAATACATGAGATGACCACCAAAATGTAAATAAAAGCAATGCTAACAAACTTAGATTAGCTGCAATCACCAATCTCATCCCAGAGAACAAATAATGAAGCATGCTTCCTCTTCTGAAGAAAGAAGTAGGAAGAATAGTGCAAAGGCTGTCAGACACAGTTGTTTCTGAGTCAGTCCTTCCTGTTTTGATGAAATGATCATGGTACAAAAAGGGACCGGACCCATGATGTCATTGGTTCAGGGGACTCCTGAGTGAAGAAACTCCCTCTATCAGGGAGTTCCAACTTCTGATTTTGGAGCATCTGCCTAAAAAAACAAAAGGCATCATAAAACTTTTAAGAAGACCAAGATGAACTGATTTCCTGTCATTTGTAAACAGTTTCTATATTTGTTATTATCATTTCCTGGTGTACCTCCCCGGAGGGCTGCTTAGCCACGGGACGCCTCGGACTGAGAATTCATCCCTTGAAGGCTGGGGTTCAGGGCTAGGCCTCAGTGCCTGTGTGGCACCCCCCCCCCACTGTAGCTAGACAGTCTGTCACCAGGCTTATAATTCCATCATGGTAGAACTTGCCAGAGCTTGTGGGGCTGAAGGGAGAGCCCACAGTCTAGACTATGTTACCATACCATGCTGAGGCATGGGGGTAAGGCTTAAAACTACCTAAAGGGCAGCTGTGTGTTGACTTTGGAGATCAGGGTAAGGGGGAAAACAAGACTTGCATTATTTATGGATGGATGACAACTAAGCTGGGCAGTGATGAAGGTAGGCAAGGAAGGAGAGGTGGTGGCCACAATAATCCCGGAGGGGACACTATTGAGTCAAGTCCCTGAAGAGGTTTCTGAAAAATTAGAGGAGTGTATGGGACGGGCGGGTCACCTGTTATCTGCCACAGGCATAACCAAGCAGGGTGGCCAGGACTGAGAGCCCTTGGACTTCTTCACCAAGTAGGAGAAACTGAACTGAGCATTTGCTGTGCAAGAATGATTCACTAAAATAGAAAGCAACCAGATATAATTCATGAAGTGCTCATATTGTTCAGATTTGCCATGAAAGTTCCCACTGGGCTGGAACCGAGGGCTATCTTTCACATAATTATAACTTCAGCAGTGTGAGTTAGACTACATGCCACCACCTGTCAGGATTCACTGTTTGATGGAGAAGGACAGGAGGGTTCCAGCAGCTAGTGGCATTGATAAGCTATTAGATCCATTAGATTGTAAGCTCCTGAGGGAAGGGACTGTCTTTTGCCTCTTTTTCTACCCCCACCCCCACCCCCCATCCCCACACTTGGCCCAGTGCTTGGCCCTAATAGGTGATTCATAAATGTTGATTGATTGATTGCAGGAAACAAATGTGTAGAGGTGATAGCATTTGCAGTACCAGTGGGACTCAGTGCCCTCTGCAGTCCCTTCCAGGAGGGATTTCAGGACCACGTTTATTTCCTTAGGCCTGAGGAGCGTCTGCAGGGATCGGCATGGTCAGTCACATCAGGGGTGCTGGCCAGTCAGCAGGTATTGAACCTCCAAATCTCACTTTCTGTTTTATCATCATTCTCAGTTACTTGGGAAGCCTCATTTTGCCTTCTCGGGGTTTGAGCTCGTGGCTGCTAGGAGCCCAACGTGGGCAGCCTCAGGCTTGGGCACCGTGAAGCCATCTGTCCTGGTTCTGGGGGCAGAAGCCAGGAGAACAGAGTCTGATCTGACTACAGAAGGGGGAACCCATTGGCCCACACCCAGTCCCATGAGCAAACTTGTTGTGAGGATGGCAGTTATTATGGCAACAAAAGTGATGCAGCCCACTGTGTTTGTATAACATGGGTCTGCATGGAGCGCTGAGCACTTTACCAGTGGTCTCAGTTTGGGGGCATCGAATTCCTGAGGCAGGGAGGGGGCCTGGGGAAGCTGTCCTGTTTTATAGGGGGGAGGAGTAGGGCTGAGGCTGGGGTAGAGAGACCTGTACAGAAGGACAGCAGAGTCTTCCAAGCACCCACCCTGCCTTCACTTTGCTAGAATTCCAGTTTGTCTGGAAAAAAGAGCTAACAAGCCATATTTGAAGGTCTCAAATCAGGAGATGGGAGTTTGTCCATAGGTTCACAGGCCTAGGGCTAGGAAAACCTTGATAGTGGATGCCTAGTTCAGTCCACTTTACAGATGGGGAAACTGAGGACCAGACAAGTGAAGTAACTGACTCGCAGTCACCCAGCAGTCAGTGGCAGTCGGGGCTCCAACCCACATCTTCTGATTCCAGATTCAGCATCTTTCATGCTGCTGGCCCTAGCTCCACCCCTGCTTTGTGGTGTGATCTGGAGCATCCCCCTCTCTGGGCCTCAGTTTTTCCATCTATACGTTGAGGGGGTTAGACTAGAATAGGTTCTTTTTTTTTTTTTAGGCAATTGGGGTTAAGTGACTTGCCTAGGGTCACACAGCTAGTAAGTGTCAAGTGTTTGGTCTGAGGCCAGATTTGAACTCAGGTCCTCCTGACTTCAGGGCAGGTGCTCTATCCACTGCACCACCTAGCTGCCCCTAGAATAGGGTCTTTTATCCAGAGGTTTGGGGGGGGGTCTATAAATAGATTTCAGGAGCTTGGTAAACTCAATGGAAAAAAATCTGTATTTTCAATAACCTCTAACAGAAATTTAGCATTGCTTTCAATTATTTAAAAACATTCTCTTGAGAAGGGGGCTATCAACTTCTCCCAAATGCTGCTCAAAGGGGTCCAGGACACAGGCAAGGTTAAGGACCCCACGACCAGATGATTTAACAAGGTCTATTCCTATGAGTCAGCCTGGAAAAGGCACTGAGCAACTGAGTCAGAGGACCTGGGTTCAAATCCCAACTCTTCTGCTTGTTTCCTGTATGACATTGGGTTAGTCCATTCCCTCTCTAATAGATGTTGCAGTGTTCAGAGCACTGGACATGGAGCCAGGAAACCTCAGTGCAAATCTGGCCTCAGATGCTTACCAGTTGTGTGACCCTGGGCAAGTCACTTAACCATATGTGCAAAGTGAGGATCATCATGGCACCTGCCCCTAGTCTTGTTGTGAGGGGGCACAATGAGGTAATATTTACAAACCTTAAAGTGCTGTATAAACACTATTTATCATCACTGTCATTATTAGCATTCCTGTGTAAGATTGTCTGAGTGGACTAGAGCCTTCTAGAGTCTCTCTCTTCTGACTCCAATATTCTCTGATTTGATGACTAGTTAACTCTATATTCATTCGTGCATTTATTCGTTGAGCTGTCTATCTATGGCCCTTCCAACTTTAAAGCCCCACGAGCCTTGTGAATTGGTCATCCATACTGCCTGCAGCTCTGCAGCTAAAGTGACTCCTGTTGGTTTTGGATTGGGGTCCCTTTAAGTCAAGAAGCTACCTGGGCAATCCCTACCAAGTGTGCAGGCAGGCTAAGAGTAGGAGAAAGGTCAGTTGCAATGACCTCGAGGGCAGGCCAGCACATCTGGACTACATTCTATGCATGGCTAGATATAAGGTTGTTCACTGATGCTGGTGATCTCAATGAGACCAGTCATTTTGTCATGGAAGAACCAGGGCTTGCTGGGGGTGGGGGGTGGGGGGGGACCCTGGAGATCATCTATCTAATCAGACCCTCTTATCTCTCAAATAGGGAATGAAATCCCAAAAAGGATAAGTGACTAGCCCAGGGTCCCACAGATATTCAGTCTCAAAGGTAGGATCTGAACCTTCTTTGGAATTCTCCATCATGCCTTTCTTCCTCAGGAAACTCAGCATTGGATAATATCCCAATGTTGCAAGACTGAACTTCCTTTCTCATCTGTCCCCTTTGCCCTGTGATTGGACCTGATGGCCAGGGGCAGGGCCATGAGCCTCTCTTTAAGGAGGGGGCTCAGCACTGTTTTTCTCCCCATTTTGTACCGGCTATGTTACTCTTGGACTTCTTTCAAATTCTTCATCACGCCTCCCACTCTGGGCACCTAACTTCCTTGGCTGCAGACGCTTGATTGCCTGTCCAATATCTGAACATTCCAACCTTTTCAGGAAGCAAAATATGTGACATCTTGTTGCTGTCTGGTCCCTCTCCTTTCTGCTCCCAAAGTGAGTCTTAAATCACTGGTCTCAGCAACCTTAAATGGCTTCCTATTGCCCATAGAATCAAATGCAGACTCATGTGTTTGGCACTTAAAACCCTTTATGGGGGGGGGCAGCTAGGTGGCACAGCGCATAGAGCACCAGCCCTGAATTCAGGAGTACCTGAGCTCAAATCTGGCCTCAGACATATAACACTTACTAGCTGTGTGACCCTGGGCATGTCACTTAACCCCATTGCCTAGCCAAAAACAAAACAAACAAGCAAACAAAAAAAAAATCCCTTACAACCTGACATCAACTGCCTTTGCAGGTGGATTGGACATTACTCCCTTGCAAATACATTCTACAGTGTGGCCAAAGTGACCTTCCTGTGCCTCATACATGACCCTCTATCTTCTGTTTTCAGGCTTTACACTGGTGGCTGTACCCCACACCTGGAATGCTCCCCTGCTCATCTCCACCTCCTAGAATCCCTTGTTCCCATCAAAGCTCAGCTCAGATGCCACCTCCTATGTGACATCCTTTCCTAGTCTCCCCCCACCCCCAACTACCCTATCCTTCCTTCTACAATAATTTTGTATTTATTTTTAATATAACACACACATACACACATTTCTTCCCCCTGTGAAATATAAACTCCTTGAGGAAATGCACTGGTTCATTTTTCCTTTGTTCTCTCAGCTCCTAGAGCAATGTTTTGCATATAGTAGGTGCTTAATAAATGCTGGGTTTTTATATCAATTTAGCAGTCGTGTGGAGGACAGAATAGAGAGGGAGGGAAAGACTCCAAAAACAATTTGGAGGTTCTTACAAGAGTCTGGGAAAGAAGTGTGGAGAACCTGGATTAGGGAGGAGACCGTGAGTAGAAAGAAAAGGGAGGATGACCAAGATGTCGAGGAAGGAAGGTCAAGGCTTGGCAGCTGAATGAACATGGAGGATGAGTGAGAAGGAAGAGGAGAATGACTCCAAGGCTGTGAATTCACGCGGCTGGAAGGAAGCTGGTGTATTTAATAGAAAGAGGGGAGTGAGGAGGAAGGGTGGGGGCTAGTTTGTCACCTGTGGGAAATCCACGCGGAGCTGTCCAGCATGCAGCTGCATATGAACACTGGAGCTTAGGAGAGAAAGATGCTGATCTGGCCCAGGCATCCAGGCAGAGGTGGGAAGCTGGACAGGCAGCTCATAGATTCCCCTCTGAAAGGACCTCTGGCAGGCTTGCTCACTGAGATGAGAGCTGAACCCAGAGGAGCTGGTGGGACCAATTTCCCTTTTTAACCTCCTCTGATACCTCATGGTGACCTGGAGGGGACCTTGCCCCGGTTCTCAAAGCCAGGCCAGGGGAATATAAGCTCTGGAAGGTCCCACTTCATTGAAGGGGGAGGCTAGTTTGGGACTAGTTGAGTTCTGAGAGACTGCCCTGTTGGTCACAGAGAGAGGACTTTTTTCCCATATTAGCTAAGGAGGAGATGGGCTGTAGTCTGCATTGGGGGAAGGAAGGTGGACTTGGATTTGGATTTAGGATTTAGGGTGTCCTCCCAAAAGTCACTGAAGATTCTTATTCTCCCCTGGGACACTCAGCCCTGGGAAAGTCTGCCAACTCCCCCTTCCCCCCTCCTGTGGGAGGTCAGCTTGTGGTTCCAGAGTGACCTCCTAGGACCTAACTGTGCTGGGGGAGCATCTGTGGAAACAGCTGGTTTCTGACCTCCCTTCTGGGGCAGAGGAGGAGCCCAGGGTTGTTGTGTCTCCAAACACCATATTCTGGGTCAGCCCCTCTTCCCCTCAAGCTGTTCCTTCACTTAGGCCAAGCATTTTACTTATCTAACAGGGCTGGTGTGGAGAAGAAACTCAGCAAACCTCAAAGCAGTATGGATATGGGAATTATTATTCCTACTACCAAAGCAGCATGGCATTGTGGAAAGAGAGCTGGCCAGGCAGTCAGAAAGCACGACCTCTGACACCTCTCTGAGTATTCTGGGCAACTGCCTAAGACAGGGGCTATTAACCTTTTAGTCGGTGTGCTATGGACCCCTTTGGCAGCCTGGCAAAACTTCTGGGCCCCTTCTCAGAATAATATTCTTAAATGGACAAAATAAAATAAGCCAGTTATATTAAAATGCAGTGATCAAAATATTTTTAAAGACTAAAAACATCAGTTCACGGACCTCAGGGTAGGAATCCCTGCTCCTGCACTGGTAGAGGGAATTTTCTCATCTAGGTATTCATATCATTGAAATCTCAGGTACTGTCCCTTTTTTCTGTCCCAGTTATTGGTATTATCTTACTCAATTCTTGAAGGCCATGGTGTTTCAGAATCTCAGAATCTGAGCGATGGAAGGGAATGTGGTGATCCATCTGGTCTAGCCCAAGCCAGAAGATTCCTCCCTGCAACAAGCAGCTGTCCAGCCTCTACTTCTTGGAAATGTCCAAGGAGGGGATCCCTTTCCTTCTTCAGGAAGCCCATTCTGCTTAGGGGTAGCTGTCATGGGTAGGAAGCTTTTCCCAACAGCCAGTCTCCATTGGACCCTTTGCACCTTCCCCTCATCGTCTGTAGTTCTCTCTTCTGAGGTCAAACAAAACAAAGGTAATCCTGCTTCCCCCTGACTGTCCTTTGTGTTCTTAAAAAGAGAAATTATATCCCTTCTCAGTCTTCTCTTCTCCAGGCTAACCCTCCTCAGTTCCTTCAACCAGCCCCAGTGTGACAAAGCCCTTCAGTGGACACCAGAACATGGCCATCTAAACATACCATGTTAGCATTGATCTGGGTTTAATAAACAGATTTGGATGTCGGAGGCCATCTATTCTTCCTTCTTCTCCAGGCTTCACTCTGGACCTCCTGCCCTGTGCTTGCTGTGTCCAAAGCATTACGCTAAGCAATGGGGGTGCACATAGAAAAGTCCTCGCCTACTCGGACCTCCCACTTGAATGGGGAGGCAATGCAGAGAAAGGGTTTCAGAGGGAAATATCCCAAGATCCTTAGGGAGCAGGTGCTCATGCCTCTTCTTCAGTGCCATTTCCCCTGACAGACTGCTATCTGATATTGAACCTTACGGTGGTGCTAAGGCTTCTGGGAGGGAGGACTTTCCTTTCTGGGTCTTCAGCATCATGGCTGCATCTTTACAATGGCTGCTTCACAGAACGGTGACAATGAGGGTCGGGCTGCAGGCAGGACCAGTGGCCTGGGCTTGGTCAACAGCTCCCAGGGCCAGTGCCATCTGCTCTTAGTAGCAGCTGATCTGCAGGAAGCCAGCCTTCCCTCCACAATGATTTCTCCCCTCAATGCCATCTGTGGGAGCTGGGCTCGAAGCAGGTAGAAGGTACCAAATGCTTGTTGATTGACTGATTGGTTAGAAGGGCCTGGGGCAGCAATGACCTTGGAGTCAGAGGCGGAATTGGAACTCAGGACATCTGACTTAAGAATCAGTGCTCTTTCTACTGCAACCCAGTGCTTCCTTTCTATGAGCCCTTCCCTCCTGCTACCCCCCCGCCCCATTAATTACCCCCTGCTAAAAAAAAAAATCTCACTTCTCAATTCCAGGCTTCTCCCAGAAATACTATATGGCTACATACAACATGTTGATCTCTGAGGAGCCAGCATTGTTGAGGTCTCAAAGGGCGATGGGAAGAAATATGGCCAGTGTATGCAGGCTGCTGCCCATCTCCACTGATGACTGGCATGTGAGAAGAGGCATCACCAACAGAGACCAGAGACCATTAGGGCTGGAAAGGACCTCAGAGAGAGTCACGGAAAGATTTTAGGAGAAAAGGATGAATAATCTGAATCAGACAACAAGAATTCATTAAGCACCTACTGTGTGCCTGATATTGTGCTGAGCGCTAAGGATACAAAGAAAGGCAAAAAAACCAGTCCCTGGCCTCAAGGTGCTTACATTCTAGTGGGGTATACAGAGAGGTAGAAACAAATTACATACAAAGTGTAAGGAATCTGCCTTCTGTACCATAAGCTTGGAAATCTGTTTTTGGGGGTTGAGTTTGGCTTCCCACATGACTTCTAAGCAAAAGTACCTTTTAAGAAATTCCAGCCAGGTCTTGATAATAACAACCCTCATTTCTTATGCCCTCTGCAATTTACAAAGTGCTTTCTATCCTGCAACACTGAGAAGCAGTCAGTGTGGAGACATTGTGGGAAAAGAACATTGCTACATGTGCAGACCAGGGATCATAGGTTGGGGATTCTTAACTGGGCTCCATAAACTTGTTGGTTTGCTTTTTAAATATCTTGAGAGCTGTATTTTAACATTGTTGGATTGCTTAGTAATCTTATGTATTTCATTTCATTCTTTTAAATTCTGAGAAGGGTCCCAGAATGCCAAAGGGGACCAGGAAACAAAAAAACAAAAAGAGAAGAATGCTAGGGATGCCAAAGGAGCACAGATTTAGAGTTAGAAGGGTCCGATTCCCTTATTTTACAGATGAGGAAACTGAGGCACAGGAAAGTATGGCAACTCATCCAAAGTCACAGTGATTGGTAGGGCCAAGACTCCAACCCCAAGTCTCTGACTCCAGACTCTGAGCCTCTCCTGCTGCCTCGGAGGATGAATTTTGATTCTGACATTTGCTGGCTTTGTGACTATGCCTTCTTCTCATCTGTAAAGTGAAGAGGTGAACAGGATGATCTCGGAGATCTTTTCTAGCTTGAGTTCCTCCAAGTATTATCCTCCTTTGACAATAGAGAAATAGAATGGCAGACAGGTCCAATGACTTGCTGAGGTCACACAGCTGGGGAATGTGGGAGCCGGTGCTCACAGACTGGAGGAAGTGGAACATTGCTTCTGATGGGCCATGCTGAGCAACAGGGGCTGTTCATGCTTCAGACAGAGGAGGAGCGGAGGGTCTGGAGGGGCCAGAAGCAGAGTGACCTCCTGCCCCCCGCACTTCATTTACCTTAGGCTGAGCACATGGAGCCAGAGCAGACAGAGGCTATGGGGGTGAGCATGCATAAGGATGGAGGCAGTTCTGGGGTCCTGGAGAAAAGGGATGAAGGGAGGTCAGGAAGGATGGGGCTCCTCTCCTAATCTGGGGCTTTGCCCAAAAATGTCACCATGAAAGTACCCTGAGACAGCGAGGGGAGGGCCTGCCAAACATCTGTGTGAAGGCGTGTTCCCTAAGGGTCAGTCCTCAGAGTGACCCTCCTTGCTCACAGGGGTGGGTATGTTGGTGCCCATGGAAGCCATCCATCCTTCCATGGAACGCCAGAGCTGGGACAGATCTTAGAACAGAGAATATTCTCACTGCCAGGGATGTGAGTACACAGAGAGTCTGACCTGAGACAGATCTTAGACCATGGAATGTCAGACCTGGGACAGATCTTAGAATGTGGAATATTCTCATGCCAGGGATATGAGTACACAAAGGGTCAGACCTGGGACAGACCTTAGAATGTGGAATATCAGAACTGGGAGAGGTCTTTGAATGTGGGATGTGGCATCTAAGAGTGACCTTAGAAGAGAGAATGTCAGAACTAGAAGGAACCTTAGAACTTGTCAGGAAACTGAGTTGTGCCTTCATTTGACAAATAGTAATTTGGGGCTCAGACTGGTGTGATTTCACAATTGGGGGGATTTCCTATGTAGAAACACCCTCTCCTGACGTGGATCCACAATTCCATGTAACTTAGAATCCAAGAACAACCCCTGGAGGCCTGAGATGGGAAGTCACTTGCCCCGGTCTTCCTCCCTTTCCCAACTCAACACCAGCCTTCCATCCAGGATGTCATAAAGGCAGAGAAGAAGGAAGGCAAGAGAGTCATGTCCTCTGTGAGGCTGTGAGGAGGAAGGGAGAAGAACAGTTTCTGTTTCCAGGTTTCAGCTCGGGATCCAGGCACTAATGACAGTTCAGTTTCGTTTTTCAGGAATCCTCTGGTTCTTGGCATCAGATCTTTCTTCTCTGGGAGTACAGGGGCTGGGGCTCGATTTCACCGCTAGATGGCAACAAAGCTTGGAAATACCCCTTCCCTCAATGCAGACCCATGGATCTTTGCAACGGGAAGGAACTTTGGAACCCACAATTGTAGAGCTGGAAGCTTAGAGCGCCTTCATTTGACACGTGAGAAACCCTAAGCCTAGAGAGAGGTAGTGACCCTACCAAAGTCCCACCAGTTAGGGAGTGTCAAGACAGGTTCTGAGCCTAGATCTTTGACCCCTAAGTCAAGCTCTCTATCTACTGCCCCACACTGCTAAAATACGTAGCCCCTAGTCTAATCAATACTGTTTACACAGTCTCTGTAACTTCCGGGGCCTCCACGAGTAGAGATGGTTCCCCTCTACCGGAAATTAGCTTCTTTTGCATTAACAAAATGGTGCGGTGGTAGAGGCAGATGAGGTTTAGGGGCCTGATATTTAAACATACCCCATTAATCCAGACAATCTGTCATCCTACACATATTATGGTACACATATCCTGTACCCAGCACTGGAGGAGTGTCAGAGCATGAGACAGTCTTTGCCCTCAAGGAGCTAATCTTTGTGGGGGGGGGAATAAAACTCAAGTATTAGGATTACAGAATTAGAGCTTGTACCTTAGAAATTGAGATAGCTAGGCAGCACAGTGAGTAGAGAGCCGGCCCCAGAGTAAAGAAAACTCATCTTCCTGAGTTCAGATCTGACCTCAGATACTTACTAGCTGTATGACCCTGGGCAAGTCACTTCACCCTGTTTGCCTCAGTTTCCTCATCTGTAAAATGAGCTGGGGAAAGAAATAGCAAACCCTCCAGTATCTCTGCCAAGAAAACACCAAAAGAGGTCACAGAGAGTCAGACATTACTTCCAGGAAGACCGGTGGTGTCAAAATCAATTAGAAACAGGGCACTAGACAAACAAAAACGTCCCTGAAGGCTGCATATTGACTTAGAAAATCATATATTGACATTATCTATGTTCTATTGTATTTTTATCTGTTTAATATTTACCAGTTACATGTAAATCTGATTGGCCCATCTGACATCTCTGATCTAAACCAACTCCCTCATTTTGCAAATAAGGAAACTGAGGCACAGACAAGGTAAGGTCACTTAAGTAGTAAGTAGTAGAGCCAGGATTCAGAATAGGTTGTCTGCTTCCAAATTCAGTTTCTTTCTACCAGACTAGTCAATGAACTAGCATTTATTTAGCACTTAACTATATGCTAAATCTCCTGTGCTCTGCTGTTGTCCCCTCATTTCAGTCTTATCTCACTCTCTGTGACCCCACTGGGGTTTTCTTGGCAAAGACATTGGAATGGTTTTGCCATTTCTTTCTCCGGTTCATTTTACAGATGAGGAAACTGAGGCCAACAGGGCTAAGTGTTTTGCCCAGGGTCACACAAGTATTAAGTGTCTGAGGTGGGATTTGAACTCTGGAAGATGAGTCTTCCTGACTCTGGGGCTGGCACTCTATCCGCTGCACCACTTAGCTGCCCCTAGGGTTCTACATTTTGAAAGCTTTTCATTTTAAGGAGTTTGGAAATTTTGAATATTTGAGGATGGTGACATCTATTAATCAACTGTCAAGAATGTCATGGCTGTTACTATTATGTCTCAAAGCATCATAGATAGAATGCAACCTTGGAGTCTAGGAGACTTGGTTCATGACCTGCCTCTAACAGATGCCAACTGTCCTTTAACCTCTCAATGCCCCAGGTAACTCTCCAAGACTCTAAGCACAGAGGAATTGCAGATGTGAATCTATATAAGGAAGTTTCTACATGGGGAATTCCCCCGCAGCAGTAAAATTACTCACATCTGGACCAAAAATTCCCCCCACTGATGAAACTGTAGGATTGACTCAAACATCATTGCTCTTTTTTGAATGAAGTCATAATTTGGTTACCTCAGTTTCTCTCTTTGCAAAGTAGAGGTGTGGTTTTGTGAATGGGAATGCCTGGAAATGTCTCTGATGCTTCCTGGAGGTTCAATGGAAGGAGCCCTGGATTTGGAAGTCAAATGCCCTGAATTTGAATGCCAGCTCATTTCCTTACTAGCTAAGTGACCTTTGGCCAGTCATCTCTCTGAGCCTCAGTTGGCCTACATGACCTCTAAGGTCCAGCTTGACAGCTAGAATCATAAATTCCTGTCAACCCAAGGAATGACTAGGGCCACTTGTCACAGGATAATGTCATGGTCTAGAATGCCATGGCCCAGGAGGGTGGACCTCCCCAGGAAACTGGGGACTCTGAGTGTCATGGAGCGGGCAGATTTCACAATCCAGTGTGTCTGCATGAAAGCTCTCCACCTTTGTGGTCATGAGGCAGTCCCAGAAAGAGCGATGGTGGTCTACCCCTACAGTCCACCCCATCTCTGCTATTGAAATCCTACAAATGTCTCCTCCCCCATGCAGCCTTCCCTGATTCTCCCCCTCCACTTTTCTAATGAGCTTTCTTTTTCACAATGACCCTGGGAGGAAGGTTCTATAGGTATTATCATCCCCATTTTACAGAATAGGAGGAGGGTAAATGACTTACCAGGGTCACACAGCAAAGAAAGGTTAAAAGGATTTGAACCCAGAACTGCTTATTCTAAATCTAGTACTCTCTTAACCCTTGCTGCCTCTCCTACAACATTTCTTTCCTAAATCGTACCACCTCACAAGTTGTTAGCATTCTCTTTCTCCTTGAATTACCTTGTCTGCACTGATATGTTGTTATGATATGTTGTATCTCCCCAGTATTACATAAGCTCCCTGAGGGCAGGGACTATTTTTACCTTTGTCTCCCCAACACCGAACACAGTAGATTCTTAATAAACATTTATGGTTTGGGCGTCAGGTCTGCTCTCTTTACCCCTCCCCCCACCTCATGCCAGCGTGTTAAACGTAGGTGACTACTATCTATGTAACATTGGGCGAGAGTAACAATGATAGCTAGCCTGCACATAGAGCATTTTTGGTTTGCAAAGCACTTTACATATGTTATCTAATTTGGACTTCATAGCAACCCTGTGAAATAGGTGCTGTCATTATCTATTCTAAGACCTTCATTCTCCCTACCTGTAAATGATGTGTCGTTCCCACTGGGACGAGGCAAAAGGACTGGAAAGGAAAGGGGCAGAATGGAAGCCCATCATGGAAACAGCAGCACAGCCAGTGTATGGGGGGTGGTGAGGGCAGAGGAAGAGAAGGGAGCTTCCATGATAATGCCTGGGAGATTCTGGCCGGGCCATGAACCAAAATATGGGGAGAGAAGATCACAGGGTCAGCTTTCCATCAGCATAGCAGCGACTGCAGGGCTAAGACAACCGTGGCCCCTCGATAAGCCTGGCTGCCCGACAGACTCTCCCCAGTGGACATTTCCTAGGGAACCTGCTGGCTGGAGGAGAGATAGGCTGGTCACCTGACCAAAGAGAGGTGCTTGAGTTTCAGGCAGGTGAGATCCTCTGGATCTCCGCAGGGTTCATGGGAGCCACTTGATTGAGTCCACATCCTTCCAGCATGCCACCTTTGGCGTTTGGACCATTGCGGTCTGACCTCGGCATCAGCCTTCAGTCAGTCAATATGCATTTATGGAGCACCTATATTGCACCAGAGGTTGTGCTAAGCATTGGGGATGCAAAGGAAGGCAAAAAACAGCCCCTGCTCTCAAGGCACTGTATATATAAATTGGGAGTAATCATCATAAGAAAGACACTAATTAGCATCTTGTTACAGAGTCAGAGACTTTCCAAATTGGGGACTTCTTAGGAAGGGTTGTGTGGTGTAGTAGAGATCGCTTTCAATTTGGTTCCAGATGACCTGGGTTTTAAGTCCCAGCCTTGCTACCTGTGTGACCTTGAACAAGTCCCTCGCTTGCCTCAGTATCTTGAATTCCTTAAAAAAGTGGAAATTAGACTAAAGGATCTGAAAGGTCTTTTCCAGCTCTAAGATTCTATGAACAATTAGTCCAGGAGTTCTTAAACTGGGGTCCATGGATTCCCCAGGGATGTATTTCAGGGGTCTATGAACTTGGATGGGGAAAAATAATTTTTATTTCAGTATAATTGGCATCCTTTGTAATTGTATGCATTGTATTTCATCTATTTAAAAACATTATTCTGAGAAGGGGTCTGTAGACTTTGGCAGATTGTACCAAAGAGGTCCATGACCCAAAAAGGTGAAGGGTTCTGGCTCTAGTCAAACCATTTCACTTTGCAGCTGAGAGAATTAAAGGGCAGGAAAGATGGAAGGATTCCGGTTTGAAAGGGACAGTGGAGATAATCTACTCTAACTTGCTCATTTTATAGATAAAGAAACTGAGTCTTAGAGAAAAGTTATTTGTTCAAAGGTGTCCAAAGTAAATGATAAAGACAGGATTTTTGCGCAAGTCTTCTGACTCCAAAGCCTGTGCTACTCCCACTATACCATTTAATTCATTAAAATTTGGCCAAAGGTCTTGCAGCTAGGACAGAGCAAGGCAAGGACTAGAACCCAGGTCTGGCTTATTCCCAGTCTGGGGCTCTTTCTATTACGATTCAGGTGCCCTTCTTCCTATAGTGCAGCTTTGAATGTCTTGCTTTCACCTGGCTAGGGAGGAGGGGGAATAGGAGAGAGGAAGTAAAGGAACTCTGTCCTCCAAAGCCCAGAGGAAAATTTGTTCTTTCATTTCCACAATGGAACCCAGAATCCATCTGGATTCTGTTGAGCATTCCTACTGCCTAGGTGAGATGGGAGTCAACAACTCTGTTTCTTTTCAGGAGATGGAGGACCACCAGGCACTAAAAATCTGCCTTGACCTGAATCTTAAGGTCCTCCACGCCTTATGCTCTGCTTCTATACCCTTCAGACCCTCTGCAGTCTTATTTGATCCACTGATGCAGCCTAAGGATCCCTAGGCCTTGCCATTTGCCCTGCAACTTTCTATGTGCAGTCTCCCCACTAGAAAGAGGGCTTTTTAAGAACAACGACCATTTCTCTCTTTTCTTTTCCATCCCCGGCACTTAGAGAATTGTTTGGCACACAAAAAACAATTAATACATGCATTTCCATTCATTTGTTCATTATTAGTGAATATTTTCACTAAAAGTGGTGAATTATTGATGATTATTCATTATTCTTGAATGATGGTCATTCATCCCTAAGGATCATTACTGACCATGATCAGAAGGGTCAGTTGGCCCAGGCTCAAACCCATACGAAGCTGTGTTAATTGTGTTCATTCAGTCCTATCTTTGGGACCCAGCTGGAGGCTAGGATAGCCAACATACTGGGTAGCCAATCTGTAGGCCAGGCTCTGTATGTAGTAGATAATAAATGTTGGCCAAACCCAACTGGATTAGTGGAAGGAGAACTGGATTTGTCATTTACATTGGACAACTGTGGACAAATAACCTCCCCAAGGCTCAGTTTCTTTATCTGTAAAATGAGGGAGTTAGAGTAGGTTATTTCTAAAGTCCCTTTCAGCTCTGAATCCTATGGAATTGGATTGCAATGGATGACCTGTAGCTTGGGAGTGTCTAGAGCGGGGAAGGAGAAATGCATCTACTTTCCCAGGGCAGGGTTAAGATGGCAGTTGAGAGGGAGGCCTAGTCTTGGAGTGGAGATTAGCTGTGTGACCTCAGGAAAGTTGCCTGCCCTATCTGAGCCTCAGTTTCCTCATCTGTAAGACAAGGCTAATAATACAAACATTACACAGTTATTGTGAGGCTTAACTGAGACCAGTGGCTAGTAGTAGCTAACGTTTATATTTGTAAGGTTTGCAAAGCACTTTACTTACCATCTTTTGATCCTCACAACAACCTGTAAGGTAGGTACTATTATTATCCCCATTTTACAGCTGAGGGAACAGAGCGACCGAGGCCAAGCCATTTGTCAAAAGTCACTCAGCTACTCACTAAGTGAGATGGGATTTGAATTGGGCTATGAGGAACATAAGACCATAGATTCTGAGCTGGAAGGGGCCCCTGAGGTTAGCTAGCCCAACTTCCTCATTTTACAGGTGGGGAAACTGAGGCTCAGAGAGCAGCTGTGTGATACAGTGCAGTGGTATCAACCTCAAATAGAAACTAGGGCCATAAAACTATACATAAGGATCCCTGTGGGTGGCATATTAACTTCGTGTTAAAATGTAGTATAATCTATATTTTATTGTATTGTTATTTATTTTGTTAAACATTTTCCAATTACATTTTTTTCGGGTTCTCATCTCTCTGAGAAGTGTTGTGGCCTAGATGTGTGACACACCTGGTATAGTAGATTGGGCTTCAGAGTTGGATTTAGGAAGAACTGAGTGGGAACGCTACCCCAGTCATTTACCAGCCGTGACCATGGGCAAATCCCTTAACCTTGCTCAGTCTCAGTTTCCCCCCCATGTAAAATGTCAATAATAACAGCACCTACCTCAAAGGGCTGTTGTGAGGATAAAATGAGATCATCTATGTCTGGGGTCCTTAACCATGGTCTGTGATAGATTTTAGAGGGCTGTGAACTTGGAAGGGGGGAAAATATATGTGTGTGTGTATACATATATGTCTATATATACATACATAGATATACAATATAATAATATATAACAAAATATTCACATAATGTATGTGTATATGTATGTATGTATGTATGTATGCATATACACATACATTATATATCTTTATTTTCACCATCTCTAGCTGAAATTTAGCATTTCTTTCAATTATTTAAAAATGTTCTGAGAAGGAATTCTGTAGGCTTCACCAGACTGACAGAACCTGGTACATAGTAAGCACTTAATAAATGCTTGTTTCCTTCCGTTCAAAGACACAAAAGGATTAACGCTCCCTGCTCTAGCTAAGGGCAGCTGGGGGTACCAGAGTGTGTAGAGTGTCTAGCCTGAAGTCAGCTCCTAGCTGTGTGATCCTGGGCAAGTCACTTCACCCTCTTTGCTTCAGTTTCCTCATCTGTACAATAAACTGAAGAAGGAAATGGCAAACTGTTCCAGTATCTTGGCCAAGAAAACTCCAAACAGGATCCTGAGGAGTCAGACACAGCTGAACAAAGATTCAGCTGAGGGGCTTGGTAAACCTAAAGCATATACATGTCAGCTACTATTATCATTGCCTAACATTATTCAAGCCATTCGGTCCTTTGGTTCCAAATGTTCTTGTTCCAGATGCAGCATCCTTACAAGTCTTTCCTGGAGGGGATTTTTCTTCTTCTTTCCTGGATTTTTCAAGGGGAATAATACGTGGCTGCTTTGAATCCATTTTCATCTCTTCCAGCTTTTGGAAGTCCCCAGTGAGCCATTTTTCTTAGAAACAGGAAGCCTTGTTTTGTTGGCTAAGACAAAAGCCCTTTGGGCTCTGAGGTCTAAAGTCAGGAGAGGATTGAACACTGGCCAGAGGCCTTTCCTTCCAGTCTGAGTATCTGGGTAGGCCAGGGTCCTCGAATACTCAAGAAGAAAGTAGTAACTCATTTGCAGGCAGAGGGAATAAATAGGGTCCCTGGGGAAGAGCCAGGGGTTTTTGGCTCCTCCCTCCCTCTTTGCCAAGTGCGGGTTGGTTGGCCGTCCTTTCCAGCATTTCCATTATACAGTGACTTAGATGGATAGCAGGCTTTTAAGGCAGATGAGAAGGACGGGCCATAGCCAGCCTGGTCCCCTGCCCCACGGCCACTCAGCCTTCTGATTTCACTGGTACCATGGTCTCCCAGAGAGAAGCCTCCACCAGGGAAGAACAGTTCAACTCTGCTCACAGTTTATAGTCTTACAGCCTTTCCCAGATCTCTTAATTGACTTGCCTAGGGTCAGACCTCTAGTATAGGTTGCCTATTGAATCCAGGTCTTCCTAACTCTGAACCTTATTTATTTACCTCACATTCTTTTTATAGATAAATTTTTATCGATACCTAATCTCTGTCAGCCTCAGTTTCCTCATCTGCAAAATGAGGACAATAATAGCACCTACCTCGAAGAGCTCTTGTAGGGATCAAGTGAAGCAATAGTTGTGAGCGCTTAGAGCAGTGCCTGGCATGGAGTAAGCACTAGATGAATATTAGCTATTATTACTATTATTTTAAAGATTTTTACAGCGCTTCCGTTCTCTCCTATACCCTTTGCCCTTCCAGAGCCAGCCCACATGACAAAGAATTTCCTTTAAACAGAAAAAAGAGGAAAAAAGTAAACAAAATTGATTAATGCATTGAAAAAAAGGTGGCAGGGGCAGCTAGGGGGCACAGTGGTAGAGCACCAGCCCTGGAGTCAGGAGGACCTGAGTTCAAATGTGACCTCAGACACTGGACACTTACTAGCTGTGTGACCCTGGGCAAATCGCTTAACCCCATTGCCTAGTCAAACAAAAATGTGGCATTATAAGGAATTGGACCCCCATCTCTGCAAAGGAGTGTGGGGAGAGGGAGAACGTATCTTTCATATTTCTTCATTGGGCCCAAGCTTGCTCTTTGTAATTTTTATTTATTTATTTGTTTGTTTTTAATAGCATTTGCATAGCACTTTAAGGTTTGCAAAGCACTTTACAAACATTATCTCTTTTGCTTCCATGATAACTCTGGGAGGTATGTGCTGTTATCATCCCCATTTTATAGATGAGGGATGAGGCAAGTGGGTGGCTCAGTGGGTAGAGCACAGGGTCTAGAGTCTGAAAGACTTAAGTTTAAAGGGAAAGTCACCAGTTTGCCTCAGTTCCCCCTTCTGTAAAATGGTGTGGAGAAAGAAATTACTCTACTCCAGCATCTTTGTCAAGAAAACCCCAAATAGGGTCACAAAGGGTCAAATGTAACTGAAAACAACTGAACAGAAACGACAGATGAGGAAACTCAGAGTCATACAATTGGTGTCTGAGGTCAGATCTGAGTTCGGATTTTTCACTCCACAGCTCTTCCTCTTTGACACCCAGCTACCTTTCATTTCCCTTTCTGACCCTAGGTTCTTTATCTGAAAGATGGGTATAACATTACCTCCAGTAGTTACGTCACAGAGTTTTGTGAGGATACAATTTGATAACTATAAAGTACTCAGAAGAGTTGGCCTTGTGGACGCATCATTGTTCTTAGATTCAGGTAGACTTGCGATAAAGTTTTGCCTCTGACATATATTGGCTGTGTGACCTGGGCACCCCACTCTCTCACGTTGCAGAAAAGGTATCTACCCACCTTGGAAGAGAGAGTTCCGCACAATGAGGAAAATCATGGATTGGCTCAAAAAAAACCCTCAACTATTTGCCCATCTTCATGGACTTCATCCCTTTTCAGTCATAGCTACCCTTCTTTCTATGAGACCCAGAGCAAAAACTAGGGTGGGATGACCAGAGCATTGCCCCAGGACACTGAAATTGGAGTTTGCCGACGGCACTCACAGTTCTTCAGCAGCATAGAAGTATCAGAGGTTGTGTTAACTAGAGTAATTAGTTGCAATAGAAAGCTACAAGATGGTGGGCTGGGGTGAATTCTTCCCTGCTGTGCCCTACCCTGCCCCCCTCCTCCCATGTGGTAGCCTCTCTACAAACAGTCTTGAGTTGGAGTCCCAGTGTCTCTGTCACTGCCCCTTCCCCAAACATAAGACATTATCTCATCCTCCCATCTTGGAGGTTGTGGGAGCAGCCAAAATGATCCTTCGTTATATTTTATGCTAACTTAGATTTATGAGATAGTTTACAAACCACTATCATGTAATGCTCACAATACTCCTGTTTGGGCAGGGCTGATAATAATATCCCCATTTTGTCAATAAGAAAAGTAGCTCAGTTGGAGAGATTCTGTGGCTTATTCACAGTCCCACAGCCAGTCAGTGGCAGAGCCAGGATTTCCCTCAAGTCTTTTCACCATACCTAGGTTATTGGGTTCAGGTCTGGGCACCATGTTTTAAGGAGGACATTGATGTGCTGAAGAATGTTCCAGGAATAAGGATGCTGATGGGCAGAGAGATAATGCTGTATGTACAAGAATGGGTAGAAGGGAATAGAGATGTACAGGCTAGAGAAGAGATGACACGGTCGCCATGTTCCAGTATTGGAAAGCACATTCCATGGATGAAAGATTAGACTTTTTCTACTTGATCGCAGACGGTAGAACCGAAAACAAGGGGTCAAAGTTGTAAAGACACAAATTTAAGAATGATGTCCATTAAAAAATAGTAACGCCTCGCCAATAATTAGAGCTATCCCTAAATGTACTAGGCTGTCTTCAAAGGCAAAAGAGCTTCATACAGCACCTGGTACACCTAATAAATGCTTGTTTCCTTGACCATTACTGGAGGGCCTCAAGCAAAGTCTGGATAAATGGTTGCCAGTTATGTCATAGAAGGAAGTTTTGGACCAAAAGGACTCTGAGATTTCTTCCAGTTCTCAGATTTCGTGACTCAATGCTCTACCCCACCCTGCGTAGCACCCAGACCTTCCTTAACCACCCTCACCAGCCCTATCCTCTCTGCTCCCTGCTCTTTGTCCCATTAAATATTCAGGGGAATCTGCAATCCCACTGGGACTGGAGTTATTTTTTCTAACAACATCCATCACTCTCTCTCCTGGGCTCACCAAGAAGGGACGTTAGAGGCCATCACATCCAACCAGATGAAGCAGAGGCATGGGGAGGTCTCTACTCATCCAAGGTCATGCTGGCAGACCATAGCATCATAGATGCAGACCTGGAAGGGACTTAAAGACCACCAAGTCCAGCCCCGACATTTTACAGAGGAGGAAAGAAAGTCACAGAGAGTAAAGTGCCTTGTCCCCCGTCTCACAGCTTGCAAGGTCTGACTTAGAGTTGAGGCACATCCATCTTGTGAGACTTTGTCCGTGTTCTCCTGCTGGATTCAAAGAGTGTGTAGGGGTTGTCTTGTCCAGATTTTGTACCTCTCAATCGAATGCGCTTTTTTGGGGGGGGGTAGTCGCGAACAAGAAGCACCATGGGATCGTGTATTGTCTACATCTTGAAGTCAATTGTGTCATGGTAAAAATGGGCTTTCCTCTGGAATCTGGTTTGTGAAAACCTGGTGGTTGCTTCTGGGGATGTAGGGACTAGAGTATGAGCCTTGTAGTCCAGACAGTCCTGAATTCATATCTTTCCTCAGTGCATGTTTGGATTATTCTCATCAAAATTTTATGTGTGTGTGTGTGTTTGTGTGTTTGTGTGTGTGTGTGTGTATGAAAATAGATATAGAATAGGGCAATTGAAGATATTCCTCATTCGCCCAGGGATTAATTAATGTCCCCATCCAGAAATTACCATGTATTTATTTTGTGTGTGTATATGTGTTTGTGTCCCTATGTGTGTATATACACATGCATGTGTACATATGTACATATGTATCTATGTATATACATGTACTACATGTACATGCAACGCAAATGGAAGATACCTGTTTATTAATATAATATACAA
Organism: Phascolarctos cinereus; assembly: GCF_003287225.1. Lineage (NCBI taxonomy): Eukaryota > Metazoa > Chordata > Mammalia > Diprotodontia > Phascolarctidae > Phascolarctos > Phascolarctos cinereus. The sequence goes on along the minus strand of NW_027555625.1, from coordinate 20,691,919 downwards.
AACATACATATACACAATTTATTATATCTATTTTTGTGATATAAATATAATTTATTATATTTATTATATATAATATAAATGTGGTATTATGATGCTATAATATATAATATAATACTATAAGTACATAAAATTTATTTCATATACATACGCATATATATAATACCTATATATATATGCATATATATCATATATACATATGTGTATGCATATGTGTATGTGTAGACATAAATGCAGGTGGTATAGTGGACAGAGAAGTGACCTGAAAGGCAAATGGAAGAGGGTTCAAGACCCACCCAGCAGCTAGTGGCGCAGTGCACAGAGCACTGGGCCAGGAGTCAGGAAGACCTGAGTTCAAATCCAGCCTCACATGCTTACTGTATGATCCTGGGCAAGTCACTTCACTGCTGCCTGCCTCAGTTTCCCCAACTGTAAAAATGGCAATAATAACAGTGCCTACCTCCCGGAGTTGTCATGAAGATCAAAAGAGATCATATTTGTAGCTTGTGTGTCAGTGCCAACAATAGGAGCTTAATAAATGTTCGTTTCCTTCCTTCCTATCCTGGATAATGGCTATAACACCCAGCCAAGTCATTTCTTTAATGACTGTGTGCTACGGGCAAATCTGGGACCAGAGATTTCAGGGAAGATGCTGATGTGCCTTGTAGAAGGTGTTTTCTAGGCCAGTGAGATCACAGGTCTGATTCCCATCCCTTACACTGTTGTCTTTACTTACCTGTATACCCCACCCCCACCCAGGAGAGTTTAAGCTCCCTGAGGGCAGGAACTGTGTGATTTCTTTGTTTTGGTTTTCTGGTACACACTAGGTGATTAATAGATGCTTGCTGCTGAACTGTTAGGCATGGTGTACAGGGATTCCTTTCTTAGGTACCAGATTGGATTTAGGTGACCTCTGGGATCCCAATCAGTGCAACATTCTGTGATTCTGAAGATATTTGTGGTAAGTGAACCTGGTTTGGGTTTGAATCTTAGCTTTTGAACCCATGTGATGGTGGGGCAGTATTTCCTCTTTCTAGACCTTTACAAAATGAGATGGGTGGGCCATACGGTCTCTGAGAGCCCTCCCAGCCCTAGATCTAGGCCCTGAGCTACCACAGGATGGCCCTAGAATGTCCAAGGGCCAAAGTCCCCAGCAGGTAGGAGGGCCCCTAGCCCATCCTCAGGCCCTGGGAGTTCCTCTGCCTCTGGGTGTTTCTCTGGAAGACCTCTCTAACCCAGAACCCTGTAGGAGGAGAAGCCTGATATTCTGAATCCTCAGAAGCAGGCCTGAAGACAGAAAGGCTGTTCACAGGATTAAAGGGATTGTGTTCAGCTGCATAGGAGAATGAACTATTTTGGACCACTTACAAAAGGATTCACTTTAAGACAAAAGGGGTCCTGTAATTACAAAAGGAGAAGCCAACTGGGGAGGGAGAGAGAGAGAGAGAAAGAGAGAGCAAGGACTTTGCAGCTAATTACAAATCATTCATTAAGAAAGACCTTGCCTGAGGGCACCTCCAGCCTAAGGTTGAGTTATTGGTGACAGGTGTGTACAGGCCCAGAAAAAGTGGGATGTGAGGCACCTTCCTAAAGGTGTTGTCCTAGTCACACTTAGCCTTGGATAGGGAGGGAAGGAAAGAAGGAAGGAGGGAGGAACAAAGAAAGGGAGGAAGGAAGGAAGGGAGGAAGGAAGGAAAGAAGGAAGGAGGGAGGGAGGGAGGAAGGAAGGAAGGAAGGAAGGAAGGAAGGAAGGAAGGAAGGAAGGAAAGGAAGGAAGGAAGGAAGGTGGAAGGAGGAAGGAAGGTGGAAGGAAGAGAGGGAGGGAAGGAAGGGAGGGAGAGAAGGGAGGGAGGGAAGGAAGGAAGGAAGGAAGGAAGGTGGCTTTCCCACTTATGCTAAAAGGAAGGCAGCCTGCTGCCCTGGGAAGGACACTGGGCTTTGGAGTTACCCATCCTGGACCCCACATTCATTACCTGTCTGACTATGAGCAAATATTATTCATGTGGAATTAAAGGTGTAGAGCTGGAAGGGACCTGAAGGTGATTCAGCCCAATCCCCTTATTTTACAAATGAGGAAACTGAGACCCAGGGAAGTTGAGTGTTTTGCCTAAGGTCACCCAGGTAGGAAAGTGTCAGAGGCTTAACTCAGGGTCTAGGGCCGTTGGATGACCCAGCTTCTGAAAGGGACTTTAGAGGTCTTCTAATCTAACCCTGCCATTTCACAGATGAGGAAATTGAGGCCCAAGGAAGTTATATGACTTGCCTAAGGTCACACAGACGGTATCAGGATTTGAACTCAGGGCCTCTGCCTCTGGAGCCAGTGCTGTTCCAATTATCTCCCTCTTCACTAAAGCTCTCTGAGTCTCATTTTCCTTATCCATTAAGCAGACAGACATTGAGTGGATATTTCGTTGGGCATAGAGTCAAGAATACCTCAGTTCAAATCCTGTCTCAGGCACTTACTAGCTGCATGACCCTGGGTAAAGTCACTTAACCTCTGGGTCTCGGTTTCCACATCTGTAAAATGAGGGACCTAGACTCTAAAATTGTCCTGCCATTAGAATGTGGGCACCTCCTCTTCAGGGACTGTTTCTTTGTATCCCCAAAACTTAGCACAGTGCCTGGAACATAGTAGGTGCTTAAAAATTGCTTGTTGATTGATTCCTTGTTGATATTCAACTCGGTGGCCCACTGTGTTCCGGAAGCTAGGCTAGCTGCTGAGGATACAACGACAAGCATGGGAAGTCCTGTCCTCAAGAGGTTAACGTTGGCTATAAGGGGAGGTGGGAGACCACATGCACCTATAGAATCAACCTTCAAGATGCATTTATTAAGCGCTTAGGCAGATAGCAGATAGAGGGGGAGGGATCGGGAAAAGGCCTCTTACAGGATATGGCACTTGAGTTGAGCCTTTGAAAGAAGCTAAGCTTATGGGCAGCCAGGTGATGTAACAGATACACTGTCAGGCCTGGAATCAGACTTATCTTCCTGGGTTCAAATCTGGCCTCAGACGCTTACCATCTGTTTGACCTTGGGCAAGTCACTTAACCTTGTTTGCCTCAGTTTCCTCACCTGTCAAATGAGCTGGAGAAGGAGATGGCAAACTCCTACAGTATCTTTGCCATGAAAATCCCAAATGGGGTCGCGTAGAGTTGGACACACCTGAACTGATAAAATGACACCAGTGTACCAGTAAATATGCTGGAGGCACTTTTGCTTTGAGGAAAGCACTCTGCTTAAAGCACTATAGAAACGTAAGTCATCACTATCATTACTATCCTGGGCTCAAAGGCCAGTATCCTAGTAGGGATATTAATAATTAACAAATTAACCAGTTGTACCTTTTTACCAGTTATCCTGACAGCTACTCTTAATAACTAAGTCCTCCTTTTTTTGTTTTGCCTCTATCAGAACTGTTTGCAAAGAATGAGCTGATTATCTTAATTCCTTTTTGAAAAATCAATAAACAGTTATCAGTGAATGAAGGAATCTAGGCGCCTGGGTTCAGGAGGGTTGCAGTTCAGCTGGAGAGTATCCAGAGAAGAAAGGCCAATCGGTGTGGTGAAATAAATAAATGCCTTGAGTCCAGGTCATGCAGGGATCAATAGAGGGAACTGGGAATATTTAACCAGGAGAGGAGAAGATTCAGAGACGGACATGGTATTTGAATGACTGTCCGGGGAAGAGGAATGAGATTTGGTCTTTTGGCCCCAGAGGGCAGAATCAGCCACCAAGGGTGGTCATTTTGCTCAGTTTCTTAGACTTGAGGTCAGGAAAAACAAAAAACAAACTTCTGAACAATTAGAATGGTCCAAAAATGGAATGGTCTGTCTTGGGAGGTAGTGAGTTCCCTTTCATCAGAGGTCATCAGAGTGCTGGGTGACCATTATCAGGGATGTTGTATGTGGGGTTGCAGCGGGGAAGTAGGGGTAGGGGGTGCAGAATTCTTGTTTAGGTATGGATTTCACCAGGTAGGTTTTGTGGTCCCTTCAACTCTGAGATTCTGAGCTTTGAGGATTATTGAACATCTACTGTGCTTTCAGCACTGAGCTAGCAGTCCAACAGTACTAAGCTATACTTTTGCCCTCAAGGAGCTGACAGATGGATGAGATGGAAATGTCCTTAGTTCATTAAGAGCCATAGATAATGTCGTGCTGAGAGTTTTTGTTTGTTTGTTTTGAGAAGGCAGGGGTAGCTTCTATGCTCTTAAGATGATAGGATCGTAACTAGAAGGAGCCTCAGAAGCTGCCTGGTCCAAAACTTTCATTTCACATATTAAGAAACTGAGAGTTAGGAGACTTTCCCAAGGTCATGCAGATAGTAAATATCAAAGGCAGGATCTGAACCAGTTCCTGTGACTTCCAAATCAGGACTTTTTCTGTTGCACCATGCTTGGGTATCAGTAACAGAGACTTCCCAGAAAATGTTTAGTTAGGATGAAAACTCTTAAGGAACTCTTATTGGCTTATAAAGTTGAGTTCACAGGCCTTTCTCCCTTTCTCTCTTGACTCTGTCCTTCCAGAGTTTAGGGGTTAGGAGTTTCTCTTTCCCTTCTACTCTGAGCCAGGAGCAGTTAATGGTGAATAGTAACCAAAGCCTGTTGTAAGTAATGTGAACTCAGGCAGGTAACTTGAGAGGGGAGATTCCTGGACCACAAATTCTTGACTGATGTTTGCTTATTTCCCTTTCTGAGCCCAGGTCAGAGATCAAGAGAATTGAAAATAGAATTTCAGAGGGAATGGTAGCAGCAGCTGGTAGGTGGTGGGATTTTGAGAATTCCCGGAGAAGCACATGGCTAAGGCAGACATATGCATGCCTGTGGGGATTGTGAGGAAAGGTCCTGGATGATGATTCTGAACCACAGCCTCATGAAAAGAGAAGAGGGGAGGGGGACAGCACAAGGTATCTGAGCACATTGCCTCAAGAGTAAACCCAAATTTGAGAGTGCTGCAATTGGATTTTCTAGAGAGAAATGAATGTCTTAGATAAAGTGGATTGCCCATGCACCTTCTATGACTGTAGGAAAAACTCCAGTGTATGGAGGAAGAAAAGGATGGGGAGCTGATGGCTCCCCCCATCACCCACAGCTGATTACTTTCAATAACTAACTTGGGTGGCCAAGGTCAATGGAGCATCATCTAACAGCCATCCTCTTGGCTGAGATCCTCTCCGTCTTTGGGAAGACAAGAACTCAGGAACTTTGGGAGAGAAGGAACTCAACGTATGGTTGGGACAGCTCTAACAGTCCTTTCTTCATAGGAAAACCTGTCTAAGTTTCTGCTCACCTGCCATGACCTTAGAATCTGAAGTCACCCTAGAAGCCATGATGAAACTTGATGAGCAGGATTTGATAGAGGAAGACATTGCTCAGAATGGTAAAATACACCAGGATATGTCCTAAGTCCATTAGTGTGGTATAGGGGATGAAGAATCTGGAAGTCCTCTGTTCGGGTCCTGCCCCCTGACATCTACTGGCTGTGTGACCCTGGCCAAGTCACTAGATTCTAGGCAACTCTCTAAGATTATAAATCACATAGAAGGTGAGAACCTGCACTAGTGGAAGGTTCCTCACCTGGGAGTTTCCTACACCAGTGAAATCGCAGATCTCTGGTCCTTCTCCCAGTCTGTTGCAAAACAAATTGATCTGATTATTTTAAATGCCTTTAAAATGTCAAGAATGAGAGTTATATTGGAAAGAAATGAGTCTTAAGACCTGCCAAGGATAAATGCTTTTTTTGGGGGGTGGGGAGGAATAGTATAGATTTAAGGGAGGGAGAGGGAAGAAGTCTCAGCAGTTTCCATTTGGGACTGAGACCTTTCTAAAATATGTCTCACACAAACCTGCTTTTTGAACAGATAGTACGAGCCACCTTGGAGGGAGGTCCAGAGGGGCTTGGAGATGAGTGAGGGTGCTGAGTCAGAGGATGGACTTTGGGCTACCTACCTACTCATGCCACTGACAAGCCTTATCTGCGTCCTCATGGTTCTTGGCTTGGTGCCCTCCCTGTAGGTGAGGCCACACTGAACTGAATTCAACTCCACAAGTATTCATTAAGCTCTTACATGGGCCAGGTCCTGGGCCAGGAAGGGGGTGTGGATAGGGCCCAGGAATCGAATTGCATGGTGCTAGTGAACTTCCTGATGAAGAAACTCCCATTCTCGTGGCTAATGTGTGCATTCTGGGCAACTTGTGCCCTTAGAAAATTATCTACGATACTAAGTGATTGACTTAACAAGGGTCATGTAGGTATAAATTGTTTATTAAGCCCTTATGTGCCCAGGACTGTGATAAGTGTTGAGGATACTGATACAAACAAAATAGATAGTCCTTGACCTCAACAAACTTCCATTTTAATGGGGGAAGACGAGATGCAAAGGGCAACTGGGAGGAAGGGGGAGGGCATTTCAAAGAGAAGAGATGGTTGAGGAGTGAAGTAGGCATAACGTGGCCCCTTGTGATGTGGCATGATCTGGGCCAGAGACTCATTAATCAGAAGGGAAAAAATAAGAAAGAAAGGAAAAAAGAAAAAAGAAAGAAATTTACATGATAACCTTATGATATATTTAAAAGGAATAGCAATTTGTACATAGTACATTTGCAGCTTCGTGTGCAATCTTTTTTTATTATATGATGTTATGAAAATGCTTGTTTTATTCCATAAATTAAAAATAAGTAATTAAAAAATCAGAAGAGAGGGCTGCAGGGGGCTGGCACCTCTGAGGTGAGACAGCTATGGCCATGGGTAGGCTGTCCAGGCTGCAGAGTGAGGAGTGGAAGCAGTGTGTGTGGGAGGCAAGCTTTGAAGCCGGGTCTTCTTGGCTTTGGGAACGACTTGCTTTCTACTACGCCTCTTAGCTGCTGGAGAGTAGAGTTTCTCTCTTTGAACAAGCCCCTTTTAAGCAGGTTGGTTAATTACTCTGCTGATCTGACAGCGGAAAGAGAAGTCCTGGCAGAGACCCAGGAGCATGACTCTGCAGGCTGTCTGGGAGAGGGCTAGGACAGGAGTCCCTCAACTGCCCCTGGGGCTGGGGTGGGAGGGGATTTCAGAGAAAAAGGGAAGCGAATTATTGCCTGACCCAGAGCCCCTTGAACGCATCCCTGCTGCTGGTTCCCGGCTTCTGCCTCAGTTCTGGTTTTGGCTTTTTTCTTTATAAGGCATCTAGGCGCTGCAGTGGATAGAGCAGTGATCCTGGAGTCAGACCTGAGTTCAAATCCAGCCTCAGAACCTTACCTTGGGCAAGCCACTTAACCTCTGCCTCAGTTTTCTCAACTATTGTTAGATGGAGATAAAAATAGCACCTTCTCTCAGGGTTGTTGTGAGGGTCAAATGAGAACAAGAAGGCACACATAGTAGGCCCTTAATAAATGTTTGTTTCATTTCCCACCCCGATTTTACTTCCTCTTCCTCTCAGAAGGCAGAGCTGACAGGGAGGCCTCAAGAGAGACTAGGGTCTGGGAAGTGTGTCAGGAACTTTTCTTGAAGTTTAGACCCTGCTTCTTTTTCCTCCTTTCTTAGTCCTGAGTGGTTGCCGTAGGGAACCCTTGGCCAGAGAAGGGCCACATCGACACTGGGATTCCCCAAACCTCCAGTGCCCTTGGGGAGTTCCTGAATAAAACCTGGGGAGAGACAGCCAGAAGTCTGGGGGAATCTGAGAGGCATCACCAGTAATGGGAGAGAAGGAACCAAGGGGCAGCCACCGTGGGTAAGAAGGTACCTTCCCCCACCCTGCCGAGCCACAGAGACTGGCATGAGTGTGTGGCACCGAGACGGCCTTCTGAAATTCAGAATCAGGGAGCCCTGGCTTCAAAGCCCATCACGGCACTCATCAGCTGCATGGCTGCCATTCAATTTCTCTGAGCCTCAGATTCCCCATCTGTAAAATGGGAATAATAATCGTACCTACTTACAGGGTTATCGGGAGGATCAAATGAGATTATGTCTGGAAAACACAGTATCATCTTGAATCAGTCTCTAGATGTTGGCTGTATTAATGACTCACCTCTACTTGTGGAGGTCACAAACCCAGCTCCTTGGACCCCTCGGAGTCCCAAGTCAGTACGTTTTCCCCTTCTGTGTATTCGTGTTATTAGCTGCTTAAATTGTAAAGCTCTGGATGAGTCATGCTTCTCCTCTTTATCATCATCATTGTTCTTGTTAGCTAGAGCTGTGAGAGGGGAGGGGGCATTTTAACAGACCCCTGGAGGGCAAATCACGTTGGCATTAAGGAAAAGGTGAAAGTGGAGGTGAATAGAGAGAGGAAGAAGCTGGGAGCAAAGGTTCAAAAGCAAGGAACTTAAATTAATTCCACAAACCTTATTCAGCAGTCACTTACTACAGGCCAGGCACTAGGCCAGAGGCCATCTATCAGTGGCATCAAACTCAAATAAGAAAGATCACTAAACCTGACCTATGGAGCCCTGTGGGCCACATGGTAACTTAGAAACTATATGTTAACATTATCTGTGTTTTGTTAAATATTTCCCAGTTATATTTTAATCTGACTCAGCCATTTGGGAATACCTGCTGCTGAGGGTTTGACACTTCCCATACAATATCTGGGAATGCTACTCCTCTTCCTAAGTACTTCCTACTCCTACTATTCTTCCTCCTCCTCCTCCTCCTCCTGCTACTATACTGCTACTGCTATTGCTGTTACTATTGCTGCTGCTATTACTGCTACTACTATTACTGCTGCTACTGTTACTGCTACTACTACTACTGCTGTCACTACTATACTGCTAGTGTTGCTGCTACTACTGTATTGCTACTGCTACTGTTACTCCTCCTACTGCTGCTATTACTACCACTCCTGTTACTCATGCTGCTACTCCTGCTACTGAAGTTACCCACCTAATCTAAGAGGTCATCAGTTTAAAAGAGTTAATAGAACCACTGTGATGTGTCCGGTGGAGATACTCTCTACGGAGGTACTGACAGATAATTGCAGCAGGCCAACCAAATGTTGAGAACTCAGTAGAGAAGATAGCTTGTGGGTGCAAGAGATAACTGGCCCTGAAAATTGTGAGTCCAGGTATGGAGAGGAGCAGAATCCAGTTGAAAGCGTTGTCTAGCCGAGACACTGAACTCAAAGGAAAATAGTGTGGGGTCAGCTAGGTGGCACAATGGATAGAGCACCGGCCCTGAGGTCAGGAGGACCTGAGTTCAAATCCGGCCTCAGACCAAACACTTGACACTTACTAGCTGTGTGACCCTGGGCAAGTCACTTAACCCCAATTTCCTCAAAAAAAAAAAAGAACAGTGTGAGGACCTACAGGGAAAGGAAGAACACTGGGACCCTGTAGTACCACAAGCATGGCCTTGACCATATATGTCTCACAATTACTGTACTCTAAGTTCGTGCCCATTTTTCCCAAAGATGATTTATGGGAAAATTCACTCCAGGTTTACAGTGAGATTGTTTTGTACTGGTATAGGGAAGTCCTGATGAGGAAGATCCTCTGCCAATGTAGATGAGCAAACTATTCTGCACCTTGTGGTATTGGCAAGTTGTCCGGGGGATTGAGAGGTTGAGTAATTTGCCCTGAATCACACAGAGATGAAACTTGAACTCTGGTCTTCCTGACTCACCCTGACTAACCCTGACTCAGTTAACATGTAAGGCCAGGTATTTCATGAATATTCTCTTATGTGAATGAAGGTAGAGTGCAAAGATGGGATTTACTGGGGGCACCAAGGAGGTCAGTGGGCAGAAGTCAAGGGTGCCTTAGACTGCTTTGTCTTCCTCTTCAGGCCTGTTCTGGAGGGTACAAGATTCCTAAGCCTATGAGAGAAGAAAGCAAGTTTTGAAGGGTCCCATTAAGCTTGAAAGAGCCCAAGTTTAAGCCTGGGGCCTGATTATTTTGCTTATTGTTTAAGAACCAGCTTGCTGTTCAGTCATTTCAGACTCTTTGTGACACCATTTGGGATTTTCTTGGCACAGATACTGGAGTGGTTTACCATTTTCTTCTCCAGCTCATTTTACAGATGAGGAAACTGAGGTAAACAGGGTGAAATGACTTGCCCAGGGTCACATAGCTAGTAAGCATCAAATTTGAACTCAGGTCTTCCTGACTCTAGGCTTGGTGCTCTATCCACTCCATCACCTAGCTACCCCAGCTTAGCTAAAGACAGAAAGCCTCTTCGTCAGAGGAGTGGCTACCAGTGGAGTGACTGGTTTTTAGCTACAGCATCTGCTGACAGGGTGGCTGCAATCTGCACTTGTGGAGGGAGCACCCATCCCAACAAATGAATGGCCTTTTGGAACATTGAAGGCATTTCTTCTCCAGACTGAGGAGCAGATCTCATGACCCATCTGCCAGGACAGAGTGGTGCACGATAAAAACAGGAGCAAACCAAAATGCTCCCAACCCTCAGTTTTGGAGGCCAGACTTATTGGTTTTCTTTTTCCAGCACTTGTGTGGCCATCACTCTTGGTCCTTTTCCTCCTCATTCCTCCTAGGCTCGAGGTCCTGGAGTTGGACATCCTCTCCAAGATCTGGTAGCGACCCTTGCAATGAATGCATTTGCCATCCTTACTGCCAACCAGAAAGAGAGAAGGAAAGGAAGAAAGCCTAGGACACTGGCCCCAGTCTGAAGTCACATTCTCTCCAGTGTCATGTTTTCATATCGGCTCCAGCTGCCCCTCTCCCCAAACCCCTTTTTTGGTCCTATGGCCTCCCCCAGCCAGTGTCCTTGAATCATCTCTGCTTCCCCTCCAGGAGCCCACCCTCCAATCAGAACTGGCCCACTTGCCCGTCCATCTTGTCTCACCTTCTCTCAGCTCTGCCCGGCCTTAAGGCTGGAGTCCCCTTCCCCCTCCCACAGACATCAAGGACAGAGAAGAAAGGTGGAGGTGCTTGAATCTTCATCCAAAGTCTTATTAAGGCACGCATATCTCTCTGTTTCACTGTCAACTGCTAGAAGCAGAATTTTTAGGTTTCTAGCCTCTCTTTTTCCAACAGGAAAATGAGTCCGTTCTTGGTAGGATCAAAGAGTTAGATCTGGAAGGGTTCTTAGAGTACAATTCCCCCATTTTACAGGGATGGCTTTCCCAATGGTACAACTAGTAAGCAGCAAAACTGGGTTCTCAGGTCTAAATGGAGGGCTCTTTCCCCCAAGGCTCCTTCTCCTTAAATGACTCTCAGAGCTGGAAGGACCATCCTGGGCCACCCAACAGAGCTCCTAACTGCATAATAACCCCCACAGTAATGTCCCTGACCATGGCCATTGAGCCAGTGCTGAAGACCTCCAATACCTCCAGGGGCAGACCACTTTGTGTCTGGAGGGCTTGAAGTGTCAGCTTGCAATTTCCACCTCTTAGTTCTGACTCAGGAGCCCTCCTCGGCCAGGCAGACAGAGTCTAAACCCTCTTCCCCATTACAATCTTCCCAATACTTAAAGACAGCTATCAGCTAGTGATACAGTGGATAGAGCACAGATGCCTGGATGCAGGAGGATCTGGGTTCAAATCCAGCCTCAGATACTTATTAGCTGTGTGACCTTAGGCAAGTTATTTAACATCTGTTTACCTCAGTTTCCTTATCTGTGAAATGGGGATAATAATAACACCCACCTCCCAAGGTTGTTGTTCGGGTCAGATGAAATAATATTTGTAAAGTGCTTAGCACAGTGCCTGGCACATAGTAGGCATTATTATATAAATGTTAGCTATTAGTATGCCTCCCCTGAGTCTTCTGTTCTCTGGGATAAACATCTCCATTTCCTTTAATCGAGCCTCATATGTCATGATCTAGAGGGCTTCCATCATTCTTGTACCCTTTTCTGGACTCCCTCCAACTCACTAATGCTCTTTCAAAATGTGGTGAATGGGGGGAATTGTACAAAAATATTTAGAGCAGCTTTTCTTGTACTGGCAAAGAATTGGAAATGGAGGGAATGCTCACCAATTGGGGAATGGATGAACAAGTTGTGGTATATGATTTTAATGGAATACCACTGTGTTATAAGAAATGACAAGCAGGATGCTTTCAGAAAAACCTGGAAAGACTTCCATGAACTGATGCAAAGTGAAGCAAGTAGAATCAAGAGAACATTATACACCATAACAGCAGTACAGTATGATGATCAACAGTGAATGATTTAGCTATTCTTAGGAATACAATGAATGATATAAGACAATTCCAAAGGATTCATGATGAAAAATGCTATCTAACTCCAGAAAAAAAGACCTGATGGAGTCTGAATACAGATTGAAGCATACTATTTTTCACTTTCTTCATTCCTTTTTTTGTGTTTTTTTTTTGGTCTGTTTTCTTTCACAATACAACTAATATGGAAATATGTTTTGCATGATTGCACGTGTATAATCTATATGAAATTGCTTACTGTCTCAGGGGGGGAAGGGAAAAAGAGAGAGGGAGAGACTTTGGAACTCCAAAATTTTTAAAAATGAATATTAAAAGTTATTTTTAAACGTAATTAGGAAAAAAATAAAATATTATTAAAAATAATTAGTTAAAAATAGAAAAGTACCAGTTGGGAGACATTGTTAATAATACCATCTTTGAGGCTTTACAGAAACTAGTCCCATCTCCCATTCCACAGAATTTTTCTGAATTGTTGTATTATTTTCACATATGTTGCCATATATTTTTCCTTGTCCTTATCTTTTCCTGCCTTTGCATTGAAGTCACCAAGCATCAGGGTTCTATCAACTTCTTCACAGAATTTCTCGACCACTTCATCCACATCAATCAATGTCAATGTGTATAAGCTGAAATTATTTTCATGTATTTCTTTCTTTTTTGTTTGCAAATAGTTTTCATTAGTACCACAGTACATGTTGATTACATGTCCCATGAAACAATGCTCTTAACCGCAGGTGGCCAACTCCTATCTTTGTTTCTCTAAGATAGATTCATGAACTATCCTTCCATCTAGTGGCAATTTTCTTTTGGTTTCTTATATCAAGAATGTCACGACTGACATTATCAAGTTCCTCTAATTGGTTGGTCCTCAGTTGGTCATTGGGCAAAGACCTGTCACTTAGAATACCAATAGTCAAATTGAAGTTCATCGATGGATTATTCTTGCCAACCTTTGCCCCATCTCTTGCAAATTGGCTCAAGTGAGTGAAGGGGCTCCAGAGGACTGAGGGCTATTTAGTACTTCTCTTGGTTTCAGGGATTGCTTTGGCCAAAAAAAAAATCTACCGCCAAATGTCCAGCCTGCTGGTGAAATGCCTGTCAGTTATTAGCTAGGGTAAGCTTCAGAAAACAGACTCCACCAGCTACTGGGGCCATCCTTGAAGTCTTTCCAACATGGAAGATGCTGTCTAAGCTTGTGGGACACTGAAGTAGCCCTCAATAAACTCACAATGCCACAATGGGACATTTGAGTCAATCTTTGTGAAGAAAGAAATGAGAGAAGCCAAATATATGTAGTTTCACACCCCTATATCATGAATACTTTCTTTAAAAAAGAAATAATTGGTAGGCACAGGGAATAATGAGTACTGACCAAAACCATAAAGAATGACATTGACTATATTTTAATAGACAGAAAAAGACTTGTTACTCATGTGAGAGTTATCTCCGAGTCAGCTATTTGTGTATAGTCAGAGCTGAAGTCAGAATAAATAGAAAAGAAAAACCAGTGGGAAAGATAATGGTATAAAATTAAAATTTTTAATCCTGAATTTTTAAAAAAGTTATTAAAAATTTAAATATGGAAAATGGACAACAGAAATGACATTGACAACAAGGATAATAAATTCACTCAATTTCAACCTATTTAAATTAACCATCACAACAAGGAGACCAAAAAAAGCCCAGAAAGTGCCTTAATGACCAAACATCTAACTACCTGTCCAAATGGAGTGAGTTGGCTGCCCAAAGGCTTCAGCTGTTGGTATAGTAGATAGAGTGCTGGGCCTGGAGTCAGGAATCCCCAGGTTCAAATTCAGCCTCAGACACTTACTACCTATGTGACCTTGGGCAAGTCACTTAACTTCTGCCACAGTTTCCTCATCTATAAAATGAGATTAACATCACCATCCCAGAGCTGTTATGGGATCATATGATATAAATTTGTAAAGCATTTAACATAGTGTGGAGGAGGGCAGCTAGGTTGCTCAGTGATTAGAACACTGGGCTTGGAATCAGGAAGACTCATCTTCATGAGTTCAAATCTGGTCTCAGACACTTATTAGCTGTGTGACTCTGGGCAAGTCACTTAATTCTGTTTGCCTCATCAGTTTCCTCAACTATAAAATAATCTGGAGAAGGAAATGGCAAACCACTCCAGTCTCTTTGCCAAGAAAACCTCAAATGGGGTCACATGGACCCCAGGGACATAACTGAAAAGACTCAACAATGACAAAATAGTTTGAAGGAGAGGCAGGATTATGGAGGAAAGGTTGATTAGTGGCTAGGTGGCCCAGTGGATAGAGAACTATGCCTGGAGTCTGGAAGACCTAGGTTCAAACTTGGTCTCAGAGATTTACTAGCTCTATGACTCTGGATAAGTCACTTACCTTCTACCTGCCTCAGTTTCCTCAACTGTAAAATGGGGATAATTACAGTACTTAGCTCACTGAGTTGTTGTGAACAGCAAATGAGATAATATTTGTAAAAAGTGTTTAGCTAAATAAAACAAAAACAAACAACCAAAAAAAACCCCAAACAAACAAAAACCAAGGGCAGCTAGGTGGTGCAGTGGATAGAGCTCTGTCCCTGGAGTCAGGAGGACCTGAGTTCAAATCTGGCCTCAGACGCTTGACGCTTAACTAGCTGTGCGATCCTGGGCAAATCACTTAACCCTGATTGCCTTACCAAAACAAACAAACAAACAAACAAAAAAGCAAAGAAACAAAACCAAACCAAAAGAAGTGCTTAGCACAGGCACCATATAACTCTTATTCCCTTCCTCTTCCCCAAGCATTACTTAGTTAGAATATTAACTTGTCTGGAAAATCTTGTGAAGAAGCGGATGACAGGCAATTATGAGCAGCGTCGTCTGATGAAGCAGAGGGAAGCGGTGGTGACAAAACCAGTCCAAAGAAATCTTGGCAAGCTCTCCAACCAAGCCAAGCCATCCTCTGGCCTTAAAATGGAAGGAGTATTCCAAAGAGAAGGAAAGTGGGAAAGACTGGCAAAATCCATTCCAACAACGTGGTGTGCAATCCCAGCTCAGTCACGTATGAATAATAACTGATGGTTATAGGGTGTCTCAAAAGTCTTAGTGAAGCTTTAAGATTAATCATTTAAAGAGACTATTTTAAGTTTGAGAGAGATTAAGATTTTTGTATTGTGCTTTAAGGCACTCTACCTACACTGCCTCAGTGATCCTCACAATAACTCTATAAGCTAGGTGATACGAGTAGTATTTTCCCCATTTTACAGATGAGGAAACTGAGGCAGACAGCGGTTCAGTGACTTGCCCCGGGTCACATAGCTAGGAAGTCTCTGAGGCTGGATTTGAATTTAGGTCTTCCTGATTCTGACTCTAGCATTGAACCACATGACCCCTAAGGGACCTCTTTCTGCTCTGGTACAAAGAGGGAATGAGCAGTACATGCCAGAGCATAGGCCACCATTTGATCCCCCCTAGAAATGTGGATCTGTAGTTAAAGGTTACCTTGGTGATGTTAGCACCATCCAGTTTAGTTTGTATGGAACCTTCTGTTTGCTCTCTCCATTACTTCAAACCTTCTTCTTGACATCTCCCTGTGTTCTTTCTCCTTGTGAATAAAGCCTAAAAAAATGGTCTCTTGTCATGTAGGGTGTGTAGTTTGTGAAGAAGAGAGACAAGAAGAAAGAATTAATCTTAAAGATGTGGTGGAAGGAAGAGAAGAAGAAAGAGAAAGGTGACCTTGATTAAATATATGGGTAATAGAGGGAGGGAGCTGGCCTCAAAGCCAGGTGTAGAGCAGAATGGTTAAACATTTATTAAGCACCTTTTGTGTGCCAGGATCTGTGCTATGCGCTCTACAGTTGTCTGTTTTCATCCTCACAATGACCCCGGGAGGTAGGTACTATTATTATCGCCATTTTACAGATGAGGAAACTGAGGTTAAGTGATTTGACCAATGTCACATGGTTAGTAAATATCTGAGGCTGGATTTGAACTCAGATCTTCCTGATTCTAGCTAGCTGTCTCTAGGGAAACCTGAATTCAAATTCTGTCTCTGACATATAATAGCTGTGTGACCCTAGATTGTTCACCTGACCTCTCAGGGCTCTCAGCAGTTCTTTAAGACTGTAAGTCACAGAGAAGGGTCCCACTTATATTGGTAAAAAGGGGGTTTCTTCACCAAGAGTTTCCTTCACCAATGAAATAGCCAGTCTGATTATAAAATCTGTGAGTGGGTGAAGGGGATCTCTGTATGGATAGAGTCAAATAGGCTCATCTATAGTAGCTGACAGTATATGAAATACTACACATCCATAGTCCCCCACCTCTGCATTTTCCCAGCTCTTTTCCAAAACCAGGGTTGGTCATCACAGCCACACAACATTCAGTCTCATTAGATTCTTCTGTTTATAGTGCAATCATTGTATATACATAGTTTTTCTGGTCCTAAGGACTTCACTCTTCATCACTTCATATGAACTTCCCATGTGGATTCTGCCTGGTGGCCTAGCCTTCTTGGTGCCGATAACCAGCCTATATAAATACTAGCTATAATTGTTATTATTACCAAAAAATTATGCTGAAATGCAGGGATCAAAATATTTTTTAAGTTCCTGGACTCCTGGTTAAGGATCCCCTACTCTAGAGGGAATAGCTGCTTCATCCCTGAGATGGAATTGATTGACTGATTGGCTAAATTCCTGGTGTACACATGGAAATATTGGTGTACAAAATGTACCCGACCAGGCTTATTCTTGGCACCAAGCAAGTAGGGTTACGGGGCAGAATTTCCATATGTAGCTAGCTGATAAAGCCTGTTGAATTCAATTCAGAGCAATACAATTCTATGTTAATTCAATTCAATTCAATTCTTCAAGCATTTTATTGGGCGCCTACTATACACCAGGTATGGTTCTAGGCATGAGGGACAGGAAACAAAACTATCTCTGTCCTCAAGGGGTCAGACAGTCAGTCAACAAGCATTTACTGAGCTATTACCATGGGGCTGCCATACAAATATTAGCAAAAATAAAGACAGTCTCTACCCACAAGGAGCCCACGTTCCATTGGGAGGCAACACAGATGAAGAAATACAAAGTAATATGGGGAGTGGGAGGCATCAGAAAAGGCTTGGTATATGAGGCAGCCTTTGGGTTAAGGCTTGAAGGGGGCTCAGGATTCCAGGTGGAGGAGGTAAGGAGGGGTTGGGGAGAGGGGCAGTAATTCAAGCCTGGGGGCTGATCTGCACAAAGGTATGGAAGTGGTAGGTGTTAGAATAGTATATACAGGGAAAATCAAATGGGCCAATGTGGCAGGAGAACGTGACAAACACCAATGTGTAATGAGCAGGGAAAGGTAGCTTGGAGCCAGGTTGTGAAGGGCTTCATCCTGCCTGCAAATTATCCACAAAAGTGGAAGTTATTTCCCAGGCTGCCGGTAAGTCCTTCAGGACAGTACTGCCAGGCTCCCCGAGTCCAGCCTGATTGACCATAACGACAAGCATTCTGTCTCCTTCTTCTGACTAGACTAGGAATGGTGCCAGTGTCTGATGGGGCGAGGTCCTGCCAAGAGCCTCCCTTCCCTTGGGGCATCACTGAACTGGAAGGCTATTTCCTTCCAAGTAGTGTTGGAAGCAGCAGGGCCCTGCCCGGACAAGTTGGCCTAAATCGGTGGGAGAGAGTCATGAGCACTCCACCTTCCTCGAGGGGTCTCAGGGAAGTTACTTGCACACATTCCTTAAGTCCCCACAGCCACCACTGGGCGAAAGGAAAGAACCTTTAAGAGCGGTTTTCATCCCATCTGCTCCTCTGAGGTATAAGAAGTTTGCTCTGGGAAGGATTATAGTTATCCACCCTGCTGAAAGCAAACACTTGACTAGAACAATTTGGAGCTCAGAGGATCTCCACCCAAGCCTACACGCTTACTATTAATTTTATTCCAATGCCTTTGACTCCATATAAAGTACTCTTTTTTATTGTGCACCCTGTTTTAATTTTTCTTGTTCAGTGATGTGTTTTTTATAAAAACAACATAGAATGTGAATTGTGAATTTGACAAGGTCCCACCTCTCCCCTGAGTTAAATTTACTCTCAGACAGGACAGGAACAGCAACACAACCAGTTAAACTGCCTCATGACAGTTCACGCTTCAATTTGTGTCAGTGGATAAAATCTTATAACTCATCGATCGCTCTCAGTCTCCATCACGATTCTGTTTGTTTAATGATTTCCACTCATTTCCCCTCTTATATGGCCATAGTATTGTGGTCATATGGGGTTGATGGGAGGATAAATGAGATTATATTGCTATAATAAGTGATTTGCAAACCTTAAAGTGCTATCGAAATGTTAATCGTCATCATCATCATCACCATCATCATCATCATTACATTAAGACACCCAACACGCTAAAGGATTTGTGATCTCATCCAAGTTGAGAGTCCCTCCCACAATGCATGCTGGAATCCTTCCATGTCTGCTCATCACGTGTGACTCCCCTCCATGCTCTTCTTAAAGCTCGTACATTACAGAAGTCCAGCTGATGTGGTAGGGAAATTCATTTGAGTTCACTTGACTTTGTGAAGATTATGATGGAGAACCAGAATTGCCCTTAGATAATCTCTCACTCTATGTGACCCTATGTATATGGAAACCCATACATTAATGTATCCCTAATGTATTAAACCACTCCTCCCTTATTGGATAGTTAGATTGCTTCCAGGTTTTTGCAATTATCAGTCATTCTGCTGTGAAACTCTTTGGATAGATGAAATGTTGGGAGTGTTATTTCTGAAAAGACCTTGTTTCCTCTTTTGAAAAAGTCTCTTTGTATCCTATGACCATGTATTTTCTGTGGCCCAGGACAATGCTCTTTCTACTTTTCCTCCATTCTACTTTCAAGCTTTGCTCATTGAATGACCTCCCACCCTGAGGCAGAAGTTCCTTAGGTTACCTCTTGACAGCCAAATTGAGAGGGTCATTGTAGGAAGAAAGCAGAAAGAGCCTTGAATGCCATATGCAGAAGAAGACAGACATTTTGGGATCTGTCCAGGGTTTGAACACCTGGAATTTATTTTGCTTGGTTAAGCATATTTTTTACAAGGGTTTTGTTTTTCTTTTTTCATTTGGGTGGTGGTGGTGGTGGTGGTGGAATGGGATGGGATGGGATGAAAATAAATTACTGTTAATTAGACAAAAATTTTAATTAAAAATAAAAGAAGAGAGTTGGATTCAGAAGACCTTGTTCAAATCTTAGCTCTACCATTTACTGTATGACCTTGGACAAGTCTCATAATTGCTTTGGGACTCAATTTCCTTATCTGTAAGATAGAGATAAATTATTATTTAGTATTGGCTATTATTAATGATTATAATGGAACATCTAGGTGGCACAGTAGATAGAGTCCCAGGCCTGGAGTAAGAAAGAGTCTTCCTGAGTTCAAATCCAGCCTCAGACACTTACTAGCTGTGTGACCCTGGGCAAGTCACTTCACCCTGTTTGCCTCAGTTTCCTCATCTGTAAAATGAACTGGAGAAGGAAATGGCAAACCTCTCCAGGATCTTTGCCAAGAAAACCCCAAATGGGATCATGAAGAGCTGGACATGACTGAAATGACTCAACAATAACAAATGATCATAAATATTAACATGTAGGACCTATCTCGTGGGGTTGATGCAAAGAAAGCATTTCACATGTCTTAAAGTGTCAATAAGTTTGTTATTATTGACTCCTGGTTCTCTCTCTACCTGTGTGACCTCTGGGTGAGACATCGACCCATGGCTTCATCCAGGTCACAATCATTAATCATTGACGTCCCCTAGGGCTCTGTTCTGGGCCCTCTTCTCTTCTTCCTCTCTGTTATTTCCCATGGTGATCTCATCAACTCTCATGGATTCAATCATCGTCTCTCAGCAGGTGATTCTCAGGCCTATCTATCTAGGTCTGACCTTTAGTCTCACATTTCCAACTGCTCACTGGACATTTTGAACTGGATGTCCTGTAGGCATCTTAAACTCATCATGTCTGAGACAGAACTTGTTATCTTCCCCTCTTAATCCCTCCCCTCTTCCTAATTTTCCTATTATTGTAGAGGGCACTATTATCCTCCCAGTACCCTGGGCTCCCAACTTAGGAATCATCCTGACTCCTCACTACCTTCCATATCCAATATGGCACCAAGGCCTGTTGATTTCACCTTAGCAGCTTCTCTAATACGCCCCCTTCTCTCCTCTGACATTGGCCCCACTGTAGTGCAGGCCCTTATCCCACACCTGGCCCATCACAGCAGCCTCCTAAGGTCTCCCTGCCCAGAGCCTCCCCCATTCCTGTCCCTTCTCCACTCGAATGTCTAGTTGATCTTCTCCAAATACAAGACCATCCTTAAGGGTAGGGACTGAATTTGCTTTCTTACATATCCCCAACCCCTAGCACAGTGTTTGACACGTAGGCTTAGGAAATGCTCATTAACTTGATTTGACTCAGAAACCTCCTTCTAGATGTATTGTGTGGATGCTTTATTTAGAATTATACACATATCCATGCCGACTCCTCCTCCACCTCCCAATAGAATGCAAGCTTCTGTTTTTGTGTCTTAATGCCCAGTGCCCACAGCAGTGCCTGACGTATAATAGGTACATATTAAATGCTTGCTGATTAAATGATGTTAATATTTTGTGGTTTCAATAGAGAATGAGTGCATCTGTTATTCCCTGTTTTGCCTCATAACTGAGTTCCCTCTTTCCCCCATCATCCTGTACATGTCATGGATAATGCTTTTCATGACATTTCTCAGGGATTACACAGTGGAGATAGCTCCTGACCTGGAGTCAGGAAGATCTGAGTTCAAATTCTGCCTTCAACACATACTAACTCTGTGACTTTGGGAAAGTCACTTAACCTCTATGGACCTCAATTTCCTCATCTGTAAAATAGGAATGATAATAGCACCTACCTCCCAGGGCTGAGCAGCTAAATGGCAAAGAGGATAGAGTATGGGGCTTGGAACCAGGAAGATTCATCTTTGTGAGTTCAAACATGGCCTCAGATACTTGCTAGCTGTGTGACCATGGGCAAGTCACTTTACCATGTTTGCCTCAGTTTCCTCATCTGTAAAATGAGCTGGAGAATGAAATGGCAAACCACTCCAGTATCTTTGCCAAGGAGACTGCAAATGGGTTCACAAAGAGTCAGACATGACTGAAAAACAACCTCCAAGGGTTATTGTGAAGATAAAATGAAATAATATTTTTAAGGTGCTTTGCGAGCCTTAGAACACTATATAATTCCAGCTGTTGTTATTTCTGTTATGCTCATTCACAAGTCAGCACGTAAGATGCTGCAGCTGACCCAGGCCTCCTATGCTCCCCTCCATCACCCTTTGGGCCATCTGCAATGCTGAGTGCTGTGAGATGGTGATGTTCCAGGGGTCTCAGGGGGAAGCTTGAGGGAGAAGGTGGGCTTTGATAGCAGGGAACAACCTGAGATCTTTGAAGGATCTCGAAGCATTCTCCTCTTCCTTTGCAATTTTGAATCCAACAGCCCATCGGGATCCCATGTCTGAGGTCATCCTTTGCTCCCATGAGCACTGTCTTCCTGAAACAAACCAGCCAGAGAGTAAAGAGAAGACTGAGTGGATCAAGTTGGCCACATAAGATATTCAAAGGGTTAAGTCCTTCCATGTATGATCTGTGGTCCAGGTGTAATAAAATACAGGTAGGGATGAATGGTGCAGGGGGGGGAAGGGGAATGGAGAGGCTCAAGGGGGATGGGACACCTCAATAAGCTCCTCTGAGCATTATAGTAACATTTACATAGCTCTTTAAGGTTTGCAAAGCACTTTACAGATGAGAGGTAGGTGTTGTTATTATCCTCATTTTAACAATTGGGGATACTGAGGCACTTTTCTCCACTCCTCTCTTTGCCTTTCCAAATACTGTCCAGCATCAAAGGCCCTCCTCTTCCGTGAAGCCTTCCCTGACTATTCAACCGCAGAAAGATTTCAAATTCCTCCAAAGTCTTGTGGCACTTATAATCTAATGGGGGGAATATATGACATTATATTAGATATTGTACTATTTTAATATATAGGATATATTATCTATGTAAATATTTTATATGAATGAATATATGAAACAGGTATATGAATATATGCCTATATAAATGTATGTATGTATGTATATATTTGTGTGTGTGTGTGTTGTGTGTGTGTGTGTGGTTGCAGTCACATCCAACTCTCTGTGACCACATTTGGGGTTTTCTTGGCAAAGATACTGGAGTGGTTTGCCATTTCCTTCTCCAGCTCATTTTACAGATGAGGAAACTGAGGTTAAATGACTTGCCCAGGGTCCCACAGCTAGTAAGTATCTAAGGCTGCATTTGAACTTGGGTCCTTCTTACTCCAGGGTAGCAACTCTATCCATTGTGCCACCTAGCTGTCTCTCTCTCTGGCGCTCGCTCTCTCTCTCTCTCTCTCTCTCCTCTCTCTCTCTCTCTCACACACACACACACACACACACACACACACACACACACATGCATATTAGTAATGGAAAGAATCTTAGAAACCACTTAATTAAAATTCTTCATTTTATAAATGAGGACTCTAAGGACCAAGAAAGAGATATTATTGGCCTAAAATAAACCTGTTGGCAGGCGATCCAGTCCTCAGAATCATTCATTTCTTCAATAAGCGTTCAGTAAGTGACAATCAGGCGTCAGGTCTCATGACTTTTAATTCCCTGCATGTAATTCCCACTAGCCTACACTGCCTTTTTTAAAGAATCCATCCTTGATCATCCGTTTCTGTCTTTCTGTTTCGATCTCTCTATTTCTTTCTGTTTTTTTTTTTTAGTTTGGTTACATCTGTTCCAGTTTATTGCCCCCCCACCCCCAACTCCCCAGCCTGCAGAGAAGTCTGATCTGGGAGGCCAGGCACACAGGGTAGGGGCGGGCCCGTATCTCTCCTTGACACATCTGCTTGCTGTTCACCCTCCTCCTTGCCCTGTGGCAGCTGGAGCCGGGAGATGGCCAGAGCCAGATCCAGAGATGCCCAGCTGTGCAGGGGCGCCAGCTGATGAGCTGAAGCAGCTGCGCCTGCAATTCTAAGATACGGAGAATTCTGCAAGCCAGCCCTGAGTCTAAGCGTCCCTAACCTGGGAAGAAAGCCCCAGGCCCTGGCCTGCAGGCTCTTCCTACTGTCTCCTTTCTCTGAGTTTTCACTTTCGAAATCCCCTTCCTGCCTTTTGAACAGAGACAGGATAACTCCTAGTCTATCTCCCATCCATTACGTTAATGACAGTTAAAATGTATCTAACATAAACATCTGGGTTGTTTTGTTTTAGTTTTTTGTGGTCTTTTTTTTTTTCTGGTCGGCTGTCAGACCTGTGATTTTACTGGAATAGGGAGCTTCCTAAAGAAGGTTTCTTCTGGCTTCCCATCTTTGCAGTCTCGAAGTTGCCTGGGGCACTGAGATTGTCAGTCAGTCAATAAGCGTTGTAAGTTTCTACGACGTGCCTAGACTTTGCGCAACTCTGCTTCAATTAAATCTAATTGACCCACGAGTCAAGACATTACCCACGATGCCATTCATCGGTCCTCTTTGAAAAGGAAGGACAAACAATAATTCTGTGTCAGACACTGTACCGAGCATGGGGGACAGAGAGAAATGCAAAAAACAATGCCTGCCCTCGGAGAAGTCACATTTTAACGAGACAGCACTCTAATAACTATGTGCCTACAATACACTTGCAGGTGGAAGGGTGGTCATTTCAAAGGGAAGACACTGGCACGTGGGGATTGAGGCATGGGAAGGCCACCTGGAAACGGTAAGACATGAACTGAATCTGGAAGCCAAGGAATCCAGGTGGCATCGGTGAAGACTTGCCGTGATCACACCGCAGGTATGTGTCAGAAATGGGATGTGAGTCTGTATCCTGACCTGAAGTCTGGCTCTATGCATTACACCACCCAAACCCACGTCTGAGGTTCTAATGAGGAGACCTGGGTTGTACTAGCTGCTCTGCCACTAACTTGATATGTGACCTGGGTCAAGGAACATCCCCCCTCTCTGGGCCTCTGTATCGCAGCATCTCACAGTCCGGAGGGACTTCAGAGGTCACCTCATGTAACCTATACTTAAAAGAAAAATTCAGTGGGATAGACTGGTGACCTCTAAGGGCCCTTCCAGCTTGGTCACCTCTTTGTAGGGAACCTGAGATATTATTTTAACATAATCTAGGACTGGAAGACACCTGAGAGCTCATCTGATTCATTTCCCCCATTTTACAGATGAGGAAATTGAGGCTCAAAGAAGGTGACCCACCCAAGGTTCTACAGATAGTAACAAATGAAGTCAGAATTCAAACCCAGTGTTGTTTTACTCTACCAAGGTTCTATGGCCAATCAATTCATCATAAACATCCGGTAAGTGCCTACTATGTGCCAGGCATTGGACAAAGCACTGTACAATACTATGAATATTAAATACAATTTATATCCCTCAATTTCTTTTTCTTTTTTTGTTTAAAATTAGCTTTTTTCCTTATTGAACAAAAATTGATTAGCTCTCCCTCCTACTACCCTAGAATTGACGAAAAAGAAAGAAAGAAAAAATAAAAGCTATGCATAGTCAAGCAAAACATATTCCTGCATTGGTCATATATGTGTGTGTATATGTATATATACACATATGTGTATATCCATATGTACATATTGAAAGAGACTGACAGATCTAGAGATATATTAATACCACTCTATGTGTATATGTGCGTGTGTGTGTGTGTGTGTGTGTGTATATATATATATATATATCTACATATATGTAGATATATATATATCTACATATATGTATATGTGGGTGTATCTTGTTCATACAAATCTTTCCAGGTTTCACTGAAACTGCTCCTTTCATCCTATCTTATTGTACAATAATTCCTGTATATTCATATACCACAATTTGTTCAGCCATTCCCCAACTCCTTATTACTAAAAATAGCTAACATTATTATGGTGTGCTTGAAGGCTTACAAAGAACTTTACAAATATTATCTCAGCTGATCAGTAAGTGCTATTGCTATAAGCATTTGAAAAAAGAGGAAACTGAGGCAGCCTGAGATTAGGTCTCCCACTGTTAGTATCTAGGGCTGGAGTCTTCCTGACCCAGATCCAGTGCAGTCTGCCTACCACTCCAGCTCTGCTACTCTGAAGTGAGGTGAAACACTCAGAGATCGTTTTTCTTCTTCTTTGATCTCTTTTTTGGAGTCAGTGATATTATTGCTGGGTCAAGGGATTTGCAAAGCTTGATGACTTCTGGAGCACGGTTCCAAATTGCTTTTCAAAATGGTTGGACCTGTTCACACCTCCACCTTCCCATTTTCTTTCACATATGCACAAATACTTTGACATCTTTGTAAACAGCACAGACAAATGAATTCCAGGCTCACCTTTTTTATTCCATAGACAGGACAGTTAGGTGGCTCAGTGGATAGAGTGCCAGGTCTGGAGTTAGGAAGACTCATCTTCCTGAGTTCCAGTCTGGCCTCACACATTTACTAGTGTCTACTAGTACTACTATTCAGACACTTACTGACTATAGCAAGCCATTTTGCCTGTTTGCCTCAGTTCCCTCATCTATAAAATGAGATGGAGAAGGAAATGGCAAACCACTCAGATATCTTTGCCAAGAAAATCCCCGAACGGGGTCATGAGGAGTTGCACACAAATGGAAAACAATTCAACAACAACCACAAATTCCATGGACAGCTTCCAGATTGCTACATAGCTCATCTACCTGCTATTTTGTATCTCTCTAGCCTCCCTTCCTAACACTGAATTATAGAATCTTTGAGGTAGAAGGGACCCAAGAGTTGACTTAGTCCAAGCTGTTTGTATTTTAACTACCATATTATAAGAATCAGAACTGCAGAAGATTTGACATGAAGGGACCCAGGTGGCCATCTAGTCCAATCAGGATCTGAAGAGGAGCCCCCACCACAACTCACTGGATGAATGCTTGTCCTTCCTCCAATGAGGAAGGGCCCACCCAGGCCTAACCCACAACTCTAAGCCTAAGACATCCCCCTCGTTGCTCCTAACTCTGCTCCAGTCCAGTCTCTGGTCTCTACGAAGCAGTATGGTACAGTGGAAAGACAACTGAGGATCCATGTTTGGATCTTGGCTCAGCTATATATCTTACATATAACCATGGGCAAATCACTTCCCTTTTATGTACCTTAATGTCCCCCTTCGTGTAATAAAGGAGTTGTGCTACATTAGCTCTACATTCTCTGCTATCTCTTGGTCCTTTTATACTACATGCTAAGACATTCTGCCAAAGTTGGACATTTGGGTGGTTTCCAAGTTTTTGCCATTATAAATAGCATGTACAGAGTTAGAGAAATGCCAGTCAGTCAATAAACGATTATTAAGCACCTACTATATACCAGGCACTGTGCTAAGTGCTGAAAATACAAAAAGAGGCAAAAGACAGTTTCTTCCCTCAAGAAGCTCCCAATCTAAGGGAGAATGCTTATGCATAGCCAAGTCTCTGAACACCCTGTTAAGAGATACAGGACAAAGAGCTGGGCATGTGTAGGGCAGAGGGAGGTCCTGAGGTTTGGAAGGATAGACATCAGCCTGTGGCCAGGATGGGGGTGGGGGTGTAAGTCCACCAGGGTATCTTCTGATCAGCAGTGCCTGACTGGGGGTTAGGGTGGAGGCTCCTTGAACAGAGACACAGCCACAATTTCACCCAGGGCCAATGCTGCCCCAGTACCTCCTTCACCATCTCCCAGGTCCCCTAAACTGGAAAGGTGAGTTCCCTTTACCAATGGGCCCTGGTATCTAATTACGGAGTTACATCAGAGCTCACCTTTCCTTGTTATCCTAAACCCTGGTGGGAGATAATGGTGACTTAAGTCATATGATTTGCCCTGGAAATTCAGGAGCTCAAGCCTGAGCCATAAAGCAGAGGGAGGAGGTCCAGGCAGTGCCAGGCTGCTCTGGGGACGTGAGAATTGGCGGATGCCACGTCTTGGGGGGCTTCCTGACTGCAGGATTTCTTCATCTCAGTCATCATCATGGGCTTGTTTTCCCTCTTTCTTTTTCTTTCTTGAATGGGGGGGGGAGGGAGAGAAAGGCTGTTTTCAACTGATCTAACACCTGGATTGTTGGGCCTCTGCTGACGTTAATCACACCTATCTACTTACCTGGCTATTTTGGGCAAATTACATCTCCTATAGAACACCAGGTGTCTTTGTCTGGCTTTGAATTCACCAATGTATAAGGCAAAAAAAAAAAGCCAGTGTGGAAGGTGATATCAGACATTTTTGTAGAGGAAACCTGGGTAGTCTGGGATCATGCCATCCTTCCAGTCCCTCAGATTTACCACCTCAGACTCATCTTAGATCAACTCTATCTTCTCCCCCCAGGCCCCAAGGTGAATTGACTGCCAAACATCATCCATTCTGCATCCCTAGCATCCATCTTTCTCCATTCACAAAGACTCTAGCCTAGTTCAGGCCCTCATCACCTCAGGCCTAGAATAGGACAATAGCCTCCAGATTCACATTTCTGACTGCCTATTGGCTATCTCAAGTAAATGTCTTGTAGCTGTCTCAAACTCAACATGTCCCCTTCCAGTATCCTTACACCTTAATCCCTGCCATGCCATGGAATCCAGCCACACAGGCCTCCTTGCTCTACCTTGAGCAAGGCTCCACCTTCTGACCATGGGAATTTTCCTGGGCTGCCCCCCTCCAGTGCCTGCCATTCTTCCTCTTCTCATCCATCCCTCCTGGCTTCCTTCAGGTAAAAATACTGCCATCTGCAAGAAAAAATTTCCCTATTCCCCCTTAAGGCTAGTGCCTTCCTTTGCCCGATTTTCTCCAGTTTTCCCTGCATATATCTTAATCGTACATAATTATTTGCATATTGTCTCCCTCCAGGGGAGGGCAGTTTTTATTTTATTTTATTATTTTATTTTATTTTATTTTATTTTATTTTATTTTATTTTATTTTATTTTATTTTATTTTATTTTATTTTATTTTATTTTATTTTGCTATTCTTTGTATCCCAGGTGCTTAGCACAGTGCCTGAAACATAACAGGAGCCTAATAAATGTTGACTGACAGTCTTTCACGTAGTCATTCTAATTAAGAGAGGCAACACAATATAAAAAAGACAGCTGCAGAGCTAATGGCAAGGCTCAGGGGTCTTTAGGTTGCACTGCTGGGAAGGGGTGATCCTGGTGGTCTCTGGCTAAGGGGAGGGTTGGGTGTGGCCACTGGAGGACAAAGGAGTCCATTCTGTGGGCTCTACTGTCAATATCTGAATGAATGACTGAAAAAGCATTTATTAAGTAATTACTATGTGCAGAACCCTGTCAGGATGCACAGAGAAAAGCAAGACCATTCTTGGATGGCCAATAAGGTCCCTTCTGATTGTAAGATTCTATGATCGGTAAAACAGGAATGGTAATACTACCAACCCTATCTGCCCCACAAGTTGTTGGGAGAGAAGTATTATAAAAGCCTAACATATTATAGAAATGGGAGCAATTATTATTGGCACTTTGTGCATACTCTGTGACTTCTCTGGAAGCATAGCCTTGCATAGCAATACAAGAATACTTAGGTAGCAATCTAAGTTTATGTGTTCAAGTCTTGTCTCTGTAAGTAGAGAGTAAGCAACTTGAGGGCAGGCATCAGCATCACCCTTTTGTCTGGGCTCACACAATGCTGTGGGTGTAGGAGACACTCCTAATCTGTCTCCTCTCAGAAGCCCCTCCTCCACTGGCATCAAAATTGCCACAATGCTTGGAAGCTGAGGGAAAGCCTTGCTCGTTTGGAGAGTCTGTGGACTCTCCTTCCCACAAGGTTGTGCATCGGGCTGCTTGGCAAGGTGGTAGAGTAGAAATGGTTGCTTGGTTGTTGTCCATTCTCAGAGAGGACCAGAATGACATCACCATGTTAGAGTCAAGTTATAGTGCGTCCGACTGTGGCTGATCAGGCCAAAACAAACTTGGAATGCTCCACCACAGGTTGGGCACAAATAGTTCATGTGAACATTTGGGGTGGATTCTCTAAATTTGCATATCTAGAATATCTTTTGAGCTACTTCAATTCTGCTTTGCTCAGAGAGCACAGCACCTTCTCTGATGAGGGCATGCCATGTTGGGTGGAGTGTCTCCCATGACACACAATCAATTCCAAAGTTTTTTGTTTGTTTGTTTGTTTGTTTCATTTGCTTTTTTGGTGAGGCAATCAGGGCTAAGTGACTTGCCCAGGGTCACACAGCTAGTTAAGTGTCAAGTGTCTGAGGCCGGATTCTAAAGTTCTTAAGAGAGACTTTGAGAGTATCTTTGTATTACTTCTGCCACTGTAGGTGGGGATGGACTAGAGAGCCCACTCACAATGTCCCTACCAGTCATGGGGAGCAGCTCTGTGGCTAAGGGTACTAAAAACACTTGGCTTTTGTTCCATTAAATGAAGCAAGTATGCATGAATGTGTATGTGTGTGTGTTTGCTTTGAACTCATGTGTCATCTGGCTGGGTCTGGTTAATAGAGGATCATTGGAGAGGAGCTCATGACCTTTGGCTTTGAATAGATGCTGACCCAATGTTTAATGAGAAGCTGAGCGTAGCTTTCAGAAGACAGTACTGAAAGTCTCCAGGCTACATTGGCATGGATAAATAAATGAATGAATGGGCTAAGCATGACTCCATTTGTGCTAACTCAGGTATGGGGAGTTGGCCCTTTAAGACAAGCTTATGTAGACCAGTTCAGACTGGAAAAGCTTGTAGAAAAGTGCAATAAAAAGCCGAGTTTGACTTTAGTTATTAGGAGGAGTCATAGCCCAGCTTTGAATGAAGTCACAATTCACCTTCTACTAATAGTAACATCGAGACTCCCAGCTTCAGGGCGGGACTGCACCAAAGGGTGTTTGGCCTTGCCTTTTAAGCCCAACATAGCCCTTCTTTTAGAAAGGATGGAGATCAGAGAGTATGAAAACGGGCTGCTAAACTTGCCTGAGAATCATGGGAGACCAACCCTCTTCAAACTTGCAACCCTGCTCTGAAAGGTGAGGCTCCCAGGAAGCCATCCGATGGCCAACCATCACAGGAACTAGGCCTGCTCAGGATACCACCCTTCCAAACCCTGAAATATCCATAGTACTAAATGATCTTGGGCAAATCACCCCCCCTTAGCCTCAGTTTCTTCATCTGTGAAATGAAAATATTGACCTAAATCATCTCTAAGGGTCCCTCCCCAATTCTGATATCCTATGGTCTAGGAGCTTTCTCCAAAAATAAATATCACTTTTTTGTTTACATGCCATTTCCCCAGATCCTACTGTTCAATTTAATTTAGTCCAATTCACTGTTTATTAGGTACCTACTATGTGCCAGGCAAGGTGCTAGGGATATAAAGACAAAAAAAAAAAGCCCTCAAAAGGCTTACATTAGATTGGAAGGATGCCACAGACATTGAGATATGTAAGGAACATTCAAAGTAACACAAAGTCTTTTTAAGAGGAAAAGAACACAAAAGAGGTGGGGGAGGGAAAGATGAGGGACTAAAGAGGAATACCTCAGAAAAAGCTTCACAGAGGCAGAGGCAGTGCTGTGCTAAGCCTTGATGGAAGCTGGGGATGCAAAGAGGTGAGGAAGAAGTTGGACAGTCAGTGCTAAGGCAGAGATGGGAGATGGGATGTCTATTTAGAGACCAAAAATAGGCCTGTTTGACTAAAACAGAAAGTGTGTAAAGGGAAATCATCTGAAATCAGACTGGAAAAGTACATGAGACCTTGACTGTAAAGGATTTGAAAAAAACAACAGGCTGAAGAGTTTGTGTTTTACACTGGGATTATAAGTACTTAGCAGTGTCTTACATGTACTAGATGCTTGATAAATGTTTATTGACTTGACTTTGAAGGCAGGAACTTCACCGTTTATCATTTTGTATTCCAGTGCCTAGCACAGGGAGACCTCAATCAACCAATAAGCGTAAGTTGTCTCCTACGTGGCCCAAACACATAGTAGGACTAAAAGGAAGCAATCTCTGATCTCAAAGAATTTACAAGTTTGCTGAGTTAAGCTCAAGTTCCTGCTCTGGGCAAAGCACTTACCATCTCTGGGACTCAGTTTCCTTATTGGTACAATGAAGGGTTAGATTAAATTGTACCTGAGAATCCTTTTATCCACTGGCCTTGGACCAGCAATTTTCCCTCTAGGCCCTCAGTTTCCTCATTTGAAAAGTGAGGAAGTTGGACCAGATAGCTTCTGAGGTGCCCTTCTAGCTCTGAAAACAATGTCACACTGAAATAATTCCCTTTGTTTGAGTGTAGTATATAAACCACTTTTACATATTATATATTTAATATATAATTTCATATAATATATAGTCATATATTTCATATACCTCATTAAATCTTTCCAGGTAAAAACTGTAGGTATCATTAGGCCTATTTTAATGGGAAGGCCAAGGTCCAGAAAGAGTAAGAGATTTACTTTAGCAGTCATCTTCTAGTACAACTTCCTCATTTAATTGAGTACAACTTGGAGAAATGGTTTACTAGACCTCTCCGAGCCTCTGTTAGTTATCTCTAAAATGGGGATGCCTTTTGGACAGAACTCTTATCGAGATGTTTCACGTTTCCCTGCCTCATTAAACAGAGCAAGCCAAACTCAATTTAACCTTTTCTTGTTGGCCCGGGGTTATCAACAGCAACATTGTTAAGGCTGCACTGCCATGCAGGAAGGCCCTCAAGCTCTTTACTTCTCTAACCATCCCCGACCCTGGGCTGCCGGACTTTTTGAGATCTGGGAAGGTTTTTCACTATTTGAGTCAAAGGCAACAAAATTCAGGTGACTGTGGCCTCCATTTCCTCCACTGTATGATAGCAGTGTTAGAATACATGGCCTTTGTATTTCCTAATACAGTCTAAAGTCCGTAAAATAGAAATCTACCCACTTTGTGGAGGAGAAAGCAAAGCACAAAAAGTAAATATTATTGGTCTGCACTTTCATTTGCAAAGTACTATTTTCACTACAACCTTGGAGGTTGATAGTAAAGCCTTATTTTGGAAATTTTATGGATGAGGAAACTGAGGCCTGGACAAGTTTAATGACTTGCCTAGGGTCACACAGTTGGCACATAACTTCCTGACTCCAGGTCCCAAGTTCTTTCTCTTATGCCCCTGAGTGACCTGGTAGCAAAGGGAGAAGCAGGCCCCTCTGTTGGCTATTCTTCTATATACAATCATTTCACTTATTTTTTTTTCTCTCCCCAATAAATGCTGGGCTTGCCCTGCCCGTCGGGTCCATACCAAAAAAGGAATGATTTCATTTGCCTTCTTTCCTCCCCTTCCTTGTCTTCATACCAATGCACCAGGGGCAGCCCGAGAAGAGAAAGAGGATCCGTAGCCAAACTCTGGGCCCTGAATGCAGGAAGTCAGTTGTCTGCAAGATGTTATCACTTACTAAGGTTAGAGTGACCAGCTGGAATTTAAAACATCTAACACATTCTGAATGCCTGCACAGAAGGAAGCCTCTTGCCTCCCTAGCTTGCTGGGCACAGGCCAGCTGTGTGCTGGGAAGGCAGGATCAGGGCCTAGGAGCTCCTGGGGATGCCAGGCAAAGGCAGGGGCCGGGTGGGGAGAAGAGGCTCCACTTCACGGGTCGCGTTCTGGACTGGGGGGGCCTGAGACATAAGCTCCTCTCCCCATTCTGCCCAGTACTCACCCCGTGACCTTCACCAACTGTGGTACACTTGGAAGTTGGAGAACTAGAGTGAAAATCCCAGTTTCTTTACTTCTTCCCTTCATTCTTCTGTGTCACAGTAACCTTGTTTATAAAATGAGAAAACTGGGCACAGCTAGATGGGGTACTGATAGAGTACTGGTACAGTACTGACCCTGGAGTCAAGAGGACCTGAGTATAAATCTGCCCTCGGACACGTACTAGCTGTGTGACCCTAGGCAAGTCACTTAACCCTGATCACCTCCAAAAAACCCCGAGAAAACACATTTGCTTTGGAGTCAAATAACCTGAGTACAAATTTCACATGTATTATCACACAGAGCATGGGAAAATCATTTCATCTTCAAGAGTTTTGTTTCCTCCCCCACAAAATGAGAGCACTGGACCTGGGGGCCTTGGAGGTCCCTCCTAGCCCTCCACCTACTAGCCTAACAATAAATGACCTCAAAAGTCCCCTGTAATTTTAAATCTATGATCTTAAGTTGTTCGACCTCTGAAAGTCTCAGTTTCCTCATCTGTAAAATGGGCATAATGATAGCAGTAGTATGGACCTCCCAGGGTTGCTGGGTTATTTTGAGTCACTTGCTGCACGCTTTCTTGCTATTATTTCCTATCTGTCATGTATATGGTTTGATTTGTACATTTTTGTTTTGCAGATTGTCTCCTATTAAATTGTAAGCTCCTTGAGGGCAGGAACTGTCTTTTGCCTCTTTTTGTATCCCCAGTGCTTAGCATAGTGCCTGGTACACACTAGGTGCTTGATAAACGATGTTGTACACAGCCGATAAAGCAATCTTCCTGAAGTGCAAGTATGGTCATGTTACTGCCCCGCTCAAGGTCCTTCAGCGGCTCCCTATTGCCAGACTCTGTGATCTGACATTTAAAGGCTTTTTCAATCTGGCTCCAACTTAGCTTTCCAGGCTTATTGCATGTCATTGCCATTCTCTGAAAAAAGAAAAAGAAAGAAAGAAAGAAAGAAAGAAAGAAAGAAAGAAAGAAAGAAAGAAAGAAAGAAAGAAAGAAAGAAAGAAAGAAAGAAAGAAAGAAAGAAAGAAAGAAAGAAAGAAAGAAAGAAAGAGAAAGAAAGAGAGAGAAAGAAAGAGAGAGAAAGAAAGAAAAAGAGAAAGAAAGAAAAAGAGAAAAAGAAAGAAGGAAGGAAGGAAGGAAAGAAAGGAAGGGAGGAACGAAAGAAAAAAGAAAATAAAAAACATTGATATAGCTACTATGTGCTCACTGTACTAATCACTTTAAATATGGTATTTGATTTTCACAACAGCCCTGAATGGTAGATGTTGTTTTTATTTCCATTTCGCAGATGAGGAAACTGAGGCAGGCAAAGGCTAAGTGACTTACCCAGGGTCACACAGCTAATGAATGTCAGAGGCAGCATTCGAAGAAAAGGTTTCTTGACCCCGAACCTGGCTCTCTCACTATGCCAGAGTGACACAAAGAAGGCTTGCTATGCATTGGTTTGGGTTGGATATGTCAGAGACAGCAGGAAGCTAGTCTTCCAGACTCCACCTCAGCACTATTTCCTCTTAGATAATTATCATTGAGCTTACCCAATTCAACTGAACAGACACTGATTATGCAGTCCAATGCTAGCAGTCACAGAGTCTTGTAGGAGCAAAATAAGACACAGACCATGGAAGGGCACGAGGTTCAAAACAGCAACAGCAGAGAGGAATTGTTTCTGGCTAGGGGCTCCAAGAAGGTTACAAGAAGGAGGTGGAAGAGCCTTGAAGGCTGGGAAAGATTTCATCTGGCTGAAGTGGTGGCTGGGGTGGGGGTGGGGGAGTCGCATTTCAGGTACTGGGAACAGTGTAACCAAGAGCTTGGAGACAGAATACTGCGCACTGTGTTCAGGGAACTATACGTGGACCGATTTATCTAGAGTGCAGGGAACAGAATGAAGAGTAATGTGAGATGTCTAAGGAGCGGATGAAAAGGAATGTATCAGGTGCTGGGGCTAGGCACTGAGGTATAAATACAAAAAGACAGTTACTGTCCTCAAGGATTCTAACGGGGCAGAGCCGGGGAAGGGTCTTTGGGTTTGGAAAGTCACTCTGGAGATCTAGGCGAATCATCTGCTGAGTCCTCACCGTCTCAATAGCACTACGGGATTCCATTAGTTAGTTCCCCAGGGGCTGCATCCAGCCAACTACAAACAGCTCACAGGAGTCGATTGTAAAGTTTTCAGTGTGATCACTTACACCTTGGAAATGGACAAGGGCTGCAAATCAGGGCTTGATGGATTGTTTTCTTATTTATCTAGACTTAAGAAAGTGAAAGAGAAAATGTTGCTAATGCTGAATGATGCGATACATTGTTATCAACCAGAAAGCTGAGTGTTAAGTACTTGCCAATACACAGTCGTTGAGAGGGGACAGTGGCAGGAAGGTTGGCTGCCAATCCGAAGGCCAGAGGGCAACGGGAAGCTTGGCTGGGGCTGACCAGATACAGTGGGCTGGAGAGGTGACAAGCTAGGGAGCTGCCATTTTGTCCTGTATGGTCCCCGTGGATGGCGAAAGGGTAAGTATCAGGAGAGCTAGCAGGCTGAGCCTTGTGCTCTAGGAGAAGAGATCCAAGGGGGAGAAGGCAATGGCCCAAGGACATGCGTTTGGTTAGTACTAGGCTTGGACTAGAGAGAACCCAGGGCTTCTGAGCCATACACCTGGGGCTTCCCAAATTTGTAAAATGTCTTACAATAAAAAGAATTAGAGACTTACTACACGTCAAGTCCGGTCCTGCGCTAGCTACTGTGAGCGCCAAGATGCAGAATCACTTACAGTCTTTTGGAAGAGCATAACATTATATGTGTATGTACATGTATATGTGTATGTGCACGTGTATGTGTATGCATATATCAAATATACATATCATATATGCATGCATTATATCTGTATTGTATTGCTATATCCTCTATACACATATGTGTATGTAAATATAGGTCTATATTATATAGTATATACATGCTATCTTCAAATAAAATAAATTCTAGCATTTTCCATGCATATGCATGTAAAATACATTAATGTTTCATAAGTAAAAATTACCCTCTTGATAAATCTTTTTAACCCTTTGGGATACAAGAACTCCAGACAGGGCACTCCTGCTCTAGTAAGACTCTAGGCTAGGAACTCTTGATTCAGAGAATACTGAAGGTCTTTGATCAGAGAAATGATGTAGTCAGATCTTCAAATTAGAAAGACTGTTGCAGTAGCCTCCCAAATGGTCTCTCTGTCTATTGTCTCTCTTCTCTCCAGTCTGTCCTTCAAACGGCTGCCCAGCTGCTCTTCTTACACCAAAGGTCATCTCTCAGGTCCCTTTCGGCTCTATGACTTCACAGGTGAAATTGAGCCCCTATTGAAAATGAACATTCTGATAGTAGTCCCACTTCTTCTGCTAGTGTGGAGATAGTGGGAGTATGGCAGACCAGGAGGGCAGAGATTAGACTGCCTAGATCAGACCTCTTAGTATGCTGAAAGTTTTCTGTTCCTTACCCTAAGCTAACCCTGAGGTTCTTGAAGGACATAGCACCTAATCCCCACAAAAATCAGTGATAGGACCCCAGAAGACACAGATCACGAAAAAACAAAGCCCTGATATTCCCCCCTAGAAGTGTGCAGAGCCTGACCCTCACACAAAGTTCCATTTCAGGAAGAAAGCCTAGAAGAATGAGTAAGAAAGAGAGGCACACACAATAAAGAACTGTTATAGAATCAGGGATGTCCACAACATAAACCCAGAAGAAGAGGATAAGTTCATGACATCTGTAAGCAAAATGTCAAAGAAAACATAGCTTTGTCACAAGGTCAACTAAAAGTGAATCAAAGGCTAAAAAGAAAATCTTATCAGTAAAATGAAATGTCTAGAAGAAAGAATTGGAAAAGAAATGAGTGTTAAAGGAAAGACTTAGAAAAACACTAAATAGCAGTATAAAATCTTACCTATGGAAGATATTGATATTGATATTATAATGAACCAAACAGAAGTTAATGACTCCATAAGGCAACAAGAAATATTAAAGTCAGAAGACTAGAAAGATATAAGATACTTCATATCAAAAATAAATGTCCTGGAAAACAAGTCAAGGAGGAAGAAAAATCTAAGAATCACTGGGCTACCTGAAAACCCAGTGACCAAAAAAAGAGAAAGAAAAAGAAAAAAAAAGAGCTTAGATACTATATTTCAGGAAATCATGAAGGAAAACTACCTAGACCTATTGGAACCTGAGGGCAAAGTGAAAACAGAAAAAAAAAAATCTACCAGTCATCTTCTCAGAGAAACCCCAAAATGAAAACTCCCAGTGACATCATTGCAAAAATCCAGAATTTCTCTGTCAAAGTAAAAACAATGCAAGTATCCAGAAAGAAAGAGTTCAAACACCAAAGAGTCATAGTTAGGATTTGGGGACATGATATTCCAAATGGCAAAACATACACCTTTACAACCAAGAATAACCTACCCAACAAAACTAAGTAGAATCTTACTGGGAGAAAGTGGATCTCTAATGAAAGAAAAGACTTCCAAGAATTCCTGAGAAAAGAAAAAGACAAGTAGAAACTTAGAATTGCAAAGATTTAGGTCAAAAGAAATATAACAAAGATAAATTCTTTTGAAAATTAGAAGTATTTAAAAGGAATTAAAAACAGATGTCTCCTCAGAACCCTAATAATATTTTCAAGGGTTATAAAGGGAGTCAAATAAGATAAAGGGCTTAGGGGTGGTTTTGTTATGGTTTTTTGGGTTTGTTTGTTTGTTTGGGGTTTTTTTGCTTTTAGGTGAGGCAATCAAGGTTAAGTGATTTGCCCAGGGTCACACAGCTAGTAAGTGTCAAGTATCTGAGGACGAATTTGAAAGATTTGTCATGTTTTGATGATCTTAAAAGAAGAAAGAAAAGGGAGAGTGGAAAGGGCTACACTAGAGAAGAAAAGAGGAGGAAGGATGGGGGAAACTCATATAATCTGGGTATGCATGTAGAAGACTGTACAAATAATAAAGAGGGGACTGGAAGTGGGTGTTACTTGAACTTCATTTTCATCTGAAGGAGTCAGATGAGGGGAGAATACACATATGGAGTTCAGTGTAGAAATACATTCAAATCAACAAGGAAACAAGAGGAAACTGGGACAGGAGAGAGTTGGAGCAGAACAGGGAGGGTAATTTCAGAGAGGGGTTAGTCATAAGCAAAACAAGCTTCAGCCTCAAAGAGTAGATTGTGAAGGGGAAGGTGTATTGAAGAAAGAAAAGGTAAGAACCTATGATTTGGGTCAATTTGAGGGAAGAAAAGAGGGTTAGGAGAACAGAGGTAAATTGCATCAAGTGTACAGATCAC
Organism: Phascolarctos cinereus; assembly: GCF_003287225.1. Lineage (NCBI taxonomy): Eukaryota > Metazoa > Chordata > Mammalia > Diprotodontia > Phascolarctidae > Phascolarctos > Phascolarctos cinereus. The sequence goes on along the minus strand of NW_027555625.1, from coordinate 20,653,732 downwards.
TAGTGATGAACACATTTCTTCTTTCACCATCCTTTTCTTCTTTGTAAAGAGAGAATCAGAGGGCAGAGAGGAAAAATTATAAAAAATGTTATAAGGAAAATATATAGTTAAATAATTGTGAATGTAAATGGGATGAATCCACCAATAAAGTGGAAGATAATAGAATGAAATAGAAAATAGAATTCAATAATATATGTTTATAAGAAACATAGGATTCACAGAGTTAAAATAAGGGGCTGAATTAAAACATATTATGCTTCAGATGAACTCAGTTTAGATGGAATGTCTCCAAGGAGAAGTAATGTGAAATTAGTCTGGAAAGATAGATTGAATCCAGATTGTGAAGGGTTTTAAGTAATAATGTAATAATAGCTAGCATTTTTATAGTACTTCATATCACTTTACATATGTTATCTCATTGGATCCTCACCATAACTGAGAGTTAAGTGCTATTTTTATCCCTATTTTATAGAGAAGGAAACTGAGGCTGAGAAATGTTAAGTGATTCACCCAGAGACACTGCAGCTAGTAAGTGTCTAAGGCAGGATTGGAACTCAGACCTTCCTGACTCCAAGTCTGATGCTCTATAGGGGAGTTTATTTTTGATCTTAGAGGAAATGAGAAACCACTGGAGTTTTGGGTGTATCTGTGTGTGTGTGTGTGTGTGTGTGTGTGTGTGTATGTGTGTGTGTGACAGAATCAGATTTGTGCTTTATGAAAATAACTTCAGCAGGTGAATGAAGGATGGATTGAAGGAGGTAGGAAGGCCAAATAGGAAGCTATTACAATAACTCAGATCACAGTGATGAGGACCTGGTGACAACTAGGATGGTGACAGTGAATTGAAAGGAGGGGACATATGAGAGAGAAGGGATGGAGATAGAAATGACAACATTCAGCACCTGCCTGAATATGTACAGTGAATGTCAATGAGAAATTGAGAGGGACACTGGGGCTGGTAGCCTGGGATATTGGAAAGATGGTGGTGTCCTTGACAGTAACAGGGAAGTTTGGGACAGGGTTGGCTTTGAGAATAGTACTTGCTGGGGAAAAAAAAATAGATGGAGTTCTTGCAGGTTGAGTGCTAGGGAAGGAAAGGAGGAAGGGAGGAAGCAAATAAGCAAAGGAAATAAGAATTTGTTAAGTACTTATATGCCAGGCACTGTGCTGAGACCTGAAGATATTATAGATACAAGCAAAAAGAAAGTCAGTCCCTGAAGGAACTTAAATTCTAATGAAGAAAGAGTAAGGCCAAACTCTTTGGAGAGGAACACACACACACACACACACACACACACACACACACACACACACACACTCACAGAATTTGGCATAGAAATCCATTCCACTCCATTGGGAAAGAGGAGCAAACTGGGAGAGGGGAGAGACAATAAGAAGGAGGATAGATTCAGAGATTAGTCATAAATAAAAGTTCAGATAGATTTATTTCAGGGAAAGATGGCCAGGGCTAATTAATCAATTACTGTTATTAAGCTTCTACTATGTGTGAAACTAAGACAAAAATGAAACAATCCCTGTCCTCAAGGAGCTTACAGTCTATCAAGATGGTGAAGAGTCCTAAAATCATGCCTTATCATATTAATTAAAGAAACTGGAGATACTTAACTCATAGAAGACTTAAGGGGCGACATGAAAGTTGTCTTCAAGCATGTGATAGGCTGCAGAGTAGAAGGAGGCAGCTAGGTGGTGAAGTGGATAGAGTGCTGGGCCTGGAGTCAGGAAGACTTGAGTTCAAATCCCACCTCAGAAACTTACTAGCTGTGTGACCCTGGGCAAGTCACTTAACCCTATTTGCTTCAGTTTCCTCATCTGTAAGATGAACTGGAGAAAGAAATGGCAAACCACTCCAGTATCTTTGCTACAAAAACCCCATGGACAGTATGGCCCATGGGGTCATAAAGAGTCAGACACAACTGTGTAACTGAACAACAAATGAAGTAAAAGAAGGATTCTTTAAAAGTAGTCCCCCCCAAAAACTAGAAGTAATGCGTGGGAATTGTTGGGATACAGATTTTGACTCAATGCAAATGGAGACTTCCTATGAAATAGGGCTCCCCAAAAGCAGAGCCCATCCCCTCAGGAGGTAGGTCTTTCCTCAAGGGAAGGTTGGCTGACCACTTGTTAGAATGTAGAAGTGCTTCTCAAGCAGGTTCGGGATCAGACCAGCTCTGGAAGCCCCTTCCAGCTCAGAGATTCCAAGACTCTGTGATCTTTATAACCAACATCTCCTTTGCAAAGTAGTTGGAGCTCTTTAGGGGAAGGGATTACATTAGATCAAAGCAAGGCATTGTATCTCTCCTGAATGGCATAAACTGAAAGCCCTCACATCACAACAAAGCTTTGTGAGTTTTTATGTTGATCCTCCTAAGATATAAAGCCTAGCTTGAGGGCTGTCTACAATTACAGGAGATTGGGACTACTGTGAGCTGTGGAAGCGAAAGGTATATTGTATGTGGGCTGAAATCATAGAATGTCAGAGCTGGAAGGGCCATTAGAAAATAATGATAATACCTAGTATTTACATAGCACTTCAGAAACATTAACTCATTTGATCTTTACAACAGCCCTGGGAAGTAGGTGCTATTATTATCATCCCCATTTTACAGATGAGGGAACTGAGGCAGACTGACTCAGGGCCACACAACTTGTGAGTGTCTGAGGTCACATTTGAATTCAGGTCTTCCTGACTCCAGGCCCAGAGCTCTATCTACTGTGACACCCAGATGCTCCTGGAAAATGAAATGGCAAGACTTAGAATGCAGAACGTTAGAGTGGACTGGGCCACCTTATGAGGCAATGAGTTAATACTACTCATCACTTAGAGATTGTCAGACAAAGGCTACTGATCAGGAATGTTGTAGAAAGCTTTCCTGTTCAGGCACGGAGCGATCGCTCCATTCCTCTGGGACCCATTGGATCATGGATACTGAGCAGTAAAATCAAGTCATCAGGCGTTTATGAAGCACTTTTTATGTCCCGAATACAAGCAAGAAGAAAGACAAGCCCTGGAGGAAGGAGGGGTGGGGATGGTCCAGGGTAAGAAGGTTGGACAGAGGAAGAACATGCCAATGGTAAGAGAGTCAGAAGAAGAGCTGGGAAAGGTATGAAGGATGACTGCCCAGAGTCCTTCCTCAAAATCGAGACTCACAGAAAGTCACTCAGCAGTGGGAGAAGGCGAGAAGGCCATCCAGGGTGAGAAGGGAGCTAAGGCACGGTCTGGAGGTGGATTTCCCATGCCTGAACAGTCATCCTCTTGACAACATAACCTGACAAGTAGTCCCCTAGCCAGAGCAGAGGCAGTCTTTTCTTCAGGGGATGTCATTAGTAGCAGAGCCAGACATTTAAATCCAGGTCTTCTGACTTTCAGCACTGAGCTCACCCCAACTCTGTGCCAGCCTCTCTGATCCCGTCCTGCTCTAAATCCAAGATCCCATGACTTTCCTCCATGGAATCCCAGACTGGCAGAGTTGGACCTCAGCAGCCATCTATGCAGCACACACCTGAGTAAGAATTCTCTTACTCCATCCCAAGCTGGCATCTAGACCTTGCTTGAAGGGCTCAGGAGAGGGAGGGGGATCCCCCACTTCCTAACCCAGTGCACTGGGCCCTCCTTGGACTAGCTTTGATTGGGAGGAAGCCCGTTCCCTCTGAAACAGCAGAAACCCTCTCCTCTGCCCCTGCTCCACATTGCTCCTGATTGGGTCCTTTGGGACCATTTTCCCTTTGCAGAGAAGACTTCACAATCTCTACGTATGGTTTCTTTACCGTGCATGCGTGCACACACATTCACAAACACAGACTCACTCACATGCACACACACACACATACACACATGCACACACATTCACATACACACATGCACACTCACATACTCACACTCATACCGTCACACATTCTCACATGCAGACATGTGCACACAACCAGACACATACGCACACTCACAAACATATGCTCACAGACACACATGTACACACACACTCTCACACGCATGCACACACCCTCACATACAGACACAGACACACACATGCATACACTCAGACATGCACATACACCCACACACACATGCACACATACGGTCACACACTCACATACACATAGGCACACTCACACACTCACAGACAGGTACACACACACTCACAAACACACCCTCACACACACCCAGGCATGTGTACACACACACACACACACACACACACACACACACACACACACGCACACCCCTCTTGGAAGACTGGTGAAGAGAACCTGCCTTGCCCTTTGCCAGTGGGTGATGTCATATCCCCAGAGGGCTGGAGAGCCTGGCGAACAGCTTAATGTCAGCTCAGACAGAATCCTGAAATACAAGGGCTCTCAGAACAATCGTTAGTTCACTCTTACACAGAGGACTTCAGACTACAGGCATTAGAAACTCAGGCCTTCCTTAGCTGGGAGGAGACTTTGGATTGGGTCTGGACCTGTGATTTCTGTAGTGTAAAGAATTATTGGTCTGAAGCTCCCCCATCCCCTTTCCTTGTTAATTAGTCAATCAATAAATATTTTTAGGGGCAGCTAGGTGAAGCTGCTAGAGTACCAGACCAGAGGTCAGGAAGACCTGAGTTCAAATCCAGCCTCACACACTGACTAGCTGTGTGAACTTGGCAAGTCACTTCACCCTGTTTGCCTCATTTTCCTCATCTGTAAAATGATCTGGAGAAGGGCATGGCAAACTACTCCAGTATCTCTGCCAGGAAAACCCCAAATGGGGTCACAGAGTCAGGCACAAGTGAAACAACTGAACAACTATAGGGGAAGACAACAAGTACTTTATAAGGATAAATAAACCAAGTGTATGTCCAATCATTCCAAGGTACCATTTTAGGGAGGAAGGAGGCATCAGTTTTGAGTGGGGAGGATCAGGAAAGGCTTTATAGGGAAGGGAGAAATGGACAGCTGAGATCTGGAAGAAACTAAATGGAGACAAGAGGGCCTTCCAGGCACTTCCGACAGCCCCTGCAAAGACATGGAGGCGGGTGATAAATGATCCTGCCTGGGGAATAAGAAATAGGCCGGTCTGGCTGGAACATACAGTATGTGAAAGGGTGCTATTTTTCCAAAGGTTTACTGGGGCCAGAATCATAACAGTTAGATAAGGGAGGGAAGGGAAAACGCATTATTTGGTGCCTACTGTGTGTAGGGCACTGTGCTAAACACCTTACAAATATTACCTCATTTGATCCTCGTAACAGCCTGGGGAGGTAGGAGCTATTATTATTCCCATTTTACAGATGAGGAAACTGAGGCAGATTGAGGTTAAGTGACTTGCCCAGGGTCATTCAGCTTGTAAATATCTGAGGCTGGATTTGAATTCAGGTCTTCTGACTACAGGCCCAGCATACTATCCACTGTGCCTCTAGATAAGAGATGGAATATTATTTTTGAGGACCAGCAAGAAGGCCAGTTGGGCTGAACCTTAGTGTAAGCAAAGGGGAGCTCTGTATAATAAGTATAGGAAGGTAAGTTAGAGTCATTTATGCCTTTGGGCAGATTATCTGTGACTTATACAGCACTTGGCATACAGTAGGTGCTTAAAAAATGTTGATTGAATTGTATTGAATTGGAGTCTTAGAGCAAAGCCTCCTCACTTGTTTTGGGTATTCTGGACCCCTCTGACACTCAGGTTGGTGAAGTCTATGAACTCCTTCTTGGAAAAATGTTTTTAAATGCAGAATAGGATTACCAAGGGAGCCAATTCTATTGAAATAAAGATGTCATTTTTTCCCCCATTCAACTTCACAGACCCCTGAAATCCATCCAGGTGGCCCAGAAGTTAAGGATTCCAGGCTCAGAGAGTTGTCTGACGCTGGGAGAGAGGAAGGGGCCTGTTTCTTTTCCCAATGTACAAATGTGCCCTGAGGCCTTTACTCCCCTTCTTTTATAGGTGAGGAAAAGGAGGTCTAGAGAACAGGCCTGTGACTCATAGTCTTAGGGCTTGTACAGATCATTGAGGCTTAAAATTTTTAAAAAAGAATGTCAAAACTGTTTTTACATGTAATTGGGAAAAAATAAACTGTTTCAATGAAAAAAAGGTCAATAACCAAGACTACTTGGTCCAATACAATGATAGACACAAATAAGTTTTGGACCAAATACAGGTTTACTTGCCAGAGTCATTCAGACAATCAATCAAACAGTTATTAATCGCCTACTGGGTGCCAGGCAGTGTGCTAGATGCAAGGGAGTTCAAAGGCAGAGACGCACGAAATGGTCTCCCTCCCCAAAGAGCTTAGCAGCAGAGCCAAGGCAGGATTTGAACCCTGGGGAGAGGGGGGAAGCTCTGCTTTCTCAGAGTTTGATATGGGGGCACCACGGGAAGAGAGCTGGATTTGTTATCAAGGAACCTGGGTTTGAATCCTGTCTATCTGGCCCCAGAAGTTACCTGACCACCCAAGATTTCAGTTTCCTTGTCTAGGAACTGAGGAGTTTGGTAAAATTCCTCGCTCTTTTTATGGTACCAGGCCAAGTTCTCACAGTTAATGAATGGCAGAGCTGAGCCTGCTTGCTGTCCTGATGCCCAACCCTGGCCTCATGACTGTCTTAGGAGGTAGGTATTATAATGACATATGAAGAAACTGAGTCTCAGGGGTATGACTGGCTCAGGGTCTCATAAGTAGTGAGTGGCAGAGCCAGCCTCCAAGCCCAGTTTCCTTCCTCTTCCTGGCTTATCTGCCTTTGAGGATGTACAGATCTGAAGATGAACAGCAAAAAGAATTCCTCCTGCTGGCTCTTTAAGGACAGCCCTTCCTAGGCCTGGTTCTAAGGGGGGTTTTCTCTGGGCAGGACACGCCTGGCTTATCTGGCCAGCTCCACCACCTTGGGGCAGCATCTTGGGTCTTCCACATGTCCTCTGCTTGGAAGCAGAACACATCTGATACAGAGCTGCCCACCCCCTGGCCCCCACTCCGGCCCTTTCTCTAATCAATAGAGAAGCACTCAGCAAGTTAAAGAGAGATAGCTCCAGAGGGGAGGGCCTCCCTCCATCCACATCTCAAATGGTAAAAGCCACGGAAAGTGTCTCTATTGCCAACAAAGGTCTCTTTTCCCAACTCCTCCTTTCAACCCCATCAGTTATAATGAACCCTGGAAAATATGATGAAATTAGAAGGCTCTGGATGTGAGCCTGAGAATGATTCACCTCAGCTAAAGCCCCCGCTCGAACCTGATGGGTAAAATGTGGAGTGGCCGAAAGTACCTTGGCCTGGAAGTGCAAAGGCTCAGAGGCTAGATGTGCCTCTGTCACTAACTTGCTGTGTGACCTTGGACAAGTCACTTCTCTCTGGACCACAATTTCCTCATCCATAAATAAGAATGATTAGTCTAGATACCTTCTAAGGACCCTTCAAGCTCTGAATCCTGTCATGCTGTCAGGAGTTGAGAACCAATTTCTCTTGCTGCTCTAGCCATAAGTGTACATTACTGCTTCCATTCAACAAATAATAATTAAGCACTTGTTGTATACAGGGCTCCTTAGTGCAGCTGGGACTTAATAAAAACACTACTAGCTCTGGAGTCCAAAGAGTGAAATTGGGATTCTGGCTTTACCACTTTTTGAATTCATTTCAATCCAACAAACCTTTATTAAGTGTTCTGGGCACCGGGAATACAAAGGGAAAAACAAAAAAGTCCTTGTCTTCAAGGAACTTACATTCTATTGGGTAAGGGAGAAAGAAACATTCAACATGTATGAAAATTGATAGAGAAAAGTTATAAGGGGCAGCCAGGCAGCAGAGTGGATAGAGTCCTGGACCTGGAGGAGTACCTGAGTTCAAATCTGGCCTCAGATACTTTCTAGCTGTGTGACCCTGGGCAAGTCACTTAACCCTAATTGCCTCCAAAAGAGAGAGAGAGAGAGAGAGAGAGAGAGAGAGAGAGAGAGAGAGAGAGAGAGAGAGAGAGAGAGAGAGAGAGAGAGAGAGAGAAAGAAAGAAAGAAGAAGAAAAAAGAAAGAAGAAAGAAAGAAAGAAAGAAAGAAAGAAAGAAAGAAAGAAAGAAAGAAAGAAAAAGAAAGAAAGAAAGAAAAGGTATAAATAGTGGTTTCAAGTAATGGGGGTGATCCAGGAAGACCTGACCTCTGCTTTGAGACTTTGCACAAGTCCTTCAAGGCAATTCTCTGTGCCTCAGTTTCCTCACCTATGAAATGGGGATAATATCTTTCCTGCCTATCTTAAGCAGTTGGGGAGATGATCAGATGGGATAACACATAGAACTTCTTCAAGTTCTATCTGAATCTCAATCACTCACCAAGCATTTATTAAGTGCCAACCATGCCCCGGGCACTTTGTTACAAAGATACAAAAATAAATAATCTTTGCTTTGGGGAAGCCTACATTCTACCGAATTACATACTAATGTAGGAAGAAGATAGATGTCACAGTAGATAAAGCACGGGACCTGGAGTCAGTAGGACCTGAGTTCAAAACCAGTCTCAGGCATTTACCAGCCATGTGAGTCACTGAACCTGTTTGCCTCAATTTCCTCATCTATAAAATGGGGATAATAATAGTACCTGCCTCAGAGGGTTGTTGTTAAAACCGAGATAACGTTTGTAAATCACCATATAATGGATAGCCATTATCAGCTAGATGATGATGATGATAACAGCATAATGTAGTGGATGGAGTGCTGGGCTTGGAACTAAGATGGCCTGGGTTAAAATCTGACCTCAGACACTTATTAGTTGTATGACTCGAGCAAGTCATTCCCTAGAACTCAGTTTGCTTGTCTGTAAAATGGGAGGGGGTGGCCTAGATATTCTTCCCAAATCTGATCCTATGGTGTTTTGTTGAAGGATATATGTGTGTGTGTTTTACACACACACACACACACACACACACACACATACACACACATATATAAATGTCAGTTATTAGCATTACAGTGGCATCATGACGAAATATACAGAGACCAGGAGTCACAAAGATCAAGTTCAGACCTTGCTGCAGACACTCATGGTGACCCTAGGCAAGTCACTTAACCGCTGTCTACCTCAGTTTCCTCATCTGTAAAATGGGAATAAGAGCAGTACCTGTCCCAGGGTTGTTGTGAGGGTCAAATGAGATCATTGTAAAAAGCACCTAGCATAGGGCCTGGCACATAGTAGGCACAATATAAATGGTCATGCCCTTCTCCCTTCCCCTTGTCATGTTGGCCATGATACAATGACCCCCATATATATAGCCTTGAACAACAGGCTCAGAGTGAGAAGGAACCTTGGAGGTCACCTGGTCCAACCCACTCGTTTCATAGAAACAAAGGTCCAGGGGAAAGAGGTGACTTGTCCAGGGTCACACAGGGAGAAAGTGAGAGGCTAAAACTGGAAGCCAAATCCAGAGCACTTTCCAATGAGCCACACTCCCTCTCAGGGTGAGGCTTCATGGTTTAGGTCTTTAGATCTGCCACTAAATGTTTATTAAACAACATAAATAACCTAAAAGGGGTGGAGCCAGAGTTCCTGAGTTGGAGGAGGGAGGGGCCCCTTGTGGGGGGAGGATGATCGGGGCAGGCTTGAGAGCTGCCCCCCCCCCCCCGAGGATGAGGGGCAGTTCCAGCTGGAAAAAGCCCAGAGTCATAGCAGCAGAGGAGACAGATTAAGGAAGAGGTTCAGCCCAGAAGGGCAGAACTGGCTGGGCTGCAAGGCTCCTGACCAGGCCTCTCGGCGTCAGCCTGGCCCTGCCCAGCTCTTGGCCTCTCATACCTGCACCTCCCCCCTGAGGAGGTGGGTACAGGCAACCAGCAAACCCAGAGGCAGCAGAGGCACATTCAGAAACCCAGAGGCAGAAGCCACTCACAAACCACTAATTAACAGAGCAAAACCCTCCCCATCAGCAAAACCCAAGAGAGTGATAGAATCAATCTGCCTAGCTTCCTTCCCTCTGCGTTTAGAGGGATTTAGAGAACAGATTCACAGACTGTCAGAGCTGGGAAGGCCCTTAGGAAAAAGGACCTCAGAACGTGGAATGTCGGAACGGGGAGGAGCCTTAGAACAGAGAATGGCAGAGATGGGAGAGGCTTTAGAGCACAGACTAGCAGAACCGAGAGGGGCCTTAGGATGTCAGACCTTAAGGCATGTTAGCTCAGGAGAGAACCTCAGGTTTCATATGGACCAGTCACTTCATTTCTAGACAGAACATGGAGCTTTAGAGAGAATAGAGGGGCCCCGGCTAATCTGTGGTAGATCCAGGATTTAAAACCTTGTCTCTGCCTCCTAGAGCAGTGGGCCTTCCCTCCTCCCAGCTGTTTCCCTGCCATTTAAAAACAGACAAATAAATAAATTCTTTTGGTTTAGGAAGTCGGGGTGGGGAGGCTTGTTATTTTAATTTCTCTGAAAGTCATAATCCAGGCTGCCAGATGGCTAGGTTGGCTCAGAGCTTGTACCTTTTTTTGTTTTGTTTTGTTTTGTTTTTTTCTTTTACAATCAGTATGTGAGCAGCCTTGGCAGTCTGTCAGAAGACCCAGGACATATAAGACGAAGGTGGCCACCAATGCCTGGTGAAGGCCTAGGGGTAGGGAAGGTTATAAATGTTTGTTTGGCCAGGCTAGTTCGAGATCTACTGAGGCCCTGAGCGAGTCAAGTTTAAGAGGCTCCCTGACATAAAATGTCAGTGGCAATGAAAATAGAGTAGGTAGCCCAGTATTGTGGAAAGACCCCAGGCCTGGGAGTCAAGACACCGGAAATCCAATCTCACATCTGTCACTGACTAGCTAAGACCTTTAGCAAACCTCTTTTATTTTCTGAGATTTAGAGGCTCCTAAATTGAGAGGTGAAATGGACCTTAAAAGCCATCTGGTCTAAATCCTTCATTTTAAAAATGAGGAAATTAGGAGTAGCTAGGTGGTGCAGTGGATGGAGCATTGTCCCTGGAGCTGGGAGGATCTGAGGTCAAATTTGACCTCAGACACTTACTAGCTGTGGGACCTTGGGCAAGGATTGCCTCCAAAAATTTTATAAAATAAAAATGAGTAAAATGCTTTGCCCCGGGTCACACTGCCAATAAATTTTGGAGGTGAGATTTGAACCTGATTCCAAGTACAGGACTCTAGCCATTCTCCCCACATTGCCTTCTTCCGTTGCCCCACCTATAAAATGAGCTCTAAGGGCCCTCCCAAGTATGACATTCTACATTCTAAGGTTCCTCCAATTTCTGACATTTTAGGTAGCTAGGTGACACAGTGGATAGAATTGTTAGCCTGGAAATTTGGAAGACTTGAATTCAATACTGCCTCAGACACTCAGGCCATCTGGGCAAGTCACATAATCTCTCTTAGCCTTAGTTTCCTCATTTGTAAAATGGAGGATGACAACAATCCTTGCAGTGTTTATCCTACAAACGAGGTAAAGCGCACAAACCTTAAAGTTCTAAATAAATGGGAAGGATTCCTTTTGTCTTGTGTTACTGGGAGTGACTGTTTTCATCCATCCATCCATCCTATCTCCCCACCAGCCCTGACCCATGCCCACCCACCCATATATACATTCCCAGGCTGCCACAGCTAGAAGGCTAGGCAGAGAGGCCATTTCCTGGTGATGCAATGTGCAGAGGATGGGGCCTGGAGTCAGGAACATTTGTGGTCAAATCCAGCCTCAGACACTTACTAGCTGTGTGACACAAGGCAAGTCACTTAACTTCCATTTGCCTCCATGTCTGCATCTGTAAAATGGGGATAATAACAGCATCTACCTCCCAGGGTTGTTGTAAAGATAAAATGAGATCATGTGTGTGAAGTGCTTAGCACAGTGCCTGGAACATAGTAAGCACTATATAAATGCTCATTATTGTTGTTGGTATTATTATTAACCTCTCAGCACCCAGACCATTCTCAGTCTCTAAATTGTAGAACAGATTTTAATCTGTACTAATAGGAGGAGACCTTGGTGAGAGCTCCCCACAGCAGTGAAATCATAGACAAAAAAGTATGTAGGTATGGAGGTGGGGATGGGGAACCCTGGGCTAGGCATTGCGGCTATGGAGTCAACAAGTCAATAAGCATTTATTAAACACCTACCATGTGCCAGGCACCATGCTAAGTGCTTTCTTTCACAAAGGCAAAACCACCTTCCCTGCCCTCAAGAGCTCACAGTCTCACAGGAGACAACACCCACAGAACCATCTACAAAGAAGCTATAGAAGGGTCAATGGGAGATGAGGAAACAGGATGAGTAGGGGAAATGATTTGCTTGTGGTTACAAAGCTATCAGGGCCCACAGGTGAGATGTGAACTCAGGCCTTACAGGAACACAGAGATTGAGAGCCAGAAGGAAGTTTTCTGACCACCTAATACACAGTCCTGCCCACAAGGAGTTTCTATTCTTCAGGAGTGGGGTGGGAAGTGACCGCATTATAACTGGGAGGTGAAGAAGGCGCTAAAAGCCCAGTGGGTGGGGAGGAGCAATATTTTACTATGTAGCCACTGCTCTGTTTTTAACATCAGTCCTGGGGTGTCAGAGCTGAAAGGGACCACAGAGGACTTGTCCAACCCTTGCACTAGGAGGAGGAGGAGGAGGAGAAGGAGGAGGAGGAGAAGGAGGGGGAGGACTGGACCGGGCCTTATGTCCACAAACATACCATTCCAGGGGTTAGGGCAAAAAGGCCCTCTTTTACACTGGTTACTGTGGTCAAGAAGCCGTGGGAAAGATAAGGACTACTCTCAGAGTGGGGCCTGTGGGATATTAGTCTGTCTTGGGTCTTTGCTCGTCCCGCTCGACATCCCTACTGTGTCTGACGCTGCCAGCTGGCAGTGCCTGGGTCTGGATACTGGCTGGGTCTCCTGATCCTGCTTCCCCTCCTGCCTTCAGCACTGTTCCTCGCTTCCTCTGCTTTCCCAACATCCATATCAGTGGTGAGGAGGGTCCTGCAAGTCTCTGTCCTTGCGCTACATCATCTCCCCAGATAGCCTTGTCAGCTCCCCACCATTCACATGCCATACCTACGCAGATGACGCCCAAATGTGCAGCTCTTCTGAGCTCCAGACCCTCATCACTAGCCTCCTCCTAGACTTCATCGAGAGCCCCATTGATATACAAACTCAAATAATGATTTCTTGTCCAGCTTGGGACCGAGGGCTCAGCTATGGATTTACCAAGTAGCACAGGGACCCTAGAAGTAGGGGTGCTTCTGGAGGTGGCCCATCTGATGGGCTTGGGAGAACGAGTCTGGGAAAGGGGAGAGACAAGGACAAAGCCAGGGAGATGTACTTAACCCCACTGTCCTCTACAGGGAAGTCAGCACATATGGCGGCCCACGAGGTCTCTGTTTAGAGAAGCGTGCTACGCTTAAGCTGTAGAGCCACATGGAAAGAAACCCAGATTTGAAGGTAGAGGATCTCACCGGATTCTCCAGCAGTAACGTGAAGAGGGTGGATTTGTTGGCCTTGAAGTTTCCATCCCAGTCTAAACTTGGGATCCAGCTGGATGCATTCCTAACCATGCCCTCCTCATGCCAAACATGCCTCTCCTTCCCCCTACCCCCACCCTGGGATCCGGCTCTAATAGTGGGAGCTTTCAGCTTCTCCTGTCTAGAACCAGCTCTCCAGGCTAGGCTGCCCCAGCCCCCAGCCCCCCATCTTGTGTTTGCTTCCTCCGCTAGAATGTAAACTTCTGGAGAAAAAGGACTGCATCTCTAGCTCTTAGCAGACCCTAGTATGTAGTAGCAAGTGCTCAGTAAATGTTCTCTCTCTTTCTCATCTATCCATGCTTGTCAGCCACACTAAGGAACCGACATTTTATCTATCCCTCTGGCTATCCATCCATTTATCTTCTGTCCGTCCATCCACCCATCCACCCATCCAGGCAGCTAGGTAGTGCAGTAGATAGAGTACCAGGTGGAGTCAGGAAGACAAGTTCAAATCCAGCCTCAGATGCTTCCTGGCTGTGTGATCCTGGGCAAGTCACTTAACCCTGTTTGTCTCAGTTTCCCCATCTGTAAAATGAGCTGGAGAAAAAAATGGCAAACCACTTTTTATCAGGGAAACCTCAAATGGGGTCACACAGAGTCAGACACAACTGAAATGACTAAACGACGGCAATCTATCAATCAGTCTATCTATCTGTCTTTCTGTCTCCAGTTGTCTGTCCATCTATCTCTATCATATCCTCCAAGGTCCCTTCTAGAATGAACTCTACGATTCTCTGAGCAGAGGTTCATAGGCTTATGTCCCTAGAGCTGGATGGGTGGGGGAACAATTTAATTCAACAAGCATGTATTCCTCACCCAGTCTACGTCTCACATTGTACTAGGCCCTGCAGACACAAAGACACAAGGGAATCTGTCCTTGCCATCACTGAGCTTTTATTCTCCCTGTGGACAGATTCACTCATTTTGTTTTCACTAATACACAGACTATGGGCAAAGTCTAAGAGGTGGATTGGAATGGAAGTGTGAGGGGCTATGTGAGCAGTGGGGCGTGCCTGCTCCTATGCCATGTCTGATTAGAGAAGCCCAGGGAGTGCCATTATGACTGCAAACCTTGTTATCAGCCTAGCTGTGCGGAACGTGATAGTTCCTGTAGTTTACTGTGTTTGAGTCTGAATATGCTTTCCTGTGTGGCCTTGGGTAAATCACTCAACCTTTCTGAGTTTCCGTTTGCTGGATGACCTCAGGCTCAATGTCCAGAAACTTGGCGTCAGAGACTGACAGGAGCAGTAAGTCAGAGGGCATGGCCCTGTCTTCCCAGCCATGTGTGCAGCTGCTTCTAATCGGCCCCCCGGAAGCAGCGGCATCTCCTGGTCTTGGGCCTCTGGCAGGCAGAGGCCAGCGTAGACTTTCGCCTATCCATTGCTTGCATTGCCCAGCTAGGGACTTCTCCCTTCCGTTTGCTAAGGAGGTGGGATGCAGAGGAAGCAGCCAAAAAATCCAGTTTATCATACTGTCATGGACTCTAGCCTGTGCCCCCCCAAACAAGAAGAGCTCCGATGTGAAGAATTATAGCAGGTATTCACATGGTACTTTAAGGTCTGCAAAGCACTTTGGGGTTCCTCCTCTCATCAGATCCTCACTTGAGGACAAGCATTATTTTTCTCTTTCTTGGTAACCCCAGTGCTTAGGACAGTGAGTGGCACATAGGAAACACTGCCCAGTGAGGCAGCTGCTATGATGATGTATGTTTTACAGATGAAGAAACAGAGTCTTAGGAAGGTGAAGTACCAGGATTATAGAAGCACGGGTCTAGAGCTAGAGGAGACCTCAGGGCCAGCTAGGCCAACCCCTTCATTTTTACAGATGAGGAAACTGAGGCCCAGGCAGGTGTAGGAACTTGCCCAAGATCACAGAGGCAGGTCGCAGAGTTGGGATTTGAACCCAGGCCCTTTGCCATTATATCATGACCATGATGGGAGCAGCCTCAAAGCTGAAATGCTGTGTGAGGAACAGTAAAGGAGGAGGCCACTGAGAGGGCAAGCTGAGAGGCCTGGCGCGGCAATCAGGGCACCTGTTAGGCAGGTCAATCATTTATCTTCCCTGGGCCTTGTTGGGTTACTCTTTTACAGAATGGAGGAGATGGATTAGATCATTTCTAAGGTTCCTTCCAGGGCTAAAATTCCACGAATTAGGGTCTATAAACTAGGGATACTTAGACTGAAAAAGACATATGATATAATGACCTAAGATGTTATATATACAATATGATGACACGACATAATAAGATGACATACGGTATGGTATGTAGTAAGATGACAATGACAAGACATGATATGATATGACACATCTATACAATATGATGGCATGACGATGACATATATATGTCGTAAGATGGCATGCGATATTATACGTATATCATATATGACAGCTGACTTCATGTGTCTGAGGCTCTGCCCTACAGAAGAGGAATTAGACTTTCCCTCTAGAGCTTCAAGGACAGAATCGATGGGAAATAGGGAAGCAGACCTGGACTCATGATAAGGGACACCTTCCCAACAATGAGAAGGGCCCAGTAATGGAAGGGATTGCTTTGTGAGGTAGTGACTTCCCCGTCCCTTGGAAGTGTTCAAGCAGACGCCTACCAACCACAGTTCAGAGTCACTGTAGGAAGTGAGGTCAGCTGACCCTTAGGTCCTTCCCCTTGGAATTCAGGGGAAAGCAATGTAGCACAGTGCACGACATCTTTGACCTACCTGGAGTCAAGAGACCTGAGTCTGAATCCAGACTGAGGGAGGATCGTGGGAGTAGGGCAAGTTATCTAAGCTCTCATATCTGCCATTGCTTATTGGTAAAATCAGAATAAATATCTGTGTATTTCATAACTTCATCGAGGCAGTTAGGAAGTTCAGTGGATAGAGCATTGGGCCTGGAGGCAGGAAGTCCTGAGTTCAAGTTACGCGAGCCTGGGCAAATCACTTCATCACTGTCTGCCTCAGTTTCCTCATCTGTAAAATGAGAATAATAACAGATCTGACCTCGAAGGGTTGTGGTGAAGATCAGAAGAGATGGTTGTAAAGTGCTTAGCATAGTGCCTGGCACATAGTAGGAACACATATGAGGCACAATAAATGCACAGGATGGAGGAGGGATTGGCAGCAGAAAAACCAATTAGGAGATTATTGTGACAGTCAGGCAGCCATGAAGGCCTGGGCTTAAGTGGTGACCATGTAAGCGGAGTGAAGGGGACAGATGCTGTGGAGGCAGAGAGCTGGCATGACTTAACAACTGAACATTTGGGGATGCAGGAAAAAGCAGAAGATCTGACCCGAGGTTGTAAATCGGGGTGAGAGAAGGATAATTAGTTCTGTTTTGGAAATGGTGAGATTGGATACCTATGGGACATCCTTGATGATATATAATAGGCAAGTGGTGATGTGTGACTGGAGTTCAGGAGAGAGACAGAGAGAGAAGAGAGAAAAAGATACAGAAACAGAGAGAGATATACACACAGAAACAAGACAGATAGGAACAGAGAGAAGGGAAGAAGGAGAGAGAGAGAGAGAGAGAGAGAGAGAGAGAGAGAGAGAGAGAGAGAGAGAGAGAGAGAGAAGAAGAAGAAGAAGAAGAAGAAGAAGAGGAAGAAGAAGGAGGAGGAGGAGGAGAAGGAGAGGAGAGAAGGGAAGAAGGGAGAGAAGAAGGGAAGAAGAGAAAAGAGAAGGTGGGAAGGAGAAAGAGAAAAGAGAAAGGGAAGGAGAGAGAGGAGGAAAGGAGGGAGGGAAGGAAGGAGAGAAAGAAGGGAAGGAAGGAGAGAGGGAGAGACAGAGGCAGAGTGACAGACAGAGAGAGAGAGTGGGGAAGAGAGAGAGACAGAGACAGACACAGAGGCTGAATATATGGCCCTGGGAGTCATCTGTATGGAGATCATAGTGAAGCCCATGGGAGCTGATGAGACCACCAAGGGAAAAATAATTGTTGTGACAATAGCCTGCCAGCTGGTCACCTCCCCTCTGGCCTGTCATGAAGCCACTTCCCCAGTACCTGAGTTTGACCTTGTCCTCCCTCCCATGATGCTCCGGTGCTTCCCTGGTGCCTCCAGAATGAAACAGACCCTCCTGGGCTTGGCATCTGGAGCTCTTGCCAACCTGGCCTCTCCTCCCTCCACTCTCATTACACACATCCCACCTCCCAAGTTCACCCAGACTAGCTTGCTCAGGGCTCTCCATCTCCCCACTCCTGGCCTTTGCACTCACTGTTCCTCCAGCCCAAAGATGGTCATGTGATTTGCCCAAGGCCACACAGCTTGTAAATGGCAGAATCAGGACTGGAATTCAGCCCCTGTAACTCCAGGGCCTCAGCTCTTTCTGGAGTCTGGCACTCCCTATGTCTTTGAGCCTAGGCTTGAGGGATAGAGGACAAATGTGGCATTCTGGGTAAATGTCAAAGGAGAAACAAAGGCACAGACAGCAACATTGAGGGTATGTTTGATGAGTCATCCAGCTTGGCCATAACTCAGAATGTGTGAAGAGAAATGGGGGACAAAACCACTCACTGAGATGACAGAGGGCATGGAATGGCAGGCAGAAGAATTTGGCCTTCACCTTTTCAGCCATAGGGGGCCATGGAAGGCTTTGGAGTAGGAGGGCCACCGTGGGTTCTGTGCCTCAAGATCACATCAGGCTGCAGGCTACACTGAAGAAATGCATCCTTGGCATGTGCCTTCCAGGCTTCCTAAGCCCTGGAGGGGCTTTGGAAGCCAAAGTTTCTGAGTCAAAGGGACTCCTTGGGTGATTTGGAGAAGGCTTCAAACTCCCAAGAGCAATCATTGTACATGAATAAAATAAAATACATAGGATTATCAAAGGTGAGTCAAAAAAGATATAATTTTTTGGTTCATAATCGACGTTCACAGTCTCTGGGTTAGGACTTCCAGACTGGAGGTTTTCTCAGGTCCCTTCCAGCTCTGTGAGCCTATGTGCAGAGCAGGCACTTAATAATTTTTTATTTGTTCAATGAATGACTGAACTGCAGAGCCAAAGTTTGCCCCATCAACTAGGCTCTTATTGGAGAGAGTGGGAAACAGGGCAACAATCACTTGCTCCCCGCCAAAAGGAGCCATCCCCCAAGAAAGAGATTTCCAGCTCAGAATACTGCAATGTTCTGGACACTGCTGTTGGCTGGTAAGCTAGAAGGAAAGTACTTTTGTAACACCTACTATGTGGCACGCACTATGCTATGTGCCTTTTTTAAAAACAAATATCTCATTTGATTCTCAGAATAACTCTTTGAAGTAGGTACTGTTATTACTCCCATTTTACAGTTGAAGAAACTAAGGCAAACAGAGGTTAAATGACTTGTCCAGGATCACCCAGCTAGTATGTGTCTGAGGCCACATTTGAACTTGGGTCTTCCTGACTACAAGATGGGCAACTACAGTAGAAGGCAGTCTGGAACTCATGCTGTCAACCATAAGCAGGCCACAGAATCTCACATCCCTAGAAACCCACCTGGAATGGGGTGTCTTGTACATTTTGACAAGGGTGGGGTGAGAGGAGGTTGGTGCATGACTGCTGCCTGAAAGGGATGATGTCTAAGAAGCCTCCCAGCTGTGATTCATTGATTGTATCCTTTTCTTTATCTGGGAGCTCCCAGAAAGGGAAGGGCATGGGTGGGGTGGCAGGCCAGTGGATAAGACTACTGGAAAGGACTGTAAGGGTCCTCTAGTCTATTCCCCCCTTTTCCCAGACACTGTAGACACACTATGTCATACTAAAAAAGGATCTTAGCACATGGAACGTTAGAAGGTCTAGACTGGAAAGGCCCACAGAGGTCATGCAATCCGACCCCTATTTTAAAGAGGGGATGACATGCCACGTGCAATCAATAAGTGCATATTGCATTGACTATGTGGGGACAAAGTACGATGCTGGGCACTGAAGCAAAGGGAGAGAAGGAACTTACATGCTAGGAGGGAGACAACATACACATAATGAGCGCCTACAAAAGTGGATACAAACTAGATACAAAGTAACCTTAAGAGAGTCTAACCCTTAAGAGGGGGAAAAAAAGGGAGAGCTTGGGGTCTAGGGAAATCCGTTTGGCAGCTGAGGGGAGGATGGAATGGAGTGAAACACCACCCAAGTAGTAGACTTGGAGTCAGAAAGACCTGAGTTCAAATGAGACCTCAGATGCTTACTAGCTATGTGACCCTGGGCAAATCACTTCACCCTGTTTGCCTCAGTTTCCTCATGTGTAAAATGAGCTGGAGAAGGAAATGGCAAACCAGTCCTGTATCTCTACCAAGAAAACTCCAAATGGGGTCATGGAGAGTCAGACATGACTGAATAACACAAAGGCCCACCTAACCTCTCAGCTTCAGTTCCTCATCTGCAAGATGGGGATAACAATGGCACCTGCCTTAGTACATACCAAGGGTGCTTGGCACAGGGTAGGAACTTTTTAAGTGCTACTTGGCTAGCTGAGTGACCCAGTAAGCACCAGGGGCGCTCTCCCCTGTCCTGGTAGCCTCAGTTTTCCTGGGCTGTAAAGTGGAGATAATACCCTTAGGCCCCTACCTCACAGTGTTATTGTAAAGCTCGGATGAGATAATGTGCCCAAAGTGCTTTGCAAACTCTATAGAAATGTCAGCTGTTGGCACAATTCAGGGGCCTGGGTAAGGCTGGATTGGGCATCTGTCCCAGTATGGATCACGTTAGGGGGAGTGGAAGCTTCCATCAGTGGAAGCGTGGAAAGCGCGCAGGCCTCGCGCCTCGAGACAAATGGAGGACGGACAGGAGGCGCTGCGGGCTGGCTCCCTTAGGATAGGGGCTGCCACGGAGCCCCCCACCCTCGGGGCCGGGCACGGATGGGCACGGCCGCGTTGGCGCCTCTCCGAGTCCCGAGCACCGTGGCTCACGCAACAGGCCGTCCTTGCAACTTTTCTCCAGTGCGGGCCTCTGGAACGTGAGGCTGCGGAGCAAGGCTGGCTTTGGAAAATCCTCCCGGCCCGGGCTGGGGCTCTCCCAGCTGGAGGCCGCCTCTCGTGGACACCCCAGTCCCCCGCCGGGCCGTGCACGCGCGCCCTTCCCAAGGGAGCGAGGGAGGAGCGGGAGGAGGGCACCCCACCCTCGCCTCCCCTCCCCTACCCTAAGAGCACCCCGAGCTCGCCGCCGCACCCCCTCCCCCAGCCGCTGCCCGGCTGCCTGGAAATGTGTAGAGGAGCTGTGACGTCAAAGAGGGGCGGGCCCCCGCGGCCGGCACGCCAATGGGGCGGTGCGGGCCGGCCTCTCCTCGCTGGGGATTGGCGGCGGCCCCTCCTCCCGGCCGCGCTCCCCCTCCCCGCCATGACGTCAGGCGGCGCTGCACCCGGAGGTGGGACCCACTTGAGGAGTGAAGTTTTTTCTCCGCCCGCTCGGCTCCGCTGGCCCTCCTGCTCCCACGCCTCGGCCCCGGCGGCGGCGGGCGGATGGCGCTGCGCCGCGGCGGCGGCGGCGCGGGGAGCCCAGCTGCGGGGCTGAGGATGGATGGGGACGCCCGCGAAGGCGGCGGCGGCCCCGGCGGCGGCAAGGAAGCGGGCGCCGAGGACTACGAGAACCTGCCCACCAGCGCCTCTGTCTCCACGCACATGACAGCTGGGGCCATGGCCGGGATCCTGGAGCACTCAGTCATGTACCCCGTGGACTGCGTGAAGGTGAGGCTCCGCGAGCACGCCTGGGCACCCGGGAACCCCCGGTGCGAGCACGCCGCGAGCCTGCCCGGCTTGCCGGTGCTGCTAGCCGGCGTGCGCGCGTGACTGCTGCCGGGGGCTTCCGAGTCTGGGGGCGTCCCGTGCCGGGGAGCGCCCCATCCCGGCCACGTTCCAGCCTGGGGACCTTTCATCTCGGGGGGCGTTCCACCCGGGGAGCGGGGAGGAGCGTGCTGGGCCGCCGCCGCCGCAGTCGCCGGGCTGGCTGTGCCCTCCTCCCCGCCCCTCGGAGCCGGGGATGGCGCGCGCCATCGGAGCCCTCTTCCTTGTCCTGGAAGGGCTCGGCCCGCCCCCTAGTCCGGAGCTAGCACATTTCTCCCAGAGTGGGTGTGTGCAGCCTTTTGGGGGGAGGGGGAGCAGACTATTACTCCCGAGTATGGGTCGCTGCCCTTAACGTGCGTTTCTGCGCTCATCAACTTCCCGCCCCCTAACTCCCCCCTGCCCAAAGAGTCATTCCGGTACCCACAAGGGTGCCCCTGTGCGCAGGGAGCTTGCATGGCAGAAACTTGCATCCGCTGCCCCTTCCTTTTCCGTCCATCCGGCCGGCAGGCTCTCTCTGCCCGGGAGAAAGGGGGCCGGTCGCCTCAGCTTATTTTTTGTTATTTTGCTGAGGGTGCCCTGGCTTTGAGCTAGCGAGGAGGGCAGCCTCTTCTAGGACGTGGCAGCTGCCGGCCTCCCTAGGTAGGCTCGGGCCCCTTCCCAGCCTCCGGTGCCGAAGACCGCGAGGCAGGCATTCCCGGGATAGTGAAGCTGATAGGGTCGGGGCCAGATTCCAGGTGGAGGACAGGAAACTGCCGGATTCAACTCCCTCCGAGGGCAGAAGGGCCCCGGGAGAGTTGTAGGTTTTTTTCTCCCTCCAGATCATTTAAACACTCACGTGGAGAAAGTGGGGGCTGGGAAGGGTTCCCTGTTGGGAGTTCTGGGGGGGTTTTGCTGTGTGAGACAGCGGTGGATGTGGAGTCAGGATCAGACAGCTATCGAGTTCTGGACCTGCCATTAACCCAGCTGGGCCCTAGCCTACCTGTGTGACCTTGGGCAAGTCACTTCTCTGTGCTTTAACCACCCCCCCTCCTATGAGGAAAGAAAGGAGTAGAAGATGGTTTTTGAGGCCTCTTCTATTTAGACCCTGGAGCCACAAGGGACACCAGAGGACATGGAGTCCACCTTCTTATCTCACAGGGGAGGAGATGGAGGACCAGGGAGCTTAAGTCACTTGTCCAAGGTCACACAGGTGGTGGCGGCTTCTTGGGCTCCACAGCCAGACACCTGTTCCTTCTCTGCCATGCTGCCCATGGGGCGCTGGGGGTGGTTAAGAGTTTAGCTACAAAGAGGTCCTTGCCTCATTGGGTGTGCAGGGCTCTGTAAGGATAAGGCATTGTTAAACTCATGCCCCTTTATTTGTGTTGTAGATTATATACTCTTTGAGGCAGGAAGTCTCATTATTTCTTTCTGTCCTGGGTACCTGACACGTAGTAGGTTCTTAATAAATGGCTGTTGAATTGAAGTGGGCTTCTAGGGTTTCTCACTATCGGGCAGTCTCCCGGGTATCCTCAGCAGAACGATTCTGGCCAGGACAGCAGCGATGATGCCCACTTATTTCCACCAGCTCAGTTGGGTCCAATGAGGGCTTTAGCGCAGGGGGCCCTAAGGTTCCCTTGCAGCCCTATCTATGATCTGCTGATCCTAGGGTTTGGGACAGGGTCTGACACATGGCAGGTAATGATTCATAAATGTATTAGTTGAGGGCTGATACTTCTCACCCAAGGGTTAGGGGACTGGTCCTGTCTGCTCAATGTTTGCTGGTCGGGGCTGGGAAATAGAGAGCATATTCACTGGGGAGAGGCAGTGTGGCCCCAGCCTGGCCTTGGGCAAGGGTTTTTGTCCACAAGGATCATAGGGCTACAGATAGAAGGGACCTTAGGCCAACCTCATCAGATTACAGATGAGGAAACTAAGTGACTTGCCCAGAGTCACAGCTGTAATTGAAAGAGCCGAGAGATGCTGGTCTGTCCCCTAGACAAGGGTTCTTTGCTGCAGCTGAGTCTAGGACTCCAGCCTGTCCCCTAGTCCAGGGCTCTCCCCTGCCGCTCCCAGCCTCGTTCAGTTGCCGAGGATACAATTTCCCCTCCTTCCCCTTGTATCCCACCAGTCTCTCTATTAGAGAGAAGAGCCCTTCCCTGTCTTAGGTTGCCAAGGTGTCCTGAGTGTGTAGGACGTTATAATTGGGGGCTGTTGGGAGGGAACTGAGATCTAAGACTTAGAAGACCTTGGTTCCAGTCTCAACTCTGCCAGTTAATTGGCCTTATAACCTTAAAGGGGGGGAAGGGGGAATAATAGCATTACTGCTTTCATCCGTGATTATTTCATCTCTAAAATGGGGATGAAATTCCTGTACTGTCTCTACCCCAGGGGTGATGTGCATATCAGAGGAGGCTGACAGGAACAGTCCATTGTAAAGAGCTATGCAAAAAACCCCCATTTTTTTTTAAACTGCAAATGAGATCATGCCTGCCAGGCCCTTTGCCCATCTCCCCAAGAGCTGTAGAATACCAAGAAGCCCTCCCTTAGGAAGAGGTCCGTACATCACAAGAGCGAAGCTTGCCACTTTGCAGGCCATGCTCCCACGTGCTTCGATGAAGGCTGGGGGACACACCTGAGCCCAGGGTGGTTATCTGAGTATGCCTCAGACCTGGAGCCCCATCCTCCTTAGCTTTGGCAACCTGGTGCCTCTATCTAGTCACTGCAGGTAACAGTGTCTCCATGTCTGCGGGGTGAGTTTGGCCTCAAACAAACACACAGAAGTAGAATTCACAGGCTCTTTTTTGGGGAAAGCCCTACCATGTGGGACATTTGATCTGCCTTCCTTCCGTTCCTGGTTCTCACCCCGTTCTTCTTTATTTGGATGCCTCATTAATACCTTCCTGTAGGTGTTGGTATATTTGTATCCAGTTGTTAACTGTGCTTTTCAGAGGATTCTCTGCAGAGATTTTCAGGACCTGGAAATGGAGGCCACCTTGGGAGGAACAGTGGACCCCAGGAGTCACAAGACTTGGGTTCTAATGCTGGTCCTGCTCTTATCCCAGTGTGTGACCCAGACAGGGCCAAACCCTTCCTCTCTCTATCAAGGTCCTTCACCTTTTAAAGTGAGCCTGTTAGACATAGACGATGATGATTTACAAATATTATCTCATTTTATCCTCAAAAAAACCCTGGGAGGCAAATTGTTGCTATTTTGATCCCAGTTTTACAGATCAGGAAACTGAGACTCAGAGAGGGGTAGAGGCTTGCCCAAGGTCACCCAGCTGGTGAGGGCCTGAAGGGAGATTCTGGTCTCTGTTCTTCCAAGCTGAGAGGTCTCCCCTCCCCACCCCCTACAGCACAGCTCAAACCCAGAGCCTTTACTTTCAGCCTCAGCAGCCCTTCAGCTCTGAGTGTTTTCCCACACCTCCCACTTCCCTAATTGTCTGCCACTGGATTTCAGAATTGAGAGGTGATGTGGTCTGCTGGGTAAAGTTTGGGGCTTGGAATCAGGGAGACCTCTGGTACTTGATAGCTTTGTGACCACAGGTAAATCATTTCCTTTCTGAGCCTCAGTTTCCTCATTTGTAAAATGAGATGGTTGGGCTGGATGGCTTGTGAGGTCCCCCCAGCACCAAATCTCTCTGATCTTATAAGACATGGATTCTGTTCTGGCCTCAGTCACTTTCTGTCTAGGTGACCATGGTCACAAGTCTCTGAGCCCCAACTTTCTTATCTGTAAAGTGGGGACAAATGCCAGTCTGCCTCAGGGTTGTGAGGATCAAATGAGGTGAATGGAGACAAAGTACTCTATAGAAATATAATCTTATTATTAGGCAGCTGGCCTAGGCAGTGCCCCAGTTAGAGCAGTGGCTGAATTCATTGTCTAGGTCCCCACAAGCTCCTCCAGGCCCCCAGCTCAGGTTGAGGCGGGGCTTCATTATGCCCTCCCTCTCCCCTGTGCCAGGGTTGGGCCGGGGGTTGGGGAGCATCTCGAAGTATTGCCCAGGGTTCCTCTGGGCCGCAGGGTGTCAGTTTGGACTGGTGGACTCTGCTGTTCCAAGTCAGGAGTGTGTGAGGGAGAGTGGGGCCAGAATGCCAGGTGGGTGGAGGAGGAAATTCCAACCAGATTAGGCACACCACACAGAGTCCGTGCTGGTCCCTGAAGCAGCGGCAGCAGCGACGGCAGCAGGGAGAGAGGGCAAAAGGAATCTTCAGGATGGTGCTCTCCTTTTCCTTCCTCCTACCCCAGGCTCCCACCAGGGGTGACAGGGATAGGCTGAAGAGGCCTCCCACCTGCCTCTCTGGACACTTGGACTTAATGGGCTTCTGGGCAGAGAAAACTGAAGTTTGGGAGTTAGAAGGCCTGGCGAGGAATCCCTGCTCTTTTTCCTGTTCCTCGTGGGCCCTTTCTGTTGCTTAGGTCTCAGTTTCCCTATATGTAAAACGAGAGGGTTGGGTTAGATAGCCTTTAAAGGGCCCTTTTGGTTCTGCAGCCTGTGACCCAGGCCTTCCCTTGTCTGGGCCTCAATTTCCAGGTTTGTAAAATGAGGAGGTTGGACTCAGTGACCTCTGAGGCCTTTTCTGGTTTCAGATGCCATGAAGTTGGCTCCCCTGCTGAATGGCAGGACTGGATGTCTTTTTCCTTCTCAGGATTCAGTAATGTAGGGTACTTTGGTGGTAGGACAGTTAGGATCATGAGGAGTGCTGCTGCCCACAGTAGCAGAGGGGCCAGAATTCTGTAGTTGGGGTCAGGAAGACCTGGGTTGGAATCCCGCCTTGGATTCTACTAATGGTACCTTGAGTAAGTCATTTTCACTTTTTGTTTTTGTTTTTTAGGCAGTTGGGGTTAAGTGACTTGGTCAGGGTCACACAGCTATTAAGTGTCTAGTGTTTGGTCTGAGGTCAGATTTGAACTCAGGTCCTCCTGACTTCAGGGCTGGTGCTCTATCCACTGTGCCACCTAGCTGCCCCCATTTTCACTTTTAAGGAACCTTTTTCCTCATTTGTAAAATATTGTAGTATCTGCCCTCTCCTACTCCTACCCCTGTTTTTGAGGCTAATGAGGATGATAGCTATAAAGGACCACAGAAATATTTTAGTCCTGTGTCCCCCAACCCCCCATCTTCCCACAATTGGACAGCTTAGGGAAGGAGAAAAGTGACTTGGCCAGGGTCACTTAGGTAATTCCCTCTGTGGAGCTACGTGTCAGAGGTGTGGGATTTGAATTTACGTACTCTTACCTCATCTGCTGCCTCTGGAGTCAATACCGGTAAATAACACAAATCTTTCAGCCTTGTAAACTCAAAGTTGGGATTGTATTCCTTCTCTTCCTTCCAGGTTTCTTCTGCCCTTGCAAAAACAGTACGGGGGGCAGCTAGATGGCACAGTGGATAGAGCACTGGCCCTGGAGTCAGGAGGACCTGAGTTCAAATCTGGCCTCAGACACATGATACTCACTAGCTGTGTGACCCTGGGCAAGTCACTTAACCCCAGTTGCCTGGCCAAAAATGAATAAAAACAAACAAAAACCAAAAATAAAGTAAGGCCCTACATCTCCAATCTTGGAGCAAAATTATACTGTTTCTCTGCTCTCCCATCCCTCCACCCCCAGTCTTTTTTCTCTTCCTTTTTATTCCCAAATAGAAAGTCATGGAATCTCAGAGACAGAAGAGATCTTAGTATGATTATCTAGTCTGTTCCCTTCATTTTACAAGAGAAGAAACTGAGGCCCAGAGATGGTGTATATCATAGGATTAGAATAGAATTAGAACTGGGAGGGTGGTTGAGGTCATCTGATCCCATCTCCTTGAGCTCATGGAGTCAGTTTGCCATGTTACTGCTAACAGCTGGAATGAGCACCCAGGTTTTTTTAACTCAGTATGACAACATTCCTTTCCATGGTTAAAGCCTCGAGGAGTGTGGCTTCCTGGTGTGGTGATTGAGGGGCTGCCTCTTCTGTAACTTATTTAATCCCTTGCCTCCCTTCTGTCACAGGACCAGAGGGACCAGAGACCTAGGGTAGGAAGGGACCTCTGGGGCTATCTAGACTGACTCCTTTGTTTCATTGGCCTGTTTATTCTGGCTGTCCTGTTTGTGACAGGATAGCACTGGAAGGATCAAAGTCTTGGAGAGTTGGCTCTTTTGACACTTGGGCTATCCCTGAGATCATGCGATTTAGAGAATCTGTTCTAAACTCTCCTTAGTTGACTGATGAGGAGTAGGAGTAACTTGGCTAAGGTCACATGGCTAGTTTTGATTCCAAATCCAGGGATGGGGAGGCTGTGGGGGAGCTGGGAGCAGGGGCAGAATTTAACCCTGACTTGGCTGGTGCAAAAGGAAACAGGTTCTGGGATGAGCAGGAGGGATTTTCTGGGATTAGGCTGTTTGTCTGGGAAGCATATGGTTCAGGAAAGTTAGTGGCGCTGTGGTGGTAAGTCAGTACAATGGGTGCCACTGGAGTAGGGAAGGAAGGGTGTTAGGTAAATAGACCACGTGTGTTCATAACCTTCCTCAGGCCCCATCCCACATTCTTAAGGCTCTTGGTGGATCATGGATTTGACTCAGATAACAAATAGCCCGATGTTTGAAAAATGAGATTTGTCGATGCTTTTTGCCTTTCTGAGAGGCAGTAGTGGTTAGGAGGCTGGGCTTAGGAAAACCATGCTATCCATGGGACCCTGGGCAAGCACATAGTGGCTGGGGAGCTTGGACTATCAGATTGCAGAGGAGCTGCTACCTGTACCCACAGAAGGAGTTTTTTTATCTGGAAGTTTCCTATGCTTGTGAAGTAGCCGGAATCCTGGCAGAACTCTCCCCAGTTACGCCTAATCCAGTTGCTTTGGCCTGAGAGTGCAGTGTTCTGTCCCCGTGGTTCCACCCCTCTCTTCCGGGAAAAGGGAGGCCTACAGTTTCTTCTGTTTTCTGGGCCTAATAATAGTTATTCCTTGGGGTATAACTCCCTGTTAGGGCTCTTTACCTGATTGAGGTAATTGTGTGCCTTACTTTCCAGAGGACACCTCTCCCTTTATTCCGCATCGGTCCAGACCAGCCTTTCCCATCATGCCTTATACTCTTTGATAAACGGCCTCCACCAAATAAATACATTTGTACGTGCTGCCACCCCCATCAGAGTGTAAGCTCCTTGAGAGCAGGAACTGATTCATTGTTTTGTCTTTGTATCTGAGCCACCTAACATGTGCCTGGCACATAGTAGGTGACTAATAAATGCTTGTCGATTGATTGAATGGCTTATTTTTCTCTGACTTCCTTGGGGTGTATGTAGGTATACACATATGTATCTGCATACATGCACACATGTAGTTGCAGTAGCTCAAACGAAACATGAGATGTGCCAATTTCGAGCCATTGCCACTTGGATGTTCAGACAGACTGTTTGTGGCTGACCGGTGGTAGAGCGGTGTTGGTCTGATCAGACAGTGGGACACACAGTACCCTGACCTGGACGTAGTGATGCCATTTTGGTCCCTTCCATTACGATGGCCAACAGCAGCCAGTCTACATAGCCACATAGACATGTCGATCTGTAAATACACATATGTGTGTGTGTCTTCTACCTATCTGTCCTTATATTTGCTGGGTCCGAGCCCAAAGAAGCAGCTGAGGCCCAGAAGGGTGAGATTTCCAACCATCAGTAATAGTCTTGCTGACCCAGTGCTGATGACTCTGGTCCCTCTTTTCCAGGTTTGTGGGTTCTTACCCCTGGCTTTCTACACAGAGGGTTGTTTTCCTGTCCTACCCCAGAAAGCAGGGCTTCTCTGTGGGATCCCATCTGCTGCTTTCTCCGGGCCCCCCCAGGGCCAGCCCATAGTCCACGTGCAGCCCAGAGGGGCCCTGTGTGGGTGTTAGGTGAGTTCTCTGGGCCTGTCTCTTTCCCCCTTCCCCCTCTCCTGCTCAGGGGATTAGCCCGGCTGCCTGCCTTCTGGAGGAGGAATGTGGGAGCAGCTGGGCCTGGCTGATGTCCCCAGGTTTTAATGAGGAGGCTTCCTGTGGCTGGAGTCTGCCTCCCTCTCAGGACCTCCAGTGGGGGAAGCAGGGTTCTGACTCTTTGACTTAGCACCTCCAAATCCTAGGCCCTCAGGGTTGGAAAGAACCTTATAGGTCATGTGATCCAACCACCCAAAATAAGAATCCCATGGAGACCCTCTGACTGTCTCTGCTTGGATACCCCCACTGAGGGGGAGCTCATTTCCCTACTCCTTCCTATGGTGTGCATCATCCTCAGGGAGGCCTTATAGGTCCTTCTCTCCTATAAGTATAAAAAATAATATAACAAATGATTAATGATGTTAGAATCATATAATCTTCTAAAGTTTGGCACCTCACAACAACCCTGGGAAGTGGTTACTACAAGCAGTGTTGTCTCCATTTTATAGATGAGGAAACTGAGGAGGATAGAGGAAGAGTGGCTGACCCTGGGGCACACTGCTAGTCAATGGCTGGCACACAGAAGGCGATTAATAAATGCTTGCTGATTAATGGTAAGTGCCATCGCCAGTCTGTCCCTACTCCCATGCCCAGGGCACTCTCCACTGGGCCACGTTCTCCTCTGGCCAAGTGTCTCCATCCTGGCTCTGGGTCTGCCCAGCAGAGAGGTGGCAGAAAATCAGCTCCTTCTCCTTGTCCGGGGGACAGCCCCCCCCGAATGAGGCCTGAGATGGGGTAATGGTGGATGTGGCTTGTGTACAAGCCGGGGGGGGGGGAATTTGCCTTAACTCCTCAGTGAGGATTTATTAAGTACCTACTGTGTACAGCCTGGGGATACTTAAGAAACAGAAATAGTCTCTGCACTCAGGGAACTTGCCGACCTATTAAATTACATACTTTTCCATGTGTAAACAACATATGAAGTAGTGAGAAAACTCCCTCTACCAGGAGTTGCAGTAGTTTTCTCTGCTCTTCTTGGGGTTCATCTTGGACCCTATTATACTTACACAACATTCAGTTTTGTTTTTAGTTTTGTATTTTAAAACAAATTTTTGTAAGATGGGGATGGGAAGGGGGGAATAAACATTTATAGAGAGCCTACTATGTGCCAGGCCCTGGGCTAACCACTTTACAATTATTATCTGATTTGATCCTCACAACAATGCTGGGAGGTAGGTGCTAGCATCGTTATCATTCCCATTTTACAGATGAGGAAACTGAGGCAGAAAGCGGTTAAGCGACTTGCTCAGAGCATACAGCTAGGTCACATTTGAACTCAGGTCTTCCTGACTCCAGGCCTAGTGCTATATCCACTGGGCCACCTAGATGTCTAATAGAGTGAACTACAAACTCAGTTTCCCCATCTGTAAAGAGGAGAATTAGAACTGATGATCTGTAAGGTTCATTCCAGCTGTAAGTGAACCTGTGACCTAACAGGCTAGTTTATTATAGAAGCTGTGGGGGCAGCGACTAGATGTCTCACTGTTGGCAGCACCCTAGTAGGTGCTTAGTAAGTGCTCCTGAGATCAAATGGTTCCAGAATTGTGAATTGCTTTCATAAACCCAGCTGTTGGGTTGGCCAAACAAATATGGTCGTTATCTCTCCACACTTGTTTTTTCCTTTCTTTCCTGATAAAAAGCTTATTCATGGAGAGCCATAATTAGAACCAATGGTGTCAGCTTCCGGGCTTGGGTCTTTGCCCTGCTGCCTTTCCCCTCTGGTGAAAACTGGGGGGTAATGCTTCTGAACTGGACCTTTTGGGGCCTTTGATGACATCTCCTCTGCAGAAAGCTTATCAGGCATCTCAGCAGACACATGGGTGATTAGCCTCTGAAGTGAAGAGCTGTCCCCCAGAATGGCGGCCTCGCCCTTTTAAGATGGGATGTGAACAACAGTGATCTTGAGTCACTGGGGTAAATATTCTCACCTTTGACTGCCTTCATTTTTGCCTTACACATAGTAGGTGCTCATTAAATATTTGTTAATAGTTTGAGTCACCTGGGAGATGTCTCTGGACCTTTTGTGGATGTTTGTCAAGGAGCCATCTAAGTCATAGCTGGAATGGACCTTGGAGGCGATTTAATACAAACCCCTCATTTTACAGATGAGCAAACAGAGGCCCAGACATTAGATGGGAGTTACAAGGGTACGAAGTCAGAGCGAAGATTTGAACCCAGGCCAGCCAATTTCCCCTATGCCATACTCCCTCTAAGCCCTTCTCTCTCTCTCCCTCCAGCTATCCAGCTGCCCACTCTGTACTGCCCACACTTAGGTATGATGAGGGTCTCAATCAAGCAGGAGGCAGTTAGAGTCTCTTATGGATGTACAAGAGAGATAATACCAGCTATTGTGGATTCAGAGTTGGAATAAGACAGCCATGCCCTTGAAGAGCTTACAATCACTTGGAGGGAATAAGACAAATGCATAAATAGTTATGATATGTTATATGCATAAGCTATGAAAAAGATTCTCAAAAGGAGATTTGGGTGGAGGAAATCGGGGAACACTTCATGGAAGTGGTGACACTTTCAGTTAATCACGAGTACCTATGTGTCAAGTACTGTGCTTAGGGCTAGAGATGCAAAGGTAATGATTGAAATAATGCTTACTTTCTAATGGGGAAAACAGTAAATTCACATGTAAGTATAAGCAGAATAAATATGAAATAAATTTAAGGGAGGGATGGTGGGCACCATTAGTTGGGGGGAGAGCAGATTAGGAAAGACTTTATGCAGAGGATGGTGCTTAGGCTTTGTCTTGAAGGAAGTGAGGGATTCTGTGAGACAGGTGAGGAAGGGAGGGCCTTCCTAGTGCAGGGGATAGCCAGTGCAAATGGATGGGTGTGGGAGACGTGAGTGCTGTGTGGATGGAATAGAGAAAAGGCCAGTTTGGTCAGGACTTAGAATACAGGCAGGGGAGTGACATATAATGAGGCTGGTAAGACAGATTGTAAAGGACTTCGAAAGCCAGGTGGAAAAATTTATATTTTCTCTTAGAGGCAATAGGGAAAGAAATACTGAAGTTAACTGAGTTGGGGGGAGAGTGGGGTCGGATGTTTGCTTAAGGAGAATCACTTTGGGAGTTGTGTGGTGGATAAACTGGAGTGGAGAGAGATCTGATTCAGGGAGACAAATGCCTTCATATTTTTATTTTATTTTTTCTCAATTATGTATAAAAACAATTTTTAACATTCATTTTAAAAAATGTTCAGTTCCAAATTCTCTCTCCTTCTCTCCTCCTCCCCTCTCCTTGAGAAGACAAGCCATTTGCTATAGATTATACATGTGTAGTCATGCAAAACATTTCCATGTTGGCCATGGTATATAGGAAAACTAACAAAAAACCCAAGAAACATAAAGTAAAAAAAAGATTTTTAAAAAAATTTTTAAATTTTTATTTTTTAGGCAATTGGAGTTAAGTGACTTGCCCAGGGTCACAGCTAGTCAGTGTTTGGTCTGAGGCTGGATTTGAACTCAGGTCCTCCATGACTTCAGGGCTGGTACTCTATCCATTTGCCACCTAGCTGCCCCGCAAAAAAGATGTGTTTTGATCTGCACTCAGACGACCTCAGTTCTTTCTCTGGAGGTGGATAGTATGTTCAGAATTGTTTTGTATCATTGTATTGCTGAGAATAGCTAAGTCTTTCACAGTTGATCATGTTACCGTATTCCTGTTACTGTATACAATGTTCTGGTTCTGCTCACTTCACTTTGTATCAGTTTGTAGAATTCTTCCCAGGTTTTTCTCAGAGTATCCTGCTCCTCGTTTCATATGGCACAATAATATTCCATCAAAATCAGAAAGCACAGCTTGTTGAGCCATTCCCCAAAGGATGGGTATCCTCTCAATTTTCAGTTCTTTGCCACCACAAAAAGAGCTGCTACAAATATTTTTGTATATGGGGGAGACAAATGAGGAGGCCATTGCAATAGTCTGGGCCCAGGCGTCCACCATGAAAGGAGCAAGATGGAGTCAGACACAAGAGACACCATGGAGGTCAAAGGATCTGACCACTGACTGGGTCTGTCTCGTGAGGGAGAATGAGGAGTCCTGCTTAATGATGAGATTTTGAAACTGACTGTGGGGAAAGTTGATGATGTATCTAACAAAAAGAGGGAAGTTTGGAAGAGGGGCAGTGTTGGGGTGGGGAAATGCTGAGTTCTGTTCTGGGCTGGCTGAGGTCTTGAGCCGACAACGGGACATGCAGGAGGAAATGTCCACTAGGCGTTTGGATGTCTTGGTCCGGGAATTATCTGTGTAGAGATGATAGATGAACCCATGGGAGATGATGTAGGCGCCAAGAGAGGGCAAGGAGAGATTTTGCTGGGTGGACTTACCCAGATGGCAGATTCCAGGCTTGGGGGAGGGTAGGCCCAAAGGCCTGGAGATGATAATGGGCAGTGGGAGATGAGGGGGTGGGGAATGTTACATTCTAGCTGCAGTGTAGAGGGAGGAACAGCCAAGGGAATGGGGGCAGCAGAAAGAGCCCCCGATTTGGAGTCAGGATGCCCATGGGCAAATGCCTTGCTCTCTCTGGGTTCAGTCCCCCCCCCCCATATGATGAAAGAGTTAGATTATTTCTAAGTTCCCTCCCAGACTGAGGAGGCACTTTCTACTTCATGGACATCCTGCCCATGGGCATGCCAATCACGACCTCCCTCCCTGTTTGCCAAGATTAGTCACTGGGGGAGGGCAGGCATGTGGGCTGCTATGAATTGCCTTAAAAACACAAACACAGAAGCTCCTTTCCTTCCCCCCTCTTCCTTTCCTCCCCTTGCTCCTTCCCCTCTCTTTTTCCCTCTCCCTCTTTCCCTCCCTCCCCCCTCCTTTCTTCCCCTCTCTCTCCCTCCTTCTGTCCCTCACTCTCTCCTCCCCTCCTTCTCTCCCTCCTCCTATCCTTCTCTCTCTTCCTCACTCACCCATCCCTCCATGGCTCTCCTCGCCTTCCCCACCCCCATCAGTTGTTCTAAAAGGGGAGCAGGGCCAGCACTCATCCCCTGCCTTAGATGTAGTGGTTTTGTTTTTCTTTTTTTCCTGCCCCGAAGCATTTTCTGAATAAAGACAAGCAAAAGTGTGGACATCCACGGGGGAAAGTCTTAGCAGGGTGGGGTCTCTTGCCCAACCAGGCGAGCAGGTTTGTGCAACATCTGGTTGAAGTTGGGCCATAGGATGGGGCAGAGGGCAGTCACTATGTGGGTCTGACTTGGCCTGAGGGCTCAGCCCTGTTCGGGGAACGGGGGGGGGGGCACTAGGTCACTCAGTCCTGGGGGGAACCTTAGAAAATCCTGGCCCAACCCTTCCTGCTGGGAGCTCAGTGGGGGGTGGGGCTGGATGGCTTTTGCTTTCATCATACCTTCATTTACATATATACTCCCCAGCCCCACCTAAGCCAAGAAAGGAGGAAAAGGCAGCTCAGCAAAACCAACCACCCCAGCCTCCACATCTGACTGATATATGTAGTATTCCACACCCATAGCCCCCAGCTTGGACAAAGGGAGGGAGGTACATTCACTCCTCTTTTCTGCTAGGTGCAAAGCTTCGTGCCAAGGCTGGGGAAAATAACTGAGTTTCACTTTAGTTTGCTTCAGCTTTGTTTTATTAAGTACCATAGGTTCATTCAGTCAACGAGCATTTATTAAACACTTACCGTGTATACCAAGCACAGAATGCAAAGAGGAAAACAGGCCCTGCCCTCAAGAAATGTATATCTCTTTTCAGAGAGACTTTGTATATTATTTATGCACTGATATACAAAGTATTTGCAAGAAAAAAACAACTAAGTAACATTGAGCCTAGCAGTTAGGATCAGAAAAGACTTCATAGAGAATGTGGTGCTCAAGCAGAATTCAAAAGGATACTAGGATTGTAAGAGGCTGAGAGGTGAGGAAAGGGCATTCTAGGCATTGGGCACGGCTCATGCAAAGGTGTGGAGATGGGAAATGAAGTAGCCCATTTGGCTGGACCTTATCGTGACCATCCCATGCATTGTTCTCTTGGTTTGGCTAACTTCACTTGGCCTCAGCCCACGTGAGGCCTTGCAGGTTCGTGGAATCTCCCCATTTTGGCATTATTCTGCAATAATGGTGTTGCATTCGTGTGCTTCAATTTGGCTCTGCCACGTTCCCATTCGATGGGCATTCCCTTTGCTACCACAAGGAGGACTGCTCTCAGTATTTTTTGCCTTGGGGCACGTGCCTGCCCCCTTGTGTGGCTGAGTCTACAGGTGTGGACGACTGTCCAGTCAGGACCAGCTGGTTTGTCTGTCATCGCCCCTCTCCCTGCCACTCTTCAATGTCTTCTGATGTCATCTTTGCCAAATCCGAGCCTGATATGAAATGCCTTTCCCTTATTGAGGAGCCAGAGCATTCTTTCATATGGTTGTGGGGATAGCTTGAATTTCTTCTTTGTTCATAATCTCAATGTTCATAATCTCAGTCTAGGTATTCAGATCCTGTCTCAGGCATTTACTAGTTATATGTGCCCCTGGGCAAATCACTTAACCTCTCTGGTCCTCAGTTTCCCTATCTGTAAAATAAGGAGGTTAGAGTTATTGACCTCTTAAGTAAGGTTCCTTCTAGCTCCTATGAAAGGAGGCTCTTTCCCTGGCCTGAAGTTGCCCTGCCC
Organism: Phascolarctos cinereus; assembly: GCF_003287225.1. Lineage (NCBI taxonomy): Eukaryota > Metazoa > Chordata > Mammalia > Diprotodontia > Phascolarctidae > Phascolarctos > Phascolarctos cinereus. Next base: position 20,617,992 of record NW_027555625.1, on the reverse strand, counting down.
TCGGCAGCTGGGGCTTTCCCTAGCCATCCCTCTACATTTTATCTTTCCTCCTCTTCCCACATAAGCTCATTTGTTGGAATGGAAGAGGAGGAAGTGGGAGATGGGACAAAAGAGCCTTTGGGATCCTTTGGCCTGTCAGCTCAGGGAATTGAGTGGAAGGGCTGGTGAAGAGGGTACTGCACCCTGCCTGGCTTGGCTCAGGGGAGATGGAGAGTTGCTTGCAACACACGGGAAGCTTCTCTACCTGCTGGGAAACCCTTCTCCCTGGCTCTGACCCCCTGGCTGACCTCTGCTCCTGGTGCCTCCTTCTGTGAATGGCAGAGCTGACCATGGGAGGTCTCAGGGCCTTCATGAGAGTTGTGGCAGGGGGGCTAGCTGCTTTGTGGATGGGAGAAGCCAGACCCGAGAGGGGTGAGACAAGGCAGCTGAGGGCATTCAGAAAGGCTTCCCCTTGTCAGCCGTGTTATAGGGAGTGAAGTTCTGTGTGGCTGACGCCTGGCTTGTGTGTGTTAGGCTGAAGAGCACAGCTTTTATGGGACCCTCCTTGAAGAAGAGTTAGGAAGCAGCTTCTTAGAGCTCAGGAGGGTCCAGCCTCCCCTTTATGGATGGGCTGACTATGCCCTAGCAGAGACTGGCAGATGGGCCTCTAGCTGTGGCCCTGGAATCCAAGGCCTTGTGGACACTTACAGGCCCTGTGACCCTGGATAAGTCATTGAACTTCTGAGTCTCAGTTTCCTCATCTGTAAAATGGGGGTAATAACATCCCCTGCCCCTCCCCATCACGGGGTCAGTGTTTGTTTTGTTTTGTTTTTGGTTAGGCAATGGGGTTAAGAGACTTGCCCAGGGTCACACAGCTAGTAAGTGTTATGTGTCTGAGGCTGGATTTGAACTCAGGTCCTCCTGAATCCAGAGCCGGCGCCACTTAGCTGCCCCAGGGTCAGTGTTTGTAAAGTGTTTTTTTTGCCGAGCCTGATGTGCCCTGTAAGCACCGGCTACTGCTGCTGTTGTTATTTTGGTCTAGACTTGTAATTTCTCTGGGCTTGGGACTTCCCAGTGACTAACCTCCTCTATCAGTGATGACCGACCGACCAGACGAGCTGTCCTGGTGGGGTCTGGTGCTCAGAGGTGCGGGGTTGCCACAGCACAGTGGTATTGCCAACTCGATTATCGTTGTCGTCACGGTGACAGTGACGTAGCATCAGCAGAGCAGACTCGGAGTCTCCGGCTCCTCTGGCAGTTGCCACAGCCTTGGGCATGTCTGTTTCCCTCTCTCCTCACTTTCCCATCTCTGAGATGGGCCTGTTTTATAGGGCTGCTGGGAGGTTGATGCTTCCTTTGCATAGCGTTACCCATAGAAAAGGGAGAAGATGTTATTTATTCACTCTTGATGGTCATGCTTGTGTCTGTGGGAGGGGTGTGAGTGTCCGAAGGTCTCAATGACCAGCTGAGCTTCCACGGCTGACAGGAGCCTAGGTCAGGAGCTGAAAGGGACTCTAGAGGCCCCACTTTGCTGTTTGGAGAAACTGAGGCCCAGACTGACTGCATGGTGTGGAGGATAGAATGCAAGATTCCGGTGCAGGCGCCCTCTGGCACAGGGGATGACCCTCTCAGGCAACCCTCCAGTCTCCCAGAAAAGCACCTTCCCACCATCCTAGACCGGCGCTGGTGGCCCAAACATCATCATTATCTTGGCTAGCATACATGGAAGGCTTTAAGGAACCTGAGCTAGATGGTGGAGTGACTTGCCCAGGGTCATACAGCTCTGAAGTGGCAGAGGCCCGGCACCATTCCGTCGGCTGCCACCTGGCTATTTTGTGGATAATTTTTAATGAAAACACTAAGAACTCCATTTGCCTGGCATTCTACATGCATTATTTTGTTTGAGCCTTTTGAGGTGGGTTCAGTTCTTGTCCCCATTTTACAGATGGGGAAACTGAATCTCAGAGCTGTTATGGGACTTGAAGGGGTCCCACTGCTAGGTGTCGGTTGTGGATTTGAACCCAGTTCTTTCTGACTTTATCCTGCCACCCAAAAGAACTGTGGGGGAGGAGGGGACGTTTCCGCTGACCAGGCAGCCACATCCTGTTACCTCCAACTGGTTCTGATACCGGATCCCCGGCCAGGCCTCCGGAGGGTTTTATTTCGGGCTTATTTGTTGGCCTTGGTGCCTAACCTCGAGTACCAGATGCCCAGAGACAGGCCTGGCTTGGCAAAGATGAGACCCTGGGCTCCACGGGGCTCGGCAGGGCCGCCACCCACAGGCCTGCGCTGGCTGGGCAGCCCCTCGGGGAGGGGGCGGCTTTGGCCTTTCCTGGGGGAGCTGGGGGTTGAGTCAGTGTGAGAGCATGTGGCAGGGAGAGTGTGGCTTGGATTTCATGGAATGGCCTGATTGGGGTTTCAGCATGGGGTGAGGAATCAGGCATTTTTGGTCCAAGAGTTCAAGCCCCCAAGTTGTACAGGAGGCCAGGGAGCCATCTTCCTCCTTCTTTTCTTTCCTTTCCTTTCTTCCTTCCTTCCTCCTCCCTCCCTTTTTTCTTTCTTCTTTCCTTCCTTGGTCTCTTTCTTTCTGTCTATATCTCTCCTCCTCTCTCCCTTTCTTCCCTCTTTCCCTCTCTTCTTTTCTTTTCTTTCTTTCTTTCTTTCTTTCTTTCTTTCTTTCTTTCTTTCTTTCTTTCTTTCTTTCTTTCTTTCTCTCTCTCTTTCTTTCTTCTTTCCTTTTTTCCTTTCCTCCTTCCCTTATTTTCTTTCTTTTGTCTTTATTTCTCTCTTCCTCTCTCCCTCCCTTCTCTCTCTCTCTTCTCTCTCTCTCTCTCTCTCTCTCTCTCTCTCTCTCTCTCTCCCTCATCTCCTCCTTTTCTTCTTTTTCTTAATACATTTGAACCTTGACTTTCTGAAGCAATCGCTGACTAATAGCTAACTCTGTGGGCCAGGCAGATTAGGAAGAACCAAGCCTCCAATCCGCTTTCCTCTTTTAAAGACAGGTGCTGATTTACTGCTGTTCGGGCCTGGCCTAGTGGACAGAGACTTCCAAGACTGGAAGCCTGCCAGCTGCCTTGCTGGGTTGTGTGACCTTGGCTGAGTCATTTGGGCCTCTCTAGACTCCAGTCTCCTCATCTGTAAAATAAGATCATCTCAGGCACCGCGAGGATTTCCTCTTAAGAGTTTACCACCTAATTGTGTGCACTGGGGCTGACTGCTGGGACTCCAGTTCTCTCCTCCTTGGCCTTTCTCAAGGCTGGGAGCTGGAGTCAGAATTGAAATCGGGCAGTTGCATATCTCATCCATTCGCCTAAGGCCTTAGTGGTAATGAAAGCTCATATGTAGCACTTCTCATTGCCCAGAACCCTTTCCTCCCAGCAGCCCAGGGAAGAAGACTCCCACCAACGCCCAAACACAGGACCCTGTAGCTCTCTAATGACCAGGGCTTTGGACTCTCTCAAATGGAGCTAAGTTATTCCCACTTTATAGAGGAGGAGGCTGAGACTCTGAGGCGGACAGTGACTTGTCCACCATGTTGAGGCAGTGCTGGTTTTCAAACCTAAGCATCAAGGTCCAAGATTTAGACCTAGAAGGAAATTGAGGGATGTCCTCTAGCCCACTCCTTCATTTTACAGATGAGGAAATCAAGGCATTGAGAAAGCTGAAGTGACTTGCCCAGGTCAGATTTGTGTGTGAGGTCAGATTTGAACTCAGGCCTTCCTGACTCCAGCACTAGAACCTCATTCAGGGGACCGATCAGCTGTCGATTTCTGAGCCGTCCAGTGGAGGTGTCTTGTCAGGATAATACTTAGCCTCCCTTGGTGGGGAAGTTCTGGGAGACTGGCTTCCTTGGCTGCCCTGTTCAGGGGAGTTCTGGGCCACTCAGGCTAGCCGCTTCTTCATTGAAAGTTCCCAGAGTTCCTTCAGATGACTCTGGAACAATCCAAACTCGCTCGGAACGTGTGGTTTTTACTGGAAGATGATTTTAATTGAAAACAGGTTTCTGGCAGCAGCTCCAAGCGATTTGGCGGAAGATGGGTGAAGGGGCCAGGGAGGATCATGGGACATGTTTGTGTAACCCTGAAGCTGCCAGTAGATGGCCGTGAGAATGGCTGAATGCAGTTTGGAGGCATAGGGAAAAGCTGCCTGGAGAGCCAGACTTGTTCACAACTCCATCTGCTCTTGAAACAGTGTTCTCAGCAACTATTTGGAGTGAGTTTAAAGGTACTGGTCCCCTACTAAGTAGAAGTCATTGACTTGGCAAGCATCTTTTAGATGCCTTTGGGGTTCCAGGTACTGCTCTAGATGTCGGAGATTCAAAAAGAAACACAAGATAACCCTTTGGAAGTAAACATTTTTATTGTCCCCATTATACAGATGAAGAAATTGAGGCCCAGAGACTTGAAGTGACTTGTGTAGAGTCACATAGGCTAGTTACTGTCTGAAGAAGGACTAAACTAGCTGTGTGACATTGGACAAGTTATTTGTTGGGCATCAGTTTCCTCATCTGCAAAGTGGGAGGAGGGAGATTGGATTTCAAGAGTGGCTTCTGGTCAGTTCTTGATGACCTGTCCTGGTATCTCTTCACTTTACAGGTCAGCACAGATAAACTGTTGAGTGTGTATACTGACTTGTGAATTACATTATCATCACAGAAAGACTGTCAAAGTCAGTTCAGCATCCGTGTGAATTACCATGTAACTTTTTAGCTTTAACAAACATGCGTGTAAGAGACACTGTCCTGGGTGTTAGGGATAAAAAGGTATGCATACACCGCACTGACACTGCTGTCAGTGAGCTTATGGTCAAATAAGGGAAAACTTGTACAAAAGCAGCTGTGTGTGATACAAAGGACAGCACATGCAAGCAGTTGTCCAGGCAAAATAGCATGAGAAACAGTAGGAAGAAGGGGGAATCCCTTTCATTTAGGCTGAAAGTGGGGAGTCCATCATGGAGGAGGTGTCATCTGAGTTGCGACTTGACCCAGAATCTGGGCAGATTCCAAGGATGGAGGGGAGGACCATTTGAGGAAAGGTGTGGAGATCGGAAAAGACAAGGTAAGAGCAGGAGATATAGAGACCAGCTGTTTGCCTTTGTAATATGAGAAGACCAGAATGATTGTTGAGAGCCTTGGGATAGCTTGGGATTGCTAGCTAATTCACAAAGTACTTGAGAGCCCTGCTGCCCACACCAAATACCTCCCATCCATCCATCTGTCCATCCATCCATCCGTCTGTCCGTCTGTCCGTCCGTCCATCCATCCATCCATCCATCCATCCCCTTTTCTCCACTCGTGGCCCCCACACTAGTTTGGGATCTCATCACCTATATTGGGAGCATTGCAATTATCCTAGCTGTTCCCACCCTTCACATAGCTGCCAAGTTGGTATTTCTAGAGAACAAAACTGTGACCACATCAGTATTCAGGCACTTCTCATGGCCCCTGCTTGCCTCTAGATGAAAATACAGCTCCCCTCTTTGACATTTAAAGCCCTTCCCGATCCTTCTTCGGTTGACCTTTCCAGGTGCACTTCACCTGACTAATCTGGGGCGACATCTTGCCTCTGTCACCATGGGAGCCTGGAGGGAGGTCCCATCTCGATGCTGTCTGGCCAGCTTCTTGTTCCTCACAGGCTTGCTGCCCCATCTCTTACCTCCAGGCCTTTGCACTCCATTGCTGTCCCTCCTCACCTTGCTTGCCAGACACCTCAGCTCTCCTCTCACCTCTGTGACATCTTCCTTCCTGTGCACGGCGTTGTGCTCTCTCCCTTGCCACTCTTTGGAGATGGCTTCTTCACGGAGTTCACATTGCCCTGGGATCTGTGGAAACAGCATTGTCTCCTGGCCAGAGGCCGGATAGTAGGAATCGGCCTGTGTTTTAGCTTCCAAAGGGCTGTCCTTAGAGACATTATCTCACCAAATCTGTGACCCAGGTTCTGTTAATTAGCCTCTTTTGGCAGAGGAGAAAACTGAGGCCCAGGGTCACACTGCTAGTAATCCTCTGCTGTGAGATCTCCTGGACTCCATTCATTCAATAAACATTTATTAAGCCCTTGTTGCATGCCAGGCTTGTCATTATTCCTCACTCCTTGTGGAAACTCCCTGAGGGCTTCCTCAGTCCTTCTGCCAGCAAACATTTAGCACTTACTGTATGCTAGACCCTGTGCTAAGCATTAGAAATACGTAGGCAAAAGCAAATCCTTCCCTGCCCTCAAGGAGCTTCCACTCTGGTGGGTAAGTCTATGCACTCTCCCTCAGGCTGCTTTTCTTTCTTCTCTTTGGACTCCCTGTCCTGGCTCGGAGCTTGGGATGTAAAAGCTGCCTCTGGATGAGATGTTTACTCAGATGGGGTCAGCTGAGACCTTGGAGCCTTGTTCTCTGGAGTTCACTGGCTTGGAGGAAAGGCTTCCTTCAAACTCTGGGAGGTTCAGATGACCCAAGAGAGAAGGGCCCAAGGAGATTACTACTGCAGTGGGGCTGGGAAGTCGGTCAATGAGCATTTATTAAGCGCTCACTGTGTTCCAGGCAGTGGACCAGTTCCATTCCTCAAAGGGCTGGAGGAAACTACACATCTATAGGTATATTAAAAACAGACACCAGATAAATTGCAGGATGGGAGTTGGGGAATTAGGGAATAGCCATGGTTGGATGAGGGGTAGGGAAGTCCATTGAAATGGTGCTTTAAGGTTTGCAAAGTGCTTCCTAAATAGTATTTTATATGATCTGCCATTTTACAGATGAGGAAACTGAGACCAAAGGTGTTTTAGTGACTTGTCCAGGGTCACACAGATAGTGAGTATCTGAAGCTGGATTTGAACTCAGGTCTTCCTGACTCCCAAGTCCAGTTAGTTGTCTGTTCCTTGTACTGTCTTGCTGCTTCATGTTAGAGATGGCATTTGAGCTAAGTTTGAAGGAGCTGTGGAATTCTAAGAGGTGATTGGGAAGAGTGTGCATTCCAGGCTAGAAGGACAGACAGGCCACGCAAAGGCCTGGAGATGGGAGATGGAGCGTTGTGTGAGAGAAAGGAGACAAAGGCTAGTTGGCCTGGACCACAATGGGCTTTGAGGGAGAGGGGGGTAAAGTGTGTATAAGGCTGGAAAGGTAGTTTGGGCTGGGCCATGGCCAAGGTCACTGAGAGCTGGCCCCTGCCCCCAGATTGGCTGGTTGGGAATAGTCTACACCTGTTGTCCCCCCAGTAGGGACCCACCCTCAAGTGGAGGAGGGTGGCTCAGGGGTGAGGCGGGGCAGTGTTCCTAGGGGCCCCTCCCTGAGCCTTCGTTCCTGTTGAAGACCTCTGGCAAGTTCAGCTTTGGGGAAGCTGAGTCACAGAGAGGCCAGCTGGCCGGGCTGAGGTCAGGAAGATAGCCTGGGTTAGAGGAGCCCCTGGCAGCCCTGCCTGTCACCCTGGCTGAGGGCTGGGCTGGGGAGGCAGGCTGAGAGCCACAGAGAGGAGAGAGAAGGCTGCCCAAGCCCTAGTGGCCTCCTACTTTTATGAATTTCATTCATTCACTCAACAGACATCTACTTTCTGGCCTTTCATATGTCTGTGTTGTCTCCCTTGTTGAAACACTTAGGGAGGCAGTGTGGAATGATGGAAAGAACATTTCCTCTGAAGTTAGGGGATCTGGATTCAAATCCTGCTTGGCTGGCTGGCAGGCAGGCCAGTTCATCTCCCTGGGCCTCAATTTTCCTAATCTTTGAAAGAGGGGATTAGACTAGACCTTCCCCCTCTGACTATGGTCTGTGACAATGCAGGGAGGGGTCACTCCCAGGTCCTCAGTCTTCTTGTCTTTAAAATGGGGAGAGGGAAATGGAGGTTCCTTCCAGCCCCAACACTTATGGGCATTTTGAGAGAGAACGCTCAGCGTCAATCAGTGAACCAGCTTTTCTGTTCTGGGCATTGTGATTGTAGATCCCCTCCCTCCTACCCCAGCCCTGTAGCAGCTTCCATCCTCCTTGGGGGTGGGGGCACGAGGTAGTCACATGATAATATGCAAATAGAGGCACACTGATGGAGGGAGGGGTGCTAGCAAAGATGATGTATGGAGATTTAATTCCTACTTTTTAAGCTCCTACTATAAGCCAGGTCCCTATGGATACAGATACAGAGGAGACAGAAAGAATTTATGTTCTCCTGGGGTCCTGCAGAGATGGAAGTGGGACCTTTCCTTCCCTCTGAGAACTCCTATTCCTTATTCTCCTGGTGCCTGGACTTTGTAAGCTGCAGAACACTCTAGGAATGTGAATGGAGAAGAATCTGAATGGTCTGTGAGCTCCTGGAGAACCGGGACTTTTTTGCATTTCTTATTAGAACATACGTAGGTCCTTAACAAATAAATGCCAGTTGACCAACCCAACTGACTGACTGACTGACTCCTTCCTTGAAGGTGGATCAGGTCCTTTTCCTTTGGACCCTTCCCCTGGTTTGGCCCTTGGATCAGAGGCTCTGGCTGGCATGGCCTGTGGAATGATGATGACGTTCATCCATTCTCCAAGCGTGCTGCCTGTCCTCCTGGCCTGCTTTGGGACTCTCGTTCTGGGGGCTCTGAGCTATGCAGCCACCACACTTCGTGAAGTCTTCTAGCGTTCTGTTGGGGACAGTGGGTGGGTGTGGGCCTGTGATCAGGAACGAGACAGTGGCAGCCAAGATGGTACCCTTCTGTTTGGGGTCCCATTGGGCTGAGACGAAGGCTGATGGCCTGATCACACGCCGTGCGGTTTCTGAACTCCAGAGAGCACAGCCAGGAGTGATCTGGGATGGCCACAGGGTTGGTCCTAATGGAGGAGCTCCGAGGGCTCTTCAGGAAGGACCAGCTGCCAGTGGGGTTCAGATAGTCTGTGACTTCTGGTCAGAGGGCTCATTGGGAGGGAGGCAAAGTTGTTGACCCTCCGAAGGCTGTGGTGCCTTGTAATGATTAACCTGTCCCTTCTTTTACCTGTCCTGAAGGGCTGTTGGGCCATGGCCAAGAAGAGTGATTTTGGGCCACTCTCTTTGCCAGATGCCAAGTGTGGGAGCTGCAGTTTTTCCAGATAAATCTCCCTCTTCTACAGACCCTTTCTTTCTGACTCAAGAATCTTGTAGGAGAAGTGACCATGCTTCGTATCATGAGCAGAGAAGAAGTCAAAGAGGGAATGGGTCAGGAAATTGAGGCAGAAGGGAGGATTTGCTCAGGGCGCCGTAAAAACGAGGTATCATGGAAAAGACCCTTGATGAGCAAAGAAGCATTGATGTCCTTTATCCCTGAGATTCTCCCCAATTTATCCTTCAGACACCTCATTTGTTCATGGTTGTCTGTGGTGGGCACTGTTGTTTTTTGCCTGTCTTTGTTTCCCTCAATGCCTGGCACATAGTAGGGAAGTTATCAGTGCTCCTTCCCTTTCCTTTCCTCTTCTGAACTTCCTCTGTGGGGGTAGAATGGGGAAATGCTCTGATCCTGTGATTTCCTTGCCTTCCCAGTATGCAAATCATTTAACATTATATAAACCTTTTAATATTACGCAAATATTGGAAGTCATCCTTAAAACCAAGTGCCTGATTTGTTCTGGTCGGGGAACTTCCTTTTCCTTGGGCTCCAGCTGGCCTGCATCCAGCTACCCTGCCAAAGGGGCTGGTGCTGGCTCTCAGGTGATAATGGGCAGGGCCTCCTGGACCATCATGGGGCGGGGAGAACATTGCACCCTGGGATGCTGGGCTCCCTCTAAGGCCTTTGCTGTAAAACACTGGATTTCCCGGTCAGCTTTTGGGACAGCCTCTAATCCCTCCTCCTCCCTTCACATCTCAGAATCAAACCAAACAGCAGATTTAAAAAACCCACCCAAACCCCCCAAACCCAGGACGAATGGTGAGCGATTATTTGCCTTCCTGAAGAGTTAGCTTTCCAAGACTGCCATGACTTTTGGCATGGGAGCTGTACCTGAGATTTCACTGGACCATAGGTTTAGAGCAGAAGGATGCCGTGGGGTCATTTTATAGGGGAGAATCCCAGGGAGGGGAAGGGATTTATCAACCCAGGGTCACAGAGATCAGTCAGTGTCTGAGGGAAGATTTGAACTCAAGGTTTTTCTGACTCCAGACCCCAAACCGTTCCCTTTATAAAGGAGGAAATGGAGGCCCAAGAGGTTAAAAGACATCATCTTCATCATGATCATGATCATGATGACAATAACCACAACAGTGATAATAGATCACATTTATGTGGTGCTTCCTATGTGCCAGGTACTGTACTAAGTGCTTTACGATGATTATCTCATTTGAGCCTCACAACAACCCTTCGAGATAGGCGCTATTATCTCCATTTTACAGATGTGAAAACTGAGGCTGGAAGAGGTTTTTGCCAAGGTCTGGTGCTCTGTGCACCATGGAGCCACCTAAGTGCCCCAGGCTTGTCCAGGATAGAGCTGGAAGGGACCATAGAGCTCATCTATACCAGCCCCTTCATTTTACAGGAGATGGAACTGAGGCCCAGGGAGAGAGACTTGTCTAAGGGATGACATTTGAGGCAGGCAGGCTCTTGTTTTTGTGATTTTTCCTTGGTTCCTGCCCCCAGTGGTTAGCACAGGGCCAGGCACACAGGCACTTACATGTTTGTTGACTTACTGATGACTGGAGAGGAAATGATGATGGTGATGGTGAAGATGGTGATGGTGGTGATGGTGATGGTGATGATGGTGATGGCGATGGCAATGGTGATGATGATGGTGGTGATGGTGATGGTGATAATGGTGATGGCAATGGTGTTGATGGTGATGGTGATGGTGATGGCAATGGTGATGATGGTGGTGAAGATGGTGATGGCAATGGTGATGATGGTGATGGTGATGGCAATGGTGATGATGGTGGTGAAGATGGTGATGGCAATGGTGATGATGGTGATGGTGATGATGGTGATGGCGATGGTGATGATGGTGATGGTGATGATAGTGAAGATGGTGATGGTGATGATGGTGATGGTGATGGTGAAGATGGTGATGGTGAGAGAGATAATGATGATTTTCTTTTAATCTCCCTTCTGTTGACTGCAGGCTCCCAGGGGGTGAGTGTTAGAAGGCTGGATGGCTGAGACTGAGTGAGGCTCTGCTGCATGGGCTTTTTGAATCTCTCAGACTCAGACAGGGACCAAGGAGCCCAAACACCACTGGTATACAGCCTCCTAGTCTTCTTCCCCTCCCCACCCGATCCTTTCCCCAGGCTGGCCTTCCGGGGCCCTTGTGACCGGTGCCTTAGTCTTGGAGAGACTCGGCTATAATTAGCCAGAAGTGAGAGTTGGCACCTCCCTCCTTGACCCCACCTCTGTCTCCACCCTTGAGGTGGTGACAGATGCTTACCTGGGGCAGAGGGCCCAGGAAGGCTCAAGGCTGGGATGGTGGGTGATGTGTTTGGGGGCTCTGAGGGGAGATCCTTTGGCTTTGGTGAACTTGCATGCAAAAAAAAAATAGGCTAACTGGATTTCACTATGATGGTTTCCTTTGGAAGCCTATGCATTTTATTTTGCATATGTAGATAATTTCTTTCTCAGAAGGAGCTCATCAGCTTCCCCCAACTGCCACAGGGACATGGGATGCAGAAAAGATGCCCCCTTGCCTTAGAGCCCATCTGTTCTAACCCTCTCCTTGTTTTTGTACATGAGGCAACTGAGGCCCAGAGCAGGAAGGCTCCTTGCTTGGGGTCCCCCACTGCCAGGCAGTGGCAGACCCAGCATTTGCCCCCAGGTCTGTCCCCTGCCTCTCAGTGCTGAGCTTTAGCTAATTCACAGCTTAGGTGGTAGTTGCATCTTCAGTCCTGTTGGACCCTTGGGCTTTGTAGTACCCAGGATTTTGAACGGCCCCTCTGTCAGACTTTCCTGCTGATCCAAGGATTCTGGACTCCTTGGAGCCTTGGAGGATGGGATACTGTGGGAAGTCTCTTTGCTCTCTTTCCAAGTCTTTCCAAGTCACTGAGGCATCTTGAGGAAGAGCAACTTAGCAATGTGTGAACAGGGTACACTACCAGCCTTGGAATCCTGAAGACTTGGGTTCAAATCTCAACGGTCTTGGATCCTACAGGTTCCCTGCCTGTGAAGAGGGGCATCATAATTACCTGTAGAGCTTACCTCAGAGCTTCTAAGAGAGTGTCTAGTGCTTCTACAGACTTCAAAGTCCTGTCTAAATGTCAGGTATTACTGTTATAATAGGTGTGCATGGGAGCTTTAGGCAAAGCTAGTATGGGATGACATATGATTGCAAAATCCCTCAATTAGGAGATGAGGATTTGCTTACAAAGGAGGCTGTCCAGGCTGGGTGGGTAGGTTTGTGGACCGAGGTTCAGCTTGGAGTCAGAGCTGGGATTCTGGTCCTGGCTTGGGCTGGTTGAGAGCTGTGTGTCTCCTGGCTGAGTCTCAGACTCCGCTCATCTGTCAAATGTCCAGGAAGGGGAGGGGGGTTGTTGTGGATTGAGTGCTGGGCTTGCAGTCAGGATGGGTCTGGGTTAAGATCCCATCAACTGACACTACCTATGTGATTTAGCCTCTCTGATCCCTGTTCCCTCATTTGTAAAGTGGAGGTGATAACCTGTGCTGACCAAATCAGAAGGTGCTTGTGAGGCTCATATAAAGGAACATGTGGAAAGTGTTTTGTAAGTTTTAAAGTGCTGTAGAAATGTCCATTATTATTATTTATTATTATCAACAGTAATAGTAATAAAGACTCATGAAAGTACAATCTGAAGTCAAAGGGACGTGGATTCGAATGTTGGCCCTGCTGCTTAGGATTGTTATGACTCTGGGCCTGGGGATTTTTTCCTTTGCAAAGTGACCTCTGAGGGCCCTTCCCTGTCAAGCTGTGATCCTGTGATTCTTCCCATTCATCCATATCACTGTCTCCCTAACAGTGACTGCAGGCTCCTGGGGGTGGGTGTTCAGAAGGCAGGCTGGTTGAGAGTGGCTGGCCAGTGTGAACTAGAGGGAGGCTCCCCCTCCTTCAGGATTCTCCTTAGGTTCCTCCGAGTTTGGCATCCCAGAGTGACGCTTGCTTTTGTAGGAATCCCTCGGTTGTGTTTTGGGTTGGGATGGTATTTGTCGTGGATGGCATACAAGTGTGTGAGGACATAGATGGATGCAGAGGTGTCCCCTCCATCCCTTTCCCAGTGCCGGATTGGACTGAGACTTGGCATCCAGCCTTGGCCCTGCTGCCTCTTTTCCTCGGCAGAGTCGTCGGGTGGTTGGCTAGTTGGCGGCCTTGGGCCCCGATGCCTGGAGGTGGAGCCAGCTGCCTTTTGGGCTTACAGGAGTCTGGCGGAATGGGGTGGACTTTAGCAAGGTGAGGGCCAAAGAGCAGAGGCCTCCCTCAGGAGGGATCGGCCCTGCCCTGCCTTGCCCAGCCCTGCCCCGAGGACCTTTGTGTGGGTAATCTGACCCTGGCAGTGTCTTTCAACGTGGGGGCCTGCCTTTCTTACGTAATAGGGGCTCATGCAGTGGCGGGCAGCTCCTTTGTAGTCATACCTGATTGGTGTGTGTGTCAGGGTGCTCCTTCTCTCATTCGATCAGGCTCAGGCCAGATTGAAGGCCCTTCCCAGACCATCGAGTTTAGCCTTTTTTTTTTTTTAATCTTTCTTCCATGCCTTTGCTCGTTTACAGTTTACTTACGCCCTCTCCCCGCATTGGACCTGCCTTTGTAACAGACTCACAGTCGACCATAGGGAAGGACTTCCTGTGACAGTGTGTGCAACGTTTGGGTCCTGTGGGCCCTCGCCTCTCTACTCAGCAGAGCACAGGAATGGTGTTTCCCCTGCTGTTCTCCTGTCCCCTCCCCGTGTTTCACTTCCCTTGAGTAACAAAGAAAACCGCTTCAAACCAGTGGCCCAAGCAGGCTTCTCCAAGCATGTATGCAGTAGTACAGTCCAGTCACACCCCACCTTTCTACTCAGAGGCCCAGCATGGACCGTGCCAGTGAGACAGCATGGAGCAGCCTTGTGATTGGGGCTTCATTTGAGGTATTTCAGTTACTGTGTCTGTTATTTTGTGAGTTCTGCCTCATCCCTGAAAGTCTGGCCAGGTTTCTTGGAATTCCTTGATTCTTTGCTTTTAGAGGCAGTGATTGGGCTGGGGCTGTGATTTCATGAGTCAGTCAGCTGCTTAGCAAACACTCATCAGGGCCTGCTGTGCGCCTGGCACGTTCTTAGGCTGAAGGTACAAAAAAAGGGAAGAGGCGGTTCATGTATGGGCAGCCCCGAGGAGCCCATAATCTAACTGGGGAGACAACGTGTGAGCATGTATGCACGGACAAGCTGCAGATGGTCAGCAGGGGAAGGTGGAAGAACTGAGAGGTGCTGGGAGCGGCTTTGGGCAGATGGAGAGTTCTAGCTGAGACTGAGAGGAAGCCAGGAGGTGGAGATGAGGAGGGAGGGCATTCCAGGCATGGGGGCACAGCCAGAGAAAATGCCTGGAGTTGGAAGATAGACAGTCTTGGGTGAAAAACAGCAAGGAGGCCAGTGCCGTTCGATGGAAGATGTCTCAGAGGTGGAAGTGTAAGGTGGGGTGAAGGTGGTGCTTTGAGGAATGAGCTTTTCAGGCTGTAGTGTGCTCCAGAATGGGGCTCTCTTCCTCCCTCTTCCTGGGGAGCTAGTGTGGCTGTAGGGCAGAAGTATTTCTCAGGTCCGCCTTCCACTAATGACGATGGTAATAATTCCCACCTCACTTTGATCTTCACAACAGCCCTGGAAGGCTGTTAGTGTTATTATCCCATTTGTCAAATGAAGCAGTTGAAGACAGGCAGAGGTTAAATGACCTCCCTTCATCACACAGTAAGTATCTGAGACTAGATTTGAACTGGAGTCTTCCTGACCCCATGTCCAGTGCTTTACCAGCTATACCACCAACTGCCCTAAGAACACTGGTCTTTAAAGTCAGAAGGCCAAGGTGTGAAACCCATCTTTTGCAGTGGATAGAGTCCTGCATCTGGACCTGGAGTCAGGAAGTCCAGAATTCAAATCTGGCTTCAGATACTTAGTAGCTGTGTGACCTTGGACAAGTCACTTAACCTCTCTCTACACTCAATATCCACTCTATTACTAGATGCTTCCCATAGGGCCCTCACTGATGACCTCTCCAGCCTTATTTCATATTTTTTCTCACCTTTATACAATGTATTTTCTAATTGCATATTAGCTTTTTAATGATTAGATTTGTCTGACTGTGGAATGAATTTTCTCAGGAACTCGTGAGCTCTGTCATTGCAAGGTGTGAATGTACAGGCTGGGTGACTTGGTCGGAGGTGTCGTAAAAGTGTTCTCTTCTTCAGGAGTGTTGGTCAGTCTTGTCCTGTTCTTTGTGATTGCATGTTGGGTTTTCTTGGCAGAGATACTGGATTTTACAGATGAGGAAACTGTAGCAAACAGGGTGAAGAGACTTGCACAGGGTCACGTAGCTAGTAAGTATTTGAGGTGAGATTTGAACTCAGGTCTTACCGACTCGAGGCCCAGCCCTCCATCTACTGAGCCACCCAGCTGCCCTTCTTCAGGAGTGGGCTGTTTGAGATCAGGGTTTCTTAATCTATGGGTTCATGGATGGATTTCAGGTAGTTTGTGAACATAGATGGGGAAAAAATACATCTTTATTTTCCTAACTTCTGGTTGCCTTTGCAATGCTGCGTATTTTATTTTAAAAACACGATCCTGTGGAGGGGTCCCTAGGCTTTGCCAGACTGCCTGCTGAGGGGACCGGAACACAAAAATAGTCAAAGAAATTCTGCTCCCGATGACCTCCAAGGCTCCATCCATTGGAAAGTCTCTGATCTCTTGGCAAATGTATTTGTGTTGGTGATGCTGGCTTGTATTGTGGGACTGTGTTTTTGGCACCTAGGAACACTGACGAGCATTTCTAAAGACTGGCCATGGGCTGCCTCGAGCCTGGGTGAGTGATATCATGATAGTTTCACCATCATGGTGGCTGCCATCTTCTCTGGCTGACTCCAGACCTCTTGTGTCCACTCTCAGTTTTCATCGGCAGTATGGCTGGTTCCATGAAGTTCCAGATATACAAATGCTACCTTGATGTGGCTTTGAGCTCTTGCTGTCTCACCCCACTGGCCTTTGGGGTGAGGGGAAGCAGAGCTAGGAAGGCCTTGATGCGCTAGCAATGACATCATGCTGACCTCATCCTGGCTGTGTCGTTTGCACGAACAGATTGCCCGCACGAACAGATTGCCCGGGACCAAGGATTTCCTCCTATATTTAAGTGGGTGGCTGGGATGGGGGGAAGGGAGGATGATTTGTAGTTCTGTTTGTGTGTGTGAAGGGCCAGCTCCAGGCAGGGGTGCTGTCCTCTGCCAAAGCGTCCTTGCTCAAAGATAGTCAGCGGGAAGGTGGCCTTGTGGTTTCCTGAGTGTTATCCGCCGACCTCCAGTTCAGGTCAGAAAACTGCATGACCAGCAACACTTGGAGGTCTCTGATGAGGGGAGAGCCTTTGTAGGAGAGGCTTGTGGGGTCTGGCCATATAAACAAGTCCACCCAATTGGTGGCAGCAGCTGGGGATGACACCCATTTCTGCCCATTTCTCTTCCTATTCATAAATTAAAGAAATTGGGATTAAAAACTGGTGTTTTTTAATAATGCTTTAGCAAAGCCCTTTGATCTTTGGAACCAGGCTGCGATGTAGGTGTCTGTGGTGCGAGGGGGTGCAGGTGGTAGAATGTCTGACTAGGAGTCAGGGAGAGCCGTGTTCAGAGCCTATCCCAGACATTGATTTACTAGCTTTGTGACTGATTCTGTGCTGCAGTTTCTTCATTTGCCAAATGGACTTTGTGATGGCCCTTACCTCACACGACTGCCTCGAGAATCAGATGAGAGAACAGATGGAAAGCACTCACTCAGGAAACCTTGAAGCTGATATAAATGTTAGTGATGACCATCTCTGTTATTCAGATGAAGAAACCAAGGCTGAGAGAGGTCACAGGAACATAGATCCAGAGCTGACCACTGAGTCCAACACCCTCGTTGGACACTTGGAGAAACAGGCTCAGAGAGGAGAGGAAGAAGCTTGCCCAGGTGTGGGCTCTTCTCCCCAAGCAGATCCCAGCTCCTCTGGGACCTAGTGGGTGGCCTCTGAAAGATGAAAATGGATCACCCTCTGGCCAACCTGGTGAAGAGGGGCAGAGATTTGAATGACAGATGCATTGTGGCTCCCCTTGCTCATAGAGCTTTGGCCAGTCTGGGGTCACTGCCAAGTCCTGAAGAACGTTTATTAGTGGGGTGTGTGTGTGTGTGTGTGTGTGTGTGTGTGTGTGTGTGTGTGTATACACATGTGCATATGTATGTATGTATCTATACACTATACACACACATAAAAATATACACACTTAAGTATTCTAATATAGTCATAACAGTTATTGTTATTATTGTTATATAAATTAAAGGGAGGCATTATGGAAAAATACACGTTTATGTATTGTAATATATTACAGTCATTATTATAACATTTATTGTTGTTATTCTTATTATTGTTATATAAATTAAAGGGAGACATTATGGAAAAAGAGCCAGCTGTAGAGTTCCAGGGAAGACCTGGCTGCATTTCCTGCCTCTGCTGCCCGCTGCCTGTGTGACCTTTGGCAGACCACTCAATGACTCTGTGCCAGGAGACCCTTCACTGGCAGAGGAAGTTTCTTCATCTGGGAATTCCCTTAACTGATGATATCATAGGACCAACCCCTTTCCTTATCTTAATTAGAATATCTTTGGAGGATGTGTGTGTGTGTGTGTGTGTGTGTGTGTGTGTGTGTGTTATGAGACATTTATCATCCCTGAGGTACCTCACCAGGACATGCAAAGGCAGGACTGGAATCTTTGGCCTTTGGGTCTGCTGCTGAGTGAAGGATGGAGAAGCCTAGAACTTTAGGAGAAAGAGGGACCTCTGAGGCCATCCCCATGCCTTGTGGGTTCTGCTATCTCCAAATTTTTTTTTTGAACTTGATCTCTGATTTCATTGGGATGATAGTGAGTATGATAGTAATAATGGCTAGCATTTATATAGGGCTTTAAGGTTTGCAAAATCCTTTACATCGATTCTCATTCATTAAAATAACCTTGTGAAGTAGGTGCTGTCATCGCCAACTTAGTGGTGAGGAAACTGAGGGGGAGAGGCTAATGATTTACCCAGGATCACACAGCCGGCAAGTGTCTGAGGCAAGAGTTGAACGCTGGTCTTTCTGACTCTGAGTCCAGTGCTTTGTCCGTTATCCATCTGCCTCAACTGTAGGAAGCTCCCTTTACCAGTGTGGGTTGGCTCCTCCCAGCTCTTAGCCAGCTGCCTGGGCCCTGGAACTGTAAGGGACTTGACCCTAGTCCCTCAGGCAGTTTGTTGTGAGCGCAGACTCAGAGGTGGTGGGGACCTCTGAAGCTAGTCTAATGGAGGTCCACTCTGCCATTCTATAGGTAAGGAAAGCCTTTGGAAGTTAAGTGACTTGTCTGAACTCAGGTCTCCCTGACACTGTCATGTCTTTCCTCCACATTTGAGAGATGGAGAAGCTTCCTTTCAGGATAGCCTATAGATTCTCCTCCAGTCAGATGGCTAGGGAATGTCTGGTGAGATTGGATCCCAGGTCTGCCTGATGCCAAGTCCAAAACTTTGGCCGATCCCTCAGATTGCCTTCTGGCTCCCGGCCCAGTCTTCCTAGAGTCTCCCAGCAGGCTGGGAGCCCCCAGAATATCTGATGAGTCGCTCCTCTCGCCAGAGTTGGGTAGGCCCCCTGAGGTCCTCTGGCCCCAACAGAGAAGGAAGCTGAGGCTTAGAGAAAGTAGGGACATGTCCAAGGTGACAGAGACCATTCTAGACCCCAGATCCCCAGCCCTCCCTCTATCATTGGCTGCTAATTTTGTGAGGATTATCATTGTGTTCTAATAGTAAAGTGCCCACTCTGGGCCTGAGATGCATCTACCCCAGGGAAGCCACATTGAGAGCAGAGAGTTTCAGGGGATCTTGGGAGACCTTCATACAGCTGGCTGCTGTTGAACAGAACTGACTAGAGAAGAAGGGCCAGGCTTTTTTTTCTGTCTGACATTCAAGGTTTTCTGTGATCTGATATTGGAGCTGCCTCTGCCCCTTGGCCCTCTTCTCTGATGGGTGAGTCCCTGGCCCCTGGAGGAGGGGGAGAAGGAAAGAAAGGAGAAAGGGGAGAGAGGAAGGGAGAAAAAGAGAAAGAGGGAAGGAAGGGAGGAAGGAAGGAAAACTCGCTGTCCATGCTGACTTCACTCCTAGCTCTCCATCTCACCCTCCAGCTTTTTCTCCTCCTCCTCCCCAGCAGCTTTCGCTCTGTGAGGGTCTTCTTCCTTGCCCACCCCTCACATTCCAGTTTCCTTTTGTTTGTTATTAAGCCTCTTGAGAGCAAGGACTGTCTCTTTGGCTTATATTTGTTCCTCAGTGCTTAGCTCAGTACCGAGCACATAGTAAGTACTTAATAAACGTACTCTTTGTCTCTCTTCTCCTCCTTTTCCCCCCTTCTTTCTCTGTCTGTTGTTGCCAAGCCGGGCTTCTCATGCTCTTCCCTCATATCTCCACGCCCCTTGTTTCCTGACCTCCAGGCCTTGGGTCATGCTGTCCCATGAGCCCTGGAATGCCCCTCCCTACTAGCACCAAGTGCCTACCTATCTCCTTCAGGGCCCAGACCAGATGCAGGGTGGCATAGTGGAGAGTGATCTGGACTTGGAGTGTGATAAGACTGATTTCTTCTGCAGGCCTCAGTTTCCTCATCTGAAATATGGGTCATAATCCCTGTCTGGACAGAAATCTTGGCTGGGAAGGTGTTTCATTCAGTGTAAAAATGTCCAGGTTTGTAGGTCCAGAGCTGGTAGGGGCCTCCCTCTGAGGCCCTGGAAGAATAGATGACTTCAGTCCAAGGTCACCCAGGTAGTAGATATCAGAGGCAGGATTTAAACCCAGTCCTCTGACCTCAGAGTCAGTGTATCTTCCACCTCCTAAGAATGATATTCTCCCAGTCCAGTGTTACACATCACAGTATTGAACTAGCTGATTCCTTCATTCATTCAGCAAACATTAAGTGCCTACTGTGTGCTAGGCACTGGGCTAAGCACTGGGGATACAAAAAGAGGCAAAAGACAGTCCCTGCCCTCAAGGAGCTTACAATCTAATGGAAGAGACGACATAAATACCAAGCAGGCTTTATGCAAGATAAATGGGAAATAATTAACTGAGGGAAGACCCTGGAATTAAGAGGGCTTGGGGAAGGAGAAGGCTTCCTCCAGGGGGTGGGGTTTTTTTTTGGGACTTATAGGAAGGTGGGGAGGTCAGTGGTCAGAGGGGAGGAAGCCTGGAGGATATCTTGGCTTTGCCTTAGAGTCTGGTCTCCCAACTGGAAGTTTGGAGCGGTCCTGTTTCTTGAAGGTGGAGTCTTCCTTCAAATGGGTCAGGCTAAAAGATATTTAGACGGGAAGGTATTTCTAGGATTTTCTTTGTTTGGGGAAAATGTATTAGACTATGTCTTTTTTTCTGAAGTGGGTTTAGGCTGGAAGGGGTAGTTTTTATTCATTCATTGTCTTCTCCTTTTTCTCTTTCTGTCTGGCCTTTGTCCTTTCTTTTCTCCTTTTCTCTTGCTTTCTCCCTTTCTCTTTGCCTCTCTTCTCCCAGTCAGTCTCCCATCCCACCAGGTAAATTTGCTTTCTGCAAGGAACAGCCTCGTTAGAGCTAACAAAAGCAGGATTTGTAACTGAGCCCCAGGGGATGATGTCAGGAATGATGGTGCCATCTTTCCCCCTTCTCTCCAGCCCCACCTTGCATGCCTGGTCTAGCCAGACATGGCCCCCATCACTGCCAGCGCTGGGTGGTGAGGCTTTTGTAGTCTTCCTGGGTAGCTGGCTTTTCTTTCTCTTAAACTCCAGGAAAAATCCTGGGTCATGGGCCAGTCATGCAAGCACTGGCAAGAAGCAGTCGGGTAGGGGGAGCCCTCCTTCCCCAGGCTTGGGGCCATGGACTTCCCTTGCTGGGGCAGGAGAACTTCACAGGCTAATTAAGAAAGCTGGGAGGCTCTTCTTGTGGAAAGGTGACTTACCAGCCACCCCTTCTCCTATCTGGCGTGCGCGCAAGTACACACACACACACACACACACACACACACACACACACACACACACACGCACACGCACACATGCGCGTGCCTTGGTTGACAGCTGGCAGAGAAAGCTGACCTGCTTGGGACTCTGAAAAGCAGATCCTTGCCTTGGTTGGGTTTCATTCACATGGACGGGGGTCATGGGGGAAGAGCTAGACAGTGTCTTGTGATGGAAAGAGCAGGCCTTTGGGCCAGTGAATGCTCTGATCCTCACAGACCACCTCCCCCCACCCACCCCACACACAGCATCTAGGCGAGGCAGGAGACTTCCTCTCAAAGCTGGGCTTGGCTGAGGGCAGAGGAGGAGGCAAAGGAGACAAGGCTGTCTGTCTGCACAGCAGCTTCAGGCATCTGGGAAATCCAGACAAATGTGATGTGGCTTGCCCCATCCCCCAGAGAGCTTCCAGGCCCATTCCTTTTCAGCTGGGGCTGAATGAAATGATTAATATGGGCCCCCTTTCCAACTCTGAAAACAGTAAGGACTGGAAGGTATTTTAAGTGCACCTTAATCTCCCCAACTAGACCAGACTAGTTATTCTTCTTAGATACCTAGGACAGTGCTCTGGATGTAGTAGGGACTTAGTAACTCATTGTTAAACTTGAACTATTTGAGAAGTAGGAAAAAAGGAAGAAGTTTGGGGACACTTACTAGCTGTGTGACCCTGGGCAAGTCACTTATGTTTGCCTCAGTTTCCCCATCTGTAAAAATGAGGATAACAATAGCCCCCACCTCCCAGAGTTGTGAAGATCAAATGAGAATGATTGTAAAATGCTTATCAGCATAGTGCCTGGTACACAGTAGACGCCATGTGAATGTTGGCCATCATCCTTATCACTGTCATCATTATCACCGTCACCACCATCATCTCATCATCACCATCACCATCACCATCACCATCACCACCGCCATCACCATCGCCATCACCATCACCATCACCATCACCATCACCATCACCATCACCATCACCATCACCATCACCATCACCATCATTTCTCTGCAGCCAAATTAGATTCTGCTTTGGAGATTTAGTAACTTTTCCCCAGTCCCTTTGTTTAGTCTAGGGCTGAGTGTGACCTTGAGAGAGGCCTGAGGCCTCCTGGAACACTGAGACTTCAAGGTTAGGTGGTACAATGGAATGTCACAGGGCTTGGTGAGGAGGCTGCAGCCAGAGCAAGCCTTGGTTCACTTGGGAGGCACTGTGTTAGGAAGGACGTGGGTCCCATAGGAGAGTGACCAGGCAGGAGGGGTGAGAGGGGACTGGTGACCCCGTCAAGAAACGGGTCCGTTACAGAAGCTGGGGATAGGGAGCCTAAAGCTTCCCAGCGTTGGGGGAAAGGGTCTTCACGTTTTCTTGGCCTGGGCTGTGGAACCAGGAGCAGTGCCAGGAGGATGCAAAGAGGTGGCTTTTTGGCTTGGCGGAGAACTGTCTTGATAGGTTGAGGCATTTAAAAGGAAAATGGGGCTTTCTCAGCAGGTAGTGAGCTCCCCATCCCTGGAGGTCCCCAGCAGAGGCTTGACGAGCACTTCTCCATTAAAGAAGGTTGGACACTAGATTATCTTTGAGAAGCAGGTCCCTTACCCTGAGATTCTGGAGCCTTTACTCTGTGCCTAGTGTTTTGTGGGTGCTGTTTGGAGAGACAGTCTGGCTTAATGGAAAGAGCAGTGAACTCTGGGGATCAGAACAACCTAGGTTCACATCACAGCTCTTGGCCGTGTAATAACCTGTGTGAGCCTGGGTGGCTCCTTTCAAACCCTTGTGGGGCACAGTCTGCTCGTCTGTAGGGAGAGGGTAGGTCCAGGACCTATGGTTTCATTGCCAGAGGGAACTCCCAGGTGACAAAACCTCCTTTGCCAGTACAGATCGACACCTCCTCTACGGTTTAGAGACTGTCAGAGAGTTAGCTGGCCACTGAGAGGTGTCCCCCAACCAGGCCATGTCAGAGTCAGCTCTTTCAACGAGGCCTCCTCTTCTTTCTCATCTGTAAAATGGAGATAATGACATTTCTGCCTCCCAGGATGCTTTGTGAGAACATGCTTTGGAAGCCTCTGGCGGTCTTCACGTGGCTGACCTGCACGTAGCCCTGGCCAGTCTGCCCAAGTTGAGGCACACTGCCTCCCTCTCAGTGGTAGAAATGAAACCTATAATTATTATTTTTCCTTAGGGTGTCAGGGGGGATGCCATAAGTGCCTCTTCTGTGACAGGCTCCAGATTACAAAGGTAACAGGAGGGATGATCGTGGAAATTCTTGGGGAGCCATTTTTCTTTGTATAACCTTGAGGGGGGTGGAAAGCTCCTTGAGTGTCACTGCTATGGCTTTGGTGTGAACTGTCACCTCTGGGATGTGGGGCCCCCCTCCAGCTTTGATCCAGCCCACAGTAGATGCTTAATGAGTAGTCACTCCTCTTGTCCCTGTCCTATATACCCACTAATGGGAAGTGAGTTGGGGGAAAGACACTCAAAGTGCTGGGCTCCTTTCTCCAGATCTCAGTGTTGCATGGATACCATTGTTGTATGGTGGTCCATCCAGCTCTGCCCCATGAGAACAATGATGCCAACTGGCATGAATGTGTGGCACTTGAAGGTTTGCAAAGCGTTTTACAAATATCTCCTTTGATCTTCACAACAACCTCTGGAGGTCAGTGCTGTGGTTCCCATTTTATAGATGGGGAAACTGAGGCAAACAGCAGTCAAGTGACTTGCCCAGCATCAGCCAGCTAGTAAGTGTCTGAGGTAGGATTTGACTCAGGTCTTCCTGTCTCCAGGCCCAGCACTCTGTATACTATGGTGCCCTACACTATAGCTGCCGTAGATATGCCCCCATACCAGATCCCCTTGGCCTTTCTGCTGAACTGAACAGTCCCATCCCCCAAGGTTTGCCCAATCCTTATATTTCACATGTATCTAAGGGAATAGGAAAACCAGCAGTTAAATTTCTTTCTTTTTTCCCCCCACTTAATAATATTTTATTTTTCCCAATTATATGTAAAGATAGTTTTCAACGTTCACTTTTATAAGATTTTGAGTTGCAAATTTTTTTCTCCCTCCCACCCTCCCTTCCCCAAGATGGCAAGCAGTCTGACAGGTTCTACATGTACGATCACATTAAACACACTTCCACATTCATCTTGTAGCAGTTACATTTAACTCAGTTCGGCAAACAAGGAGCATTTATGTCTCCTGTGTACAGATGGCTGTTTGAGGTGCTGAGGGTATAAAGAACTGGAAACAGGTCAGTACATTTTATTGAGGGACACAATGTTCCTAAGGCCTCTTCTCTAGAGCCAGAAGAAGGGACCTCTGGCCCAAATGAGACCACGTCACATAGAGTTCTTTGCACACCTTCAGATGCTGCTGCTGAGTTGTCACCCTTAGACTTCACATTTAGTGAGCCCCCTGCTCTGTGTCTGGCACGTGGAAGGTGAAGTGTGGCCAAGGAAGTTTCCTCCCATCAGGGCTTCCCACGAGCAGGAAGATCGTGGTTCTTGGGAGCCTCTTGATGACCTTGGATGGTCACTTCCCTTCTCAGAGCCTCTCAAATGAGGGGGAGGGATTTGCCTAGATGAGGTTCCTCAAAGTATCTCTCCAGGGTCACTTACCCCCATTTTATTCTCTTTCCCTCCCCGCGCAGACTAGAATGCAGAGCCTACATCCAGATCCCAAAGCCCGCTATACAAGTGTATATGGCGCCCTCAAGCAAATCATCCGGACTGAAGGCTTCTGGAGACCCTTGCGGGGCATCAACGTGATGGTGATGGGGGCGGGGCC
Source organism: Phascolarctos cinereus (assembly GCF_003287225.1). Lineage (NCBI taxonomy): Eukaryota > Metazoa > Chordata > Mammalia > Diprotodontia > Phascolarctidae > Phascolarctos > Phascolarctos cinereus. The sequence continues at coordinate 20,593,153 of NW_027555625.1, read as the reverse complement.
AGCCCACGCCATGTATTTTGCCTGCTACGAAAACATGAAAAGGACTTTAAATGAGGTCCTCCACCACAGAGGAAACAGCCATCTGTCCAATGGTATTTTGAAAGCATTTGTCTGGAGTTAGACTGCTCTGTTCTATTCTACAACAGACCCTCCCCTCTCTGCTTCCTTGGGGCTTTCCCCCTTGGGTGACCCAGCAAGCTAACACACCCAGTCTTCAGCCTGATTGCTTGTGAATAATGAACCGTAGACCTGTCCATATCTATCTATATATCTATGGATCAATAGATCTATAGATAGATATAGAAATATTCAATTTTTCTGAACTTTGGGGAACTTGACAACCAAGGGGTGTGCTTGGTTTTTTTGTATTTTTTTTGGTTTTTTTTTACTTTTGCTTTAACACTCAGACTCTTTTCATAGACCTTTATTGATCAGACCTTAAGTAGAAACCAAACATGTGAATTCAGGCTACGAGAAGCACTCTCTGAACAGCCTCTCTCAGACTATGCTTAAAAAAAAAAGACCTTTGGCGTTGCAGCAGCATCGGCGAGAAAATCAGGCTTTCAGAGATCTTACAAGAAGTGTTACTGACTGACTGGAGGCGTATTCTGCAGAGCAGACCACCATGTGTCAGGATCTAAGCTCCTGGGAGGGTGCCCCCTCCCACCCCTGTGGCTCGTCTGAGTCACAGCTTTCTGGGAGCAAGGGATGGAATAGTTTACTTTTGGAGGAGAAGGGGGGTGGAGACAGGGTTTTGTGAGTTCTTATGTACAGCTCTTCCGTAACGTTCCACGTGGGCTTGAGACGGGAGGGTGAGTTAGGAGAGGAGGGGGGTGCACACGTGTGGGTTTGGGGCTTTTGTTTTTGTTTTGTGGGTGGTGGTGTTGAGGGATGATGGAGGCCCGCTTTGCTGGGAGCCCCATCTGGGCTTCTGAGCTTAGCTGGAGAGATGCGACCTGCTTTCTTCAGCCCTCCTTTCTCTGATGCGACCTGTAGCAGCTTTCTTCTGCCCTGCTTTCTCTGCCCCTTCGAGCAGCAGACCTTGGTAATCCACGTCCTAAGTGTGTTCTGTAGAAATGCGTTAAGAACATTCACTGAGATGTTATGACCACCTAGGAACAGTCTTAATTTAGGTGTTTGGTGATTTCAGTCCTGAAACAGGCCCCACTGGGAGTGTAGTGAGGTTTGCAGACATTGCGTACCCTAGAGACGTCCTCTCTGGCCTGTCCTGGTGCTGACTCTCCAGGCTGGCCGGAGGGTGGATGTCATTCCTCAGCTACCCTCCCGCTCCTCAGTGGTAACGTCACTTACTTGGCATTGTCATCACTGAATAAGAAAGCTCAAAGCCCCAGGTAGGACTCCTGGACCAGTGCTCCTGGTTCTTGAAGTTTGGCTGGGGACCTGCCAGTGGAGAAGCTCACAGTAAGCTCAAATTTATTTTGGACATCTGCAGAGTCCCTTTCCTTCCATTGCTGACCCGGCCTATCCCCATTCTAATTCTGTAGGACTTAGGATTTAAGCCTCCTTGGACCTTAAAGGTCATATCTGGCCCAGTCCCTGTACTTTACAGCTGGGGAAACTGAGGCCCAGAGAAATGAAATCACTTGCTCCAAGGATTTGAACCCAGGTTCTCTGATGCCTAACCTAGCCAGCTTTTCTGCTGACTTCTGTTTGCACTGTCCTTCAAGACCCCTCTTCTTTTCATTTCCCTCTGCCTTGCCTTACCCCCCTCCCTTGGGTGGGCTCCATCCAGGCTAGAACTGAGGAACTGAATTGAATTACTGAATGGGACAAATTGAATTATGAAGGAGAGGGCAGTGAGAGTGAGGAAAACCCACTGAAGGTGAGGGGGGAGAGGGCTGCTGAGGGTGGTTTCTGTGGGCTCTCTGGCCTCAGCTCCTCCCCAGAGATTCCTTGAGAGAGCTGAGGCCTTCTCGGGAGGTCTGCTGGAATTTGCTGAGCTCTGTGCCCTTCCCCCACCCCCGCACCCCTTCACATTCTTACCCTTGCTTGGGGCCTTTGGGGATAAAAAGCAGTTAGTCACCTGATGGTAAGTGGTTTGGCCAGGCCTCAAGATGCTTGGGTTGAGGTCCCCAGGGACTGTGCCCCAGCAGTCTGCTTTGGGAAGCTAACTGTCTGGAGTTTGTTTTGCAGGGATAGCGGGGAGTTTGGCCACCCTGCTCCACGATGCCGTAATGAATCCAGCCGAAGGTAACGTGTCCCTGCCCCGGGGAAGGGGGAGACTGGAGCAGGTCCCAACAGCATGGGAGGGAGCAGTAACCGCTAACTCAGGGGAATAGTTAGGAAGACCTAGTGCCTTGTTTCTAAAGACCAAGAGAGCCCCCAAAGTTTATTTTATTTGATCACTGGGCTCCTTAAGTAAATAAGGTGGTTAATTACTGAGGCAGGTAGGTGGTACAATAGGTAGAGTGCTGGGCCTAGAGTCAGGAAGACTTGAGTTCAAATATGGCCTCGGACGCTTATTAGCTCTGTGACCTTGGGCAAGTCACTTAACTGTCTTTGCCTCAGTTTCCTCATCTGTATCGTAGGGATACAACACCATCTACCTTACTGAGTGGTTGTGAAGATCAAGTGATAAAAGTATTTGTGAAACACTTAGCCCAGTGTCCATAAGAGGTTCTATATAAATGCATATTCCGTTTCCTTTTCTTGTTTAAATGTGATTGCAAAGATGTTCTTAGATCTGTGATTTTGAGGAAGGGACCAAAGGGGCTTTGTTTTGGAGGAAGTCCAGTTTTTCCAAGTGTCTCTGGTTCAGGCCTTAATTACTTGAGCTGATTACAGGTTGTGAAATGGAAAGGACCTGAGTTCTCAGGCAGACTTTTGACTGTGTGACCCTGGGCAAGTCACAACTTCTAGGCAACTCTCTAACACGGGTTCTTAATCTGGGGCCTGGAGCTGGTTATTAGAGACATTTTGATAACTATGTTTCAACATGATTGGTTTTCTTTGCAATCTTAAGTATTTTACTTTATGCATTTAAAAAATATTCTGAGAAGACAAGAAGTCTGTGGGCTTCACCAGACTGCCAAAGGGGTCCATATTGAGAAACGAGGTTAAGAATGCTTAGTCTAAGGCTTTGAAGTTGCAGAAAAGCTGCCAACATGCATTGGTGGAGGGCATTTCTTCATAGAAGATTGCTGTTATCAATGAAATCACAGGTCCGGTTTCTATCCCTATCCCCTTAGTGATGGTACTGGGCATAATGAGTTATAGCCTCATGGGAATCCTGGAAAGGACCTTAGAGGTCACCAGATCCAGCCTTCCCATTTTGTGGATGACAAAACTTGAGGCCTAGAGAGGTTAAGTCACTTGACCAGAGTCACACAAGAAGTCTGTGTTGGAAATTAAATACAAGTCTTCCGACTCCAAATTCTTTGTTCTTTCCGTGGTACTGTTTGTTGTCTGGATTTAAAACAGCAGTAACTGATCATGTAGTCCAACCTCCTTATTTTATAGATTGGAAAACTGAGGCCCAAGTTGGGGGAGCAGTGACTTGCCCAAATTACACAGATGGTAAATGGCCACAGTGGGAATCCAGACCCAGGCCTGTAGACTCTTTGTGCCTTGCTGACCCCAGAATAGCTTCAGGCAAAGAAGAAGCTGATAGGCTTCTTTCATATCTAGTGGCCATGGAGCTAGGAGGGAATACCTCCTGAAGCCATTGAAGACTAAAGGCCCTCTTGGTCCTCCAGGACTGGCCAGCCCACTGCTGTCCAGCAATTGAAGTGTGGGACATAAACCATGAGGAAAGACCTTCCGTTTGTTAGCCTTGAAGTTCAGCGGTGTTTCAGGGGAGTAAAAGGGTTCATTTTAGTTGGATTTCCTCCCGCTGTCTAGGTCGAGACACCCTGGAAGAGCTGATTGTTTTTATTTGTAAAGTAAAAGCTAGAATGATGAGTAAGGACTTGGCAGCGTGGAATATGGGGAAGAAATAGGCCGCTGCTTCCGGTTTCATAAACATCAGCTGTCTGAATCAGTGCAATGGTCTCAAAGAGCTTACAAAACTTCCTGAGTCCTCCTCAAACTGTAACTTCACACCAGACAAGGCAGCTTTGAGGCCAGGAAAGACTGATTCTAGAAACATCATAATCCATTAGCATAAAATTTCAGGAAGAAAATATCAAGGATCAAAACTTGTTATACCTCATAGGAACTAGAAGGGAGCTCAGACTTACTTAGGAAACTGAGGCCATGGAGATGCAGGGAGGGATTGGCACAGTCATATGGCTGTGTAGGATTTGAAGCCACACTCTGTACATCCAGCACTGTGCCTTGCCGCCTCACCCAGCCTGGGGACCTCCCTGTTTCTTAAGGGAACTCCTAGCCCCATTGCCTAATTTTACTTTGGGATTTTTCCCCCGTCTCTAGGCTGCTAAATGAATGTTTGATCTTCATAAACTCGAGACTTTTGTGGCCTTTCCTCTCTCTCTTGTCTTTAGAATTAAGTCTCCTTTTTACATATTTAATGGCCGGCCTGAAGGAAGCTGGAATTAATTTACTTGCTTTCTACTAGTGGGACCACCGATTGAAGAGCTGTCTTGTGGGAGAGGGCTTAGCCTTGTTTTGCTTGGGCCGCAGGGGGAGGCTTGGGGAGTGAGGGGCCCAGAGCTAAGAGCAACGGATGGATGTTTCCAAGGAAGACTTCAGTTTTGTATAAGGAAGATTTTCCTTCCATCATTTGAGCAATTCAGCTCAGCGTTGATAATGATTATCGAGGAAGGCACTGTGGTAGGTTCTGGGGATATAGAGACCAGCCAAGAAGAACGGTCCCTGCCCTTATGGAGTTGATGTTCTAATGGAGCTAATCCCAAAGAGGAATGGGCTGGCACGAGAACTAGTGAGTTCCCCAGCCCTAGAGGTCTTTAAGCAAAGAGTAGCTGATCTCATATTAGAAAATCAACAACTCAATTCATCAGACTTGTATTAAGAGCCTACCTGGGTCTATGCAAGTCTTTGAAGGCAAAAATGGAGCAGTCCCTCCCTTCAGGGAGCTTACATTCTACTGGATTGTAGAGAGGATTCTTAAGTATGGATAACCTTTCTGGAGCTCAGTTTCCTCATCTGTAAAATTAGGAGGGCTGGACCAGATGACCCCTAAGGTCCCTTCTGGTTCTAGAACTGTGATCCTAGGTGGCCTCTGAGATCCTGTGTGTGACCTTTCATTAATTCCCCAAGCCAGCTTCCTCTTAAGAATTATTTAATTGAACCTGGGCCCAAGGGAATTCTGATAGGCCATTGAAAAGCATACACATGTCATTTAGTCCATCAGTAAGCATTTATTAAGCATCTACTGTGTGTTGGGCACTGTCCTAGTTGATGAAGATACAATTACAAAGAATGAAACAATGCCTATTTTGAAGGAAAAACAGCCTAGGTTGGGAAATTTGGAGTGAGCCTGGGGAAGGTCATTTCAAGTCTGGGTGGTCATGATAACAAGAATTCTCATTTCTGTTGTGCTTTCAAGGATGCAGAGTGCTAAAGCAGCATTAGGAGTAGGGGTTCTCATGGCTCCCTCTTCCTGCTGCTGGGGCAGGGAGGCCCGGGTCAGGGAGTTGGAAGCAGGGTGAGACTTTATATGAGGCAATGAAGACAACTTGGGGATAGGTAAGGCAGGGCTTCTTCACCTGGGGTCTGGGGACTTGAATGGGGAAAAGCTTAGGTTTTTATTTTGATTAACCTTTGGTTTTCCTTTGTGATCTCATGTGTTTGATCATGAAACATGATTTTGGGAAGGGTCCCGAGGGCTTCGCCGCCGGCCCCAAGGGTCCAAGCCAGGGGGAAGGTGAAGAACTCCTGGGTTTGGACTCTGAGTCATGGGGCAGATCCAGCCTGGGCTGCCCCAATGCACCACTCATGGGTCCCCAAGACCGAGGCTGCTGAAGCTCTGTGACAGCGTCTGTGTCCTTTGGGTCTAACTTGCCTGTTTTTCTTTATGACTTGCCTTCTTCTGCATCTCCATAATATGGGGTGGCAAACATCTCTACCTGGATCACCCGGACCATCGGCGCCCTCTTCTGGCAGTGGTGAAGCAGCGCATGCAGATGTACAACTCCCCTCATCATTCGGCACTAAGATGCGTCCGGGATGTGTGGAGGACCGAGGGGGTGGGCGCCTTCTACCGGAGCTACACCACCCAGCTCACCATGAACATTCCCTTCCAGTCCATTCACTTTATTACCTATGAGTTCCTTCAGGAACAGATCAACCCTCGCCGAGGTTACAATCCCCAGTCCCACATTCTCGCCGGAGGGCTGGCGGGCGCCATCGCTGCGGCTGCCACTACTCCCCTGGATGTCTGTAAGACCCTCCTTAACACTCAGGAAAACGTGGCTCTCTCCTTGGCCAATGTCAGCGGACATCTCTCTGGCATGGCCAATGCCTTTCGGACAGTGTACCAGCTCAATGGTATTTCTGGGTACTTTAAAGGTATGCAGGCACGGGTAATCTACCAGATGCCATCCACAGCCATCTCCTGGTCAGTCTATGAGTTTTTCAAGTACTTCCTTACAAAGCATCAGATCGAGAATAGAACTCCATACTAAAGGAACAGACTATGGGGAGCAATTCCCGTATCTTATTTAAAAAAGAAAGGATTTCCCCCTCATTTCCATCCCTCTTTCCCCCATGCCCCCGAACCAAGTTTTACAAGCTTCAGGGTTTCCCGAAGCACCAATGTGATTCTTGCAGGGTGTGTGCCACTGACCGGCTCTTCCCTGTGGCCAGCCTTGAAAGAGGGGTTGGGGCTAAAATGGCGGCACTGATGGCTGGGGAAAGATTTTAGCAGAAGAAAGATGAATGCCTTCCTCTTCCCCCTTCCTGTCTTTCTCTCCCCTGCCAGAAGAATGAATGTGACTTTTTTTCTTCCCCTGAAATCCTAAATCGCACAGAATAGGGTTGGGGAAGGGGGGGGGTCTGGATAGGTGGGGAGTTTGCACCTCAGAGACTTAAGATGTTAAAGACAAATTAAATATGATATGTATATAGAAGTTCCATTACGCAATATAAAAATAGATGGATAATGTTTATCCTTTATTTTTCTATGTAGAGGTTGAATTTGTGTGTGTGTGTGTGTATGTGTGTGAGAGTGTGCAAATAGCATTACAGTTGAAATTTTAAAGCGCTTTTTTAAAAAAATGAAACAAAGGGCTCAGTTTCTCCCATCATGATATATAATTAAGCACCAAAGCATCTTTACCCAACCTCCAGGGGTAGCCTGAAAGCCTAGAGGCTAGTCACCCTCCCTGCTCCTCTGACCACCCCCACCCCCAACCTCCATGGAAGTTTCCCTTGAATGTATGTACTAAACATTGAGTTTATACTTTAAAGTTTTTTTTTTTATGGGGAAAAAGGTACATTTTTTAAAAAAAATCTGTAACCAAGAGAAAAAAATGACTATTTTGTCATTTCTTCTCTTTACACACATGAGACGTTAGGTCTGAAAGAGATACCAGAGGCCATTTGAGCTGACTCCCTGTGTATATAGATGAGGAAACTGAGGCTTGGCAGGGGTGAGGTTATTTAAGTCATTCTCAACAGAGTGTGACTTCCTGTAGTCCAGGATGAATATCCTCTGTTTCTAAGGCCCTGGAGAGCAAGTGTTCCCTTCTCCTGGACTCTGGTGGACGTTGAGTCCTGGGTCCTTTGAGGCCCTTCCTGTGAGAAAGGACGTGGCCAAGTCATCCCCTGCTAACATCCTGAGATGGAAGATTTGAAAGGGCATTGGTTGTGCTTGTGTGTAGGATTTTGGTCTTTGTGTGAGTGTGTGTATGTGTGTGTTCTGAAGTTCCATAAAAGGCTTGTTTGTGGCCAGGGCAGTCCAAGACCCTTTTCTGAGGACTCTTCTCTTCCTCAATGGCTAAAGTGGATTGTTTCTAGGACAGATGTATATGTAGCTGGCACATGTGGACAAAGCAGGTGTTTTTTCTCTCCCCTGATCCTGCATTTTCAGACAATTTTTCCTGTGGCATTACTTAGGGTCTTGTTCTTTCTGCCCAGCTTGGAGGAGGGATGGGGGTGAGGGAGGAGGTACCTTGCTAAAAGCTCATCTTTGGTTTTCCATGCCTTGCAAGAAGTGCCAAAAAGAAAGTGTGTGTGTGTGTGTGTGTGTGTGTGTGTGTGTGTGTGTGTGTGTGTGTGTGGTGAGGGTGAGGGTGGGGGCAGGGGCGGGGGTTTTTGGCTTCATCAGTGGTGAGGAAGAGTCGGAGTTGCAGAGAGGCACAAGATGCTTGGGATGGTTTTTATTGGGTATTTTTCTGTTAATGACTCAGGCCCTTGTAAGTTTTGTAGTGTGTCCTGAGTGACAGTCTCCTAAAAAAAAATACAGACCTGTGTTTTCCAGCCCATTGCTAGCTGCCAGCCCCGAAGTCAGAGAAAAGACACACTTAATTAGCTGCATGCTTCTCCTTGCCCAAGTGCCTGTCTCTAAGTCTCAGCCAATGGGCATTTCTTTTGGCAGAGGCTCTGAGAGGGCCCCAGAGACAGCCAATAGCCACTTGTCCTGGACCCAAGTGTCTCCCATTGAGCGTTCTGACCTGGGGATAGGCACTTGGTGGGGGGTGATTTCTAGGGAGGAGTTGACTTCATCCCTTTGAGATAGTACCATGGTCTTGGGGACACACAGGGAAATGTGGGTGGGCCCCAAGCAAGGGAGGGGGAAATCTTTGCTTGGTGATCCCAAGGGTTTTTCCTCTGAATCCAAACACTTAGAAGGTCTGTCTTGACTTCATTCATGAAGATGGGAGTGCCAAGTTGAGTTCCGTCAGAGAGAAGCGTGGCCTTGTTGCCAGGATCTAGATAACCTTTCTGAGCCTAGTCAGAGCTCAGGGGGACTGGGGACAGCAGACAGGGCAGGGACAGGGTCCGGATTGTGTCTATGCCATGTTGGGGGTTTGGGAAGGGGGAAGTGGGCAGTAGAAAGGTTGAACCTGCTGAAGCCAGAGCCAGGATTAATTTATTTTCTAAAGTAGTGTCTCATCCTTCTTCTTTTCCCCCTCAGCCCCCAGCCATTTCCTCTTCCTCCTTAAGCTTTTGTTTCAAATGGTATTTAGAAACTGGAATGCCCACTTGTCTAGGTGAGGCTTTCTTTAAGGAAGGGGCCTGCTGATCTCTTTTCAAGACTTTCCAAGCCTGGGCTTGCCCTAATTCTGCTTGATTCAACAGGCAACTAAGTGCCTACTGTGTGCTGGGATTCCAAGGCAAAAATGAAATCATGCCCTCCCTCAGGGCTCTGTGTCAATAACCTTGAAGAGCACACAGTGCCTCGGGCCCCTCCTCGGACAAGTTTCTTGTTTGTCTGTGCCTTGATGTCTGGACGGATGACTTCTGATATGTAGGAACTGTAAGACAAAGGTTCCGCTATCAATTGTAATGGCTAAGATAAACCTTCAGAACTTGATTCTTCTCCCCCCATTACCCCAACTCTGCCTTAGTTACTGGGTAAATCTGCCTGGTTTCCTGATCTCTCTGTCCTTTTTATTGAACCATACGAGAAGCTACATGGGTCCGCCTTTCGCTCTTAGAGGCTGCCTCTCCCAATGCACCTGTACTGCCTGGGACCATTGTATTTGACGGGGGCGAGGGGAGCGTTTCTTGTGTTTTGTTTGGCCTGTGAGATCCACATGTGTTTGCTGCTTCATATCTGCAAGAACACACAGTGTATTTTTCTTTTTTAAAGGGAGCAAAAGAGTGTTGTTTAAAATTTTTTTAAAGGTTGTGATGGCTGCCTGTAGTTTGTATCAAACCCTATTTCTCCCTCTTTTCTGATTGTTAACCAGCTGTTTGAAGAAGGAATGGGGAAGGTCGGGGGCGGGGAAAGGAGTGTGCCTTGGTGTGTGGGGTCTTTGTTTCCAAATATGCTGCTACAGTTGTACCACTGGAGCTGGAGGAAAAAAATAAAGTATTGACTCATCTGTCTCTCGTGTGCCATGTGGTGGGGGTGGCATGGGGGAAGGTGGAGGGAGCGGGGCTGAAGAAGGAACTGAAGGGATGCTGAGAAGGGGCAAGTTAGAGCTGGGATTTTCCAAGGGATGCAGCTCGGCTAGAGAGGTACATTGTACCGTAGCTGTAGAGCTGGGAGAGACCGCTGATGCCATCCAGCCTGACCCATTCATCTTACAAAGAAGGAAATCAGCCCAGAGAAGTGATTGCAGCTCAAAGATTTACAGCTGGAAGGGGCCTTAGAAACCAGCTAGTCCAAGTGCTTTACAGAGAAGGAAACTGAGTCCACGTTGGTTAGGGGCACCCAAGTAGCACATATTGGAGCCCAGGTTCTCTGACATGAGGTGGAGTGCTCTTCACTCTACCCTACGTCTCCCATGATGAGGCATTTAGAGATTATCTAGTCCTAACACCAATTTTACAGAAAAAGAAACTGAGGCTGAGAGAAGGGATGATGGCAGCACAGTATTGGATTTAGAGTCAGGCAGGTAAGTTGCACCATCTGCCTCAATTTCCTTATATGTAAGAGTGGGGATAATAGCATCTACTTGGAAGGGTTGTGAGGATCAGAAGAGATGTAAAGTGCTTGGCAAACTGAAATGCTCTGTCAATGCTAGCTGCTAGCATTGTATGCTCATTGGGGTTTGGAAGGGACCTCAGAGGGTCTGGTTTGACAGATGGAGAAACAGGTACAGGGAAGGGAAGGCTCGCAGAATCAGCTGGATGGGACCTTGAAGGTAATCTTGTCCAGCCTCTTACTGTAGAGGACAAAACAGACTTGGAGATTATAGGACATTTAAGGTCACATAAGTAGGGACAGAGGCAGGATCTGGACTTCAAGTCCCCTCCCAAGTTGGTGCGCAAATGCGCTCTCCCACACTGCTGCTTCAGAGACATGGAGATACCTTAAACTTGGACTGCAACCCTCTCTTTTTAAAGACAGAAATGAAGGTCTGGTCTTATTGATCTCAAACTGGAGGGGCCTCAGAGATGACCGAGGCCCAGGGGAGGGTCTTTGGGTCCTCAATTTAGGGCTGGAAGGGACTTGGGGTCATCTAGTCCAACTGTCATTGACTGGGGGAGTCATACTGGAGCTGAGATACACAGCTAGGGTCCTGCTGGCCACCAAGACCACCAGTCTGCCCAGGCCTGGCTCTTCAAGAGCTGGAAGGAGTAGAATGACCAGAAAAAGGCAATCGAGAAGGGGGAGAAGACAGGGCATGTGATAGCAGAGCATGAATGGCCATCCTGGGGAAAGAGGGAAGGAAAAAGAGGGAGGGAGGGAATAAGCATTAAGCACCTACCTAATCTATACCAGGCACTGTGTATAAACTCCTCATGTATGTGTGTGTGTGTGTGTGTGTGTGTGTGTGTGTGTGTGTGTGTGTATATATATATATATACATATATATATATATATGAATAACACTTTATTAATATTATCTCATTTAATCCTCACAACAACCCTGTGAAGTAGGTACTATTGTCCCCCTTTTACAGATGAGAAAACTAAGGCCAACAGGTTGAATGACTTGCCCAGAGTCACACAGCTTGAAAGTAGCGTAAGTGTAATTTGAACTCGGGTCTCCCTGACCTCTGGTCCAGCCCTCTATCTGTTGTGCATTTAGCTGCTTGGAGTAGGAGGGTCTGCGGGTGAACACCACCTTAGAAAGTGGTGTACAGCTTCCTTTTAAAAAATCAGACTATGCCGGGGCCTGGCAGTGCCTTCAAAGGGGACTTTCGTTAAGCGGAATGTGGCATCAGCTGCCTTTCTTCAAAGGGCTTATGGGCACAAAAGACCAGCCAGCCCCATTTCGCAACCCCAAGAGGCCCTTTCTGAGGGGAGGGTTTTGGAGCAGGGAGGACTCTCCTCCCTTAAAAGGATCCAAATGTTCTCAAGAACCTCATAATTTTAGGGCTGGAGAGACCTTGGAGGTCATCCCACTCTGTTTTACACAGGAAGACATTGAGGCCCTGAAAGGGAGCTTGCTTGAACTTATACAGTTCATAGAGGGCAGACACAGGTGTTACAGGTCTTTTGAGAGGCAGCATGGTTGGGGCGGCTAGGTGTAATGGAGTCAAGACAACCTGGGTTTAATGATAATAATAGCTATGTGCCAGGCACTGGGCTAAGTGCTTTACAAATGCTGTCTCATTTGATCCTCACAATGACCCTTAAAGGCAGGTCCTATTATCATTTTACAGTTGAGGGAACTGAGACAAACTGAGGTGGGATTTGAACTCGTCTTTCTAGCTCATGGCCCAGTGCTTTATCCATTGGGTCACCTAGTTGCCTATTTAAGTGTTGACTCTGGTGCTTTCTAGCTGTGTGATCCTGGATGAGGCCCTTAACCTCTCTGAGTGTTAGTCTCCTCATCTGTAAAGTAAAGTTAGTATACCTGTAGTATCTGTCTCACCAGATTGTCAGGAATCTCATGAGGAGATTGTAAAGCCCTTTTGAAACCTCAAATACATAGAAGCATTATCATTCTGACCTCAGGCCAATGGTTTGCTACTTTTGGCCATTGAAATTATATCAATCAAGATAAAATAAGGCAGAGGCCCATTTGGGAGGAGGGGTAGGGTCTTTCTGGGGCTGATTGGGGAAGGGCAAGACCCCTTTGCCCGTTGGCAGATCCACCAAAGACCAGCATCTCTGTGCTCAGGTGTAAGACTCAGGCCCTGAGATTGATGACGGGAGTGGGAAGAAATGCCCATCCAAATCCTAGATGCCTACTGTGTGCTGGCTGCTGTGAGGATCCCCATGTCCCTAGCCTCCAAGACTTTATAATCTAATTAGAGAATTGAGTCAATTCTCAAGTAATTATGTAAAAATGCCAGTGATGAGAACAGTACAACATTCAGAGAAAAGAGAGAATGTTTAGAAACATTCAGAATTCGGAGGGAACTTTGAGGGTATCTATTTCAACCTCCTTTTACAGACAAGGAAATTGAGGTGTAGAAAGTCATTTGCCTAAGGCCACATAGCTAGAACAAGCCAGGGCCAGGATTTGAATTAGAAGACCTTACAGACCCAACATTCACTACTAGGTTTTTCTGACCAGGAGATCAGAAGTTTTTCAGGACCTCAGAGTAGGAAGGGCCCTCAAAGGCCATCTGTTGCAACCCAGAACCATGGTGTCAGAGATTTTGAGTTGGGAAAGACCTTAGAGGTCACTTAGAATATCCCCCTCATTAGACAGATGGGAAAAATGAAGGCCAGTTTTCTGTGTGAGGTTACATGTGTGGTGACAGTCAGAATTAGAACTCAGGTTCAAGAAATCCAAATCCTTCCTTCCATAATACTGTGCTGCCTTCTCCTGTGCCTGAATAAAAATTCTATTAAATCAGTATTTATTAAGTGCCTATCATATGCCAAGAAATGTGCTAAGCACAATCAATAATCATTTATTAAGCACTTACTTTGTGCCAGGCACTGTGCTAAGCACTAAAGATACAAAGAAGGCAAAACACAGTCTGCCCTTGAGCTCACAATCTCCTGGGGGACAACATGCAAACAATTATGTACAAACAAGCTGTAGATGGATAAATTGGAAATAACAGAGGGAAGGCACAGGTAGCACAAAGACAACAAGTCTCTGCCCTCAAGGAGATTACATTCTCCTGAGAACCAAATGTACACAGATAAATAAATACAAAATAGAAGTAATACAAAGTTATGTCTTTGCTAGGAGGGGAGGGAGAAAGACAGTCCTGCCAACTGAGTGGGTCATGAAGAGCCTTCCCATGGAATTGGCAATACTTAAGCTGAGCTTTGAAGGGAAGAAGGGATTCCAAGAGGGAGCTGTGGAGATGAGTGAAAGCATTCCAGACACTAGGGACAGCTTGTGCAATGTGAAGCAAGGGATTATCATTCTTGGGAAATGACACAGACGTAGGCTAATTTGGTTAAAATGGAGAGCCCCAAAGAAACATCTGCAGTCAGTGGTCATACTGTTGTTGGTTTTGAACTCTTTGGGGGCTTCATTTTCATCTAGATCCAGAAAAGGATGCATAAGTCCTTAGCAAGGGCTCCTCCCAACTCTCCTATTCTGTGTCCTAAGATCACCCCCAGTTCTGACATGGTGCTATAGATAGATTTCCCACCTTTTTACATGTCTGTTTAAAAACAAAACCCTAACCCTAAGGTCCTATTCCACAGGAAATGCCATTGCTTCCCTTTCCTATGTGACCTGGGAAAAGTCTCTGGACCTCAGTTTCCTCATCTATCAAGTGAGGAAGTTAGATTAGATGGCTTCTAAAGACACTTCCCACTCTAAATCTGTGATCCTGTGATCCTTTTTGTGAGTGAAATTCATATCTCCAGATAAACTACAAATACCTAACTGTGAAGAGCCTTCCTAGGTTTTGTTTTTTTCCTCTAACACTCTCAGCAACTTTTATCCATCTTTGAGTTGTGTTTAATGCAGGGCCATTGCTAAGAGGAAGGCAGACTTGGGATCAAAATCACATTGCGTCCCACTGACCCACATCATGTTCCCTTAAATGTGATGTTGATGGAATTTGGTGAGTGAACATGCCAAGGGCAGCCTTGATCAGTGGCATAGAGAGATGAAACATTAATAGAATCAGAACCAGAACCCCAGAATGGAAGGGACTCCAGAAGCCTTCTAATCCAACACATATCTGAATAAGAGTCTCTTCTACAAGTGGATGTCCAGGTTTTGCTGGGATGCTTCCAGGGAGGGAGAACCCACTACCCTCCACCCTAAGACAACCCATTTCTGTTTGGATGGAAGGGAGCCTAAATGGATTATTTCTAGCTTCTATTCCTTCCTCCTTCTGGGGCCAAGTAGATCAAGTCCAGTCAGCCTTTCACATGATGGCCTCCAAGCACCTGAAGTTAGCTCTTATGAACTGTCTCCCGCCTGAGTCCTCTGCAGGCTAAAGATTCTTGGTTCCTTCAAGCAATCTTCATGTCCCAAGGACTTGAGGCTCTTCACCATCTTGGATGCCCTCTGTCATCCTTGGATGCCCTCTTCTGGGTGCTTTCTAGTCTATCTACCTTCGTGAATAATACTCATTTACTTGACTGTGGCAGAGTACAGTGGGACTTTCACCTCTGCTCCTGAAGGTTCTGCCTCTTTTACCATACCTCAAGCTTGCTTGTGTCCCACTGTTCAGGCAAACTGACATAACCAAGTGTAAGTCTGTGGTCTGAAGTGGTAGCCCCAAAGCTAATGCCATTCTCATATATATGTATATATGTATACATGTATATATGTATACATGTATGCATATATATGTATATATGTGTACATGTATATATGTATATACATACATACACACACTCACATATATATATATATATATATATATATATATATATATATATATTATATATATATATATTAATATATAGTTAAATTAAGTTGATCTGAAACTTAATAAATATCAAATTTGACCCTTCAAAAGAGAACAGAGATGTGTGACCCTGGGCAAACCACTTAACGCCATTGCCTAGCCCCCTCCCCCCCAAAAAAAGAGAAAGAGGACTGTATGAAAGTGCTCATCTCTCAAATGTAGCTTATTTTTTTTAATTGAAGAATATAATGACTTCCAGCATGTAAATTTTAAAGTTGCTTGTCTGATTCCATTTGGCTTTCCTTCTGTTCCCTTCTGTTCATTAAAAAATTATTCAATGATCCTCATTCCTTTCTTTTTTTGGGGGGAGGAGAAAAAAACATATCATTTTATCCACTGTCCTTTTGCATTGGAAAAAGCAAACAAACAAAATCCTTGTGACAAATTTACATAAGCAAACAAAACATATTCCTGCATTCACTGTGTTCAAAAATGCATATCTCACTGCCTTGACTTCTGGGAGCCAAGATGGTGGAGTAAGCAGTAAATCTCCATAACTCTCCCATATTCACCTCTAAACAACCATAAAATAGCACCCCAAAACTAATCCTGGAACAGCAGAAACAGCAAAAAGGGTGAAACAATCTTTGAGCCCAAGAAACTTGGAAAGTTGGCAGGAAAGATCTGTCTCAGGTAAAAGGGGAGTGCAGTCCAAGACAGGAGGCAATCCAGCAAGCCAACAGCAAATCCCACATCAGCAAACCAGCAGTAGATCCTGAGCCTCAGTGCAGTGGAGCAGGCAAACAACTCAGATATTGGGTAACCACAGTCAGGATTACACAGGACATGGCAGCTGCAACATTAAAAGATTGGAGGTCATGGAACATGATACTCTGCAAGGCAAAGGAGCTAGTACTGCCACCAAAAATCACTTACCCAGTAAAATTAAGCATAATATATCAGGGGAAAAAATGGTCATTCAATGAAATCCTTTGATTTCAAGTTTTCATAAGGAGAAGACCAGAATTAAACCAAAAATTTGATCTCCAATATCAAGACTCAAGAAAAGCATAAGCAGGTGAAAAGGGGGGGAAAAAGGATTCAATAGGGCTAAACTGTTCACATCCCTGCATGGGAAGATAATACTTGTAATTCTTAAAAACTGTATCACTAATAGTACAGCTAGAAGGACTATACATAGACAGAGGGTATGGGTATAAGGTGAATTTGAGGGAATGATTTTAAAAAAAAACTTAAGAGAAGAGAAAGAGGACTACACTGGGTGCAGAAGGGAGAGGTAGAATGGGGCAAATTATTTCACATAGAGAGGTGCAAAAGACCTATTACAGTGGAGGGGAAGATGGGAGAGTGGGTAACAGGCATTGCTTGAACCTTACTCTCATAAGTTCAAAGAGGGAATATACATAGTCCCGTGAATATAGAAATCTATCTTATCCAACAGGGAAGGAGGGGAACAGATTAAGTAAAGGGGAGGGGACGGGGCCTGAGCGAAGAGAGGGCAAATCAGGGGAGGTGGTAGCAGAAGCAAAACACCGGTGAGGAGGGAAAGGGTGAAAGGAGAGAGAGGACAAACTGGAGAAAGAACATGTTGGGGGGAGATACACAGGTAGTAATCATAACTGTGAATGTGAATGGGATGAACTGTCCTATAAAATAGAAGTGAATAGCAGAGTGGATAAAAAAACAGAATCCTACAATATGTGATTTACAAGACACACACTTGAAGAAGAGGGACACAAAGAGTTAAGGTAAGGGGCTGGAGCAGAATTTATTATGTTTCAGCTGAAGTGGAAAAAAAAAGCAGGAGGAGCAATCCTGATCTCAGACAAAGCAAAAGCAAAAATAGACATAATTAAGAGGATAAGGAAGGAAACTACACTGGCTAAAAGGTACCATAGACAATGAAGCAATATCAATACTAAACATATATGCACCAAGTGGTATAGTATCCAAATTCTTAAAGAAGTTAAGTGAGTTACAGGAAGAAATGGACAGCAAAACTATACTAGTGAGGGCCCTTAACTCTCCCCTCTCAGAACTCAATAAATCCAACCAAAAAATAAACAAGAAAGAAACTAAAAAGTTAAATAGAAAAGTTAGACATGACAGACCTTTGGAGAAAACTGAATGGGAACATCAAGGAATATACATTTTTCTCAGCAACAAATGGCACTTACACAAAAATTGACCATGTAATAGGGCATTAAAAACCTCAAAATCAGGTGTAGGAAGGCAGAAATATTAAATGTATTCTGTTCAGATCACAATGCAATAAAAATTACATTCAACAAAGGGCAATGGAAAGATAGATGAAAAATTAATTGGAAGTGAAATAATCTAATCCTAAAGAATAAATGGGACAAAGAACAAATCATAGAAACAATCAATAATTTCATTAAAGAGAATGGTAACAATGAGACAACATACCAAAATGTATGGGATGCAGCCAAAGCAGTATTTAGGGGAGAATTTATTTCTCTAAATTCTCACATCAACAAAATGAAAAAAAAACAACAACAGATCAATGAATTGGGCATGCAACAACAACAACAACAAACAGACAAACAAAAAGACTAGAAAAAAGAACAAATAAAAACTCTCCAGTTGAACACCAAATTGGAAATCCTGAAAATCAAAAGTGAGATTAATAAGATTGAAAATTAAAAATAAAATTATTGAGCTAATAAATAAATCTAGGAGCTTGTTTTATGGGGAAAAAACCCCCAGCAAGATAGATAAGCCATTGATTAATTTGGTTAAAAAAAAAGAAAGAAAAAACCTCAATATCCAGTATCAAAAATGAAAAGGTTGAAATCACACCATTGAAGAAGAAATTTAAGCAAACATTAGGAAATATTTTGCCCAATTATATGCCAGTAAATCTGATAATCTGAGCAAAATTAAAGAATATTTACAAAAATATAAATTACCAAGATTAACAGATCAGGAAATAAAATGCCTAAATAATCCCATCTTAGAAAAAGAAATTTAAAAAGCCATTGATGAACTCCTTAGGAAAAAATCCCCAGGGCCATATGGGTTCACAAGCGAATTCTACTAAACATTTAAATAATGATTAATTCCAGTACTATATAAACTATTTGGAAAAATAGGCAAAGAAGGAATCCTACCAAACTCCTTTTATGACACAAATATGGTGCTGATACTTACAGCACGAAGAGCCAAAACAGAGAAAGGAAATTATAGACCAATTTCTGTAATGAACATTGGTGCAAAAAATTTGAACAAAATATTAGCAAGGTGATTAGAGCAATATATTGCAAGGATTATACACTATGACCAGGTGGGATTTATACCAGGAATGCAGGGTTGGTTTAATATTAGGAAAACTATCAACATAATTGACTATATCAATAAGAAAACCATCAGAAATCATATAATTATCTCAATAGATGCTGAAAAAAGCTTTTGACAAAATACAGCACCCATTCCTATTGAAAACACTAAAGAGCATAGGAAAAAAAGGGAGCATTTCTAAAAATAATAAGCAGTATCTATCTAAAATTATTAGCAACTATTATCTGTAATGAGGATAATCCCAATAAGATCAGGGGTGAAGCAAGGGCTGCCCATTATCACCACTGTTATTCAATATAGTACTAGAAATGTTAGCTATAGCAATAAAAGAAGAAAAAGAAATAGAATTAAAATTGGCAATGAGGAAACAAAACTATCACTCTTTGCAGATGATATGATGGTATACTTAGAGAATCCTTGAGAATCAACTAAAAAACTACTTGAAATAATTAACAACTTTAGAAAAGTTGTAGAAAATAAGATAAACCTACATAGACCATCAACATTTCTTTATATGACCAAAAAAGCTCAGCAGCAAGAGATAGAAAAAGAAATTTCATTAAAAATAACTGTAAACAGTATAAAATAGTTGGAAGTCTACCTGCCAAAATAAACCCAGCAACTGTATGAACACAATTACAAAACACGTTTCATGCAAATAAAGTCATATCTAAACAATTGGGAAAATATCGATTGCTCATGGGTAGGCTGAGCCAATATAGTAAAAATTACAATTCTGCCTGAACTAATTTACTTATGTAGTGCCATACTGATCAAACTACCAAAAATTTGTTTGATAGAGCTAGGAAAAATAGCAAAATTCATCTGGAAGAACAAAAGGTCAAGGTAATTAATGAAAAAATACAAAGGAAGGTGGCTCAGCAATACTAGATCTCAAACAATATTACAAAGCAGTAATCATCAAAACTATCTGATACTGGCTAAGAAATAGAGTGGTGCATCAGTGGAATAAACTAAGTACATAAGACACAGTAGTAAATTACCATAGCAACCTAGTGTTTGGTAAACCCAAAGACCCCAGCTTTTTGGATAAGAACTCACTATTTGACAAAAACTGCTGGGAAAACTGGAAAACAGTATGGCAGAAACCAGGCATAGACCAGCATTCACATTGTGTACTACGATAAGATCAAAATGGGTGCATGATTTAGACATAAAGGGTGACACCGTAAGCAAATTAGAAGAGCAAGGGAATAGTCTACCTGTCACATCTATGGGGAATGGGGGAATCCATGACTAAACAAGAGATACACATACAAATTCCACAAAGTGGAATGTAGATAATTTTGATTATATTAAATTTAAAAGCTTTTGTACAAACAAAACCAATGCAGTCAAGATTAGAAGGAGAGCAGAAAACTGGGAAACAATCTTTACAGCAAGTGTCTCTGATATTGGCCTCATTTCTAAAATATATAGAGAACTGAGTCAAATTTATAAGAATACAAGCCATTCCCCAATTGATAAATGGTCAAATGATCTGAACAGGCAGTTTTCAGATGAAGAAATCAAAGTTATCTATAGGCATGTGAGGAAGTGCTCTACATTTCTTTTGATTAGAGAAAAACAAATTAAAACAACTCTGAGGTACCACCTCACACCTATCAGAGTGGCTAACAGGATGAAAAAGGAAATAATAAATGTTGGAGAGTATGTGGGAATATTAGGATACTAATGCATGGTTGGTGGAGTTGCCAACTGATCCAACCATTCTGGAGAGCAGTTTGGAACTATGCCTAAAGGGCATAGTGTTGATCCAGCAATAGTATTACTAGATCTGCATCCCAAAGAGATCATAAAAAAGGGAAAAGGACCCACATACGCAAAAATATGTATAGCAGCCCTTTTCATGGTGGCAAACTATTGGAAATTGAGGGGATGTCCATCAATTGGGGAATATCTGAACGAACTGTGCTATATGAATGTAATGGAATACTATTGTGCAATAGGAAATGATGAACAGGCAGAAAAAAAAAACTTATACAAACTGATGCAAAGTGAAATGAGCAGAACCAGGAAAACACTGTATACAGTGTCAGCAGCATTGTGTGATGATCAACTATGAATGACTCACTCTTCTCAGAAACACAATGATCCAAGACAAATACAAAGGACTCACAAAGGAAAATGCTATCCACATCCAGAAAAAGAACTAATGGACTCAATGCATATCAGAACTTTTTTTTTCATTTACTTTATTCTTTTTTTGTGTTTTTTTAATTTTCATCTGTTTCTTCTTTCACAACTGTTACTAATATGGAAATATGTTTTACATGATAGCATGTGTGTAACTTATCTCAAATTGTCTACCATTTTCAGAAGGGGGAGGGAGGGATGGAGAAAAAATTAAAACTCAAAATTTTGTAAAAATGAATGCTAAAAATTGTTTTGATATGTAATAGGGAAAAAAATAAAGTACTATTTAAAAATGCGTATCTCATTCTACACCTTGAGTTCATCATCTCTCTGTCAGGAGGCAGCTAACATGCTGCAGTCTTAATTCATCATTGAATTAATCAAGCAACATGCACTTATCAAACTTTTACTATATGCCAGGTACTATGCCAAGTGTTGGGGATAGAAAGAAAAACTAAAAACTAAAACTAAAAACAGTCCATGTCCTCAAGAAGCTAACATTCTAATGAGGGAGACCAGGTGGAAACAAGATATTATGGAAAAATGGGGGGGACATGGGCAGATTGGAAGGGACCAGAAAATCATGTCACTGAAGGGGAAATTTGAGCTGAATCTTGAAGGAAGCCAGGGAAATTAAGAGATGAAGGGGAGGGGCTAAATAAAATTCAGTGTTGTGATTCTCCAAAGCTTCAGAGGGCAGGACCATTATCAGTGGATGGAAGTTACAGGAAAAGCAGACAGTTAACTGCCATAATGAAATGGACTGCTTTCACTTGTTGCTACCTAGAATCAGATTCGAGCTGGAATGAACAAACGAATGAATATCATTTGTTAAGTGCGTATGCGCTAAACACTAGGGGGTACAAATACATAGGGAGACATTTCCTGCTCTCAGGAAGCTCCCATTCTAATGGAGACAATGCTTAGGGAAGGTTTCAGCTGCAAATCAGAGGGAAAGGTCCTGTGGTCCTCAGGGTAAAGCAGTAAAATAGTTGGCTCTCAGACATCTAATCCAGGGCTCATCCCGCTCATCCAACCTGCCTCAATAGGACCGGTGGATTGAGAGCTAGGATAATGAGGAGGAGGAGGACAGCAGCCCTTATATAAGCCTTTAAGTTTTGCAGTCTTGCACAAGTGTTATTTGATTTCATCCTCACAGCGACTCCATAAAACAGCTGCTGTTATTATTCCCAGTTTACAGACGAGCAAAATAAAAACCCTTTGTACATTTAAAGTGCTAAAACAAACAAACAAATAAACAAACAAACAAATAAATAAATAAATGTAAGCCATTACATTATTAGAGAGGCAACTAGGTGGCTCAGTGGATAGAGTGCTGGGACTGGAGTCAAGAACACTCATCTCTGTGAGTTCAAATCTGACCTCAGACACCGACTTGCTGTATGACCCTGGGCAAGTCACTTAACCCTGTTTGACTCAGTTTCCTCAACTGTAAAATGGGATCCTGGCAGACCACTCTGGTATCTTTGCCAAGAAGACCCTATAAAAAATGGAGTCATGAAGAGTTAGACATGGCTAAATGACTTAACAAAAACATGTACCAGGTACTATTCTAGGTGCTAGGTACAAAACACAGTGAAAGACAGTCCCTGCCTTTAAGGAGCTTACAATGTAGTGGGGGAGACAACTTGCAAATATATACAAAGATCAAATGAGTTAATATTTGTAAAGCCCTATATAAAGGCTAGCTATTATTATTATCATTTGCCTATCCTTCAAGATACTATAAAATATGGTGGCCATCCTGCCTGTCCAGGCTTATCGAATAATAATATCCAAACTAGACTAGTTCCTCACTATTGCTTGTAGTTCTCTATATTTTCCAGTCTCCATTCCTTTGCTAACACAGTTTCTTATTGCAAGTACTCTCTTGCTCCCCTCCCATTCCTGTTAAGGTTCTGGTCCAGCCTTTACAATCCCACTTAAATGCCACTTCCCTGAGTTCTTCCATCATATCCATGCCCCAAGTCATTAATGATCTCTCCCCTTCTTACCTCCTCTATCACTTTGTAAGTTTCTTATAAGCATGGTATAGTACAGCACTTCTCAAGGTGTGGTCCAGGGACCTCTGGGGGTCCCCAAGACCCTTTCAGGGGGTCTTTGAGATCAAAGCTAATACAACACATATCAATAGATAGGAACCCCATAAACAAAGGCTCTTGGGATGGGGGTCCTCATTTTAAGAATAAATAGGGATCTGAGGCCAGAAGGTCTGAGAGCTAGTCCAGAAGTGGAAGGAGAAACACTGGTCTTGGAGTCTGAAGATCTGGGTATGAGTTTTGGAGCTTGTTGCTGAGTAATTGCATGCTTTGGGTAGGTTATTTAACCTCTCTAAGCCTGTTTCCTCATCAGTAAATGGAGATAATACTTATGCTACTTTCCTCACAACATTGGTGTGAGGAAATTGCTTAGCAAATATGGTTGTTGTTTGTCCTTTGTTTTCCAAGAGGATTGCCCATAACATCACAGGATGATGTCTTGACTTGTGCTTGAATCGGATTTAAGTGAGGCAGAGTTGCCCGAAGTCATCAGCCTCACTTTTTCTTCTTGAGTCATCAAAGTCCATTGGCAGGACAAAAGTCTTTTTTTTTTGTTTTGTTTTTTGTTTTGGCTAGGCAATGGGATTAAGTGACTTGTCCAGGGTCATACAACTAGTAAGTGTTATGTGTCTGAGGTCGGATTTGAAGTCAGGTCCTCCTGAATCCAGGACCGGTACTCTATCCACTGCACCATCTAGCTGCCCCAGCAGGACAAAAGTCAAGGCAACTGGTGATACCCTGGGATGCAATGGACGACCTTGGCATCTTCAATGTGTGACCAAGGTCTAAGTGCTCCACAGTGCCTGCTTCATGTCCATTGGAACAAATTGCTCTCGTCTGCCCATTCCAATGGAGTAAAGTATTTAAATGCTTGGGGTAGACCTCCCCATAACTCTTTTGTTTTGAGACCTGTTGGTTCCCCTCACCCTGGTTTAGCCCAATCTGCTGGGTTGGTTTTCCTGGGGTGTGGATGCTATAGCTTCTTGGAGGCACAGGCAAGGGTTGGGTGAATCAGGTAGACACCAAAAGTGAATCAACAGCCCTCCTTGTTTTGGAGGTGCTAGTCCTCCTGAACACCTCATACACCCCAGTTAGCAAATATCACTGCATTATAAAGAGCTCTGACTATAGCTTTGTCTTCTGATCATCCATATTTCTGTCTCATGTCCCACCATTCATGAGAGCAGGGACCATGTCCAATATAGACCTTTTAGTCCTCTCTGGGGCCTGCTCCATGATGTGCACACAGTGGGTGCTTTATCAAAGTGTGTTGAATTCCCTGGGATCCAACTACCGATTCCACAGACCCCAGGAAAAGCTCAGGTTGTTCCCATCACCGGCCACAAGGTGGCGTATGTTCTTTATCAATGTGGTTAACCCGCTCTCTCAATAAAACACTGTGGCTTTCCTATTTTGGAGAACTTTCTGTTTAGAATTATTCTAGAAGAACAAAAGTTGTGCACTTTACATTTCCAGAAGGGAGCAATTAGACTTGATTCCCTTAAGTTTTCCTTCCAAGTGCCTCTGATTCATTCATCAAATCACAATTGTAGACCATTAGAGCTGGAGAAGTTGGAACGGAGTTTTTGTCCAATCAATCAACATTAATTTGTTAAATGCTTACTGTGTATCAGGCCCTATGGTAAGCACTGGTGATACAAAGAAAAAGCAGAATCAGTCTTTACCCTCAAGGAGCTTACGCTCTAGAGGGGGAGACAAAATAGAAAATAAAAATAAATGAAATATAAATAAATAGGTACATACAAGACACAGGAAGAGTGGATGGGACATTAGAGAGGAAGACCCCAAAGCAGGAGGCACTGCAGAAGGTGGAATGTGAGCTGAATCTGGAAGGAAGCCAGAAAGTGTCAGAGTCAGAGGTGAAGGAGAGCATCATAGGCATGACGGAACAGCTGGTGCAAAGACATGGAGGTGGGAGATGAAGCCAGGAGGGACATTAAAGCATCGACTCTCAAGCAGAATAAATCCAACCTCTCTTCTATACTACAGCCCTTCTAATACCTTAAGATGGGTGTGATTGTCCAAAAAACCCTCTTAGGGCTTGGGGATCTCTCTGAGCTCTCTGAGGACTTGGCTCTAGACCCACATCCTTCCACTACCCCTTTCCAGGAAATTCTATCTCCCCATGCTTGAAACTTCCATTCTCTCCAGCAGCTCGGCCAGGCCATAATTGTGATCTTCAGGTACATTGAGAGGGGCAAAGATCCCAGAAATTAGGAAGGGGCAGTCCTGCTGGTCTCTGCCCTGGGTACAGTGCTGGGGGGGGGTCATAGTTTAAGAAGGATGTTGATAAGTTGGAAGGTAACCCGAGGAAGGTAGCCAGAATGGTTGTTTGATTTCATGTCACATGACAGTCAGTCAAAGGAACTGGGAATGTTTAACCTGGAGAAGAAAAGACTGGGGGTGGTGGTCCAGGGGTGGGATATGCTAGTTGTCTTCAAGCATAGAGGACCATCATTGGGAAAAGAGATCAGGCTTCTGTGTGGCTCTCACCCAAAGTGCTTGATTTTACAAGTGAGCCAGGAGAGACATTTAATTTAAGAAAAAAAAACCATTGAAATACATAGCACAGTAAGACAAATCACAATAAAACAAGAGTTCTCCAGCATTTTCGTGCATTGTGGACACATGGTAATCAAGTAATGCCTACTTACACTTGAGAATACGGTTTTGAAAAGTATAAAATAAAATTAATAAGATTAAAATATATTGAAATGCAGTTATCAAAATATTAGAAAGGCAAATACACAGACCCCAGCTTAAGAACCCCTGAAATGGATGATTCCTCTCATACTCTGACCTATGCTCATCGTCAGTGGGGAGAATGGGAACCTATGAGGACCATCTGTTAGGGACACATATTCAGGGAACATAGGCAAAGGAGCATCTCAGACCTCCAAAGCTGCAGGACTGCTGAGCTCTTCTGGTGATGTGAAGGTGCTGCTCTCACTGGACCTGCTTCCTATTGGAAATCATTAGTTGACACAGTGGGTAAAGTGCTAGCCCTGGAGTCAGGAAGACCTGAGTTCAAATCCTGCCATAGACCTTTACAAGCTGTGTGACCCTGGGCAAGTCATTTAACCTATGTTTGCCTCAGTTTCCTCAAGGATAATATGGTGAGAATTATACTGCCCAGAGGGCAAGCCTACTGGTCTCTTCTCACTTCATATCACAGGTGGGAATGGCCCTTCCTGGCTAGCAGCTGCCTTTTGGCACATAAATTGTCTTCAAAAATTTCTTTTATGTTTGATTTTAATTTTTTTTTTCATTTTAAGCGTACTCATTCTCCCCTTTTAGTTGAGGTGTGTGTGTGTGTTAGGGAGGGTTTAGGAGGGTTCCTAAAGAATGATTTTGGGGTGGAAATACTCCATGAGTGTCAAGTGGGAAAAAATAATTCCCCTTAGAACTCAAGTACACCTTATATAAAATAAATATCCACCCCATGAGGTTTGTGGCTGTTTCCTTTGTGGCCCATGGGTTATATTCATCCCCTCCCAGTCCCAGCCATCTCCCTCCCTTCTTTGGAAGGCTACATCATGTCATCACATCTTGGGCTGCAGACAGAGCTGGGAGAGAAGCTGGAGGATACTGGCAAAGGAATGAAAAAGAGATTTCTGTTCTGCTGGGGGCTTGAATCTCTCCAGAAGTTGTGTGTGAGTGTATGTGTGTGTGAGTGTATATGTGAGTATATATGTATGTATGTATGCATGTGAGTGTGTTTGTGTGTGTGTGAATGTATATGTGAGTACATATGTATGTATGTATGTGTGTGTGTTTGTGTGTGTGTGTGTGTGTGTGTGAGTGTATGTGAGTGTGTGTGTGTGAGTGTGTGTGTTGATTCCGCTCTCTCTTCTATTTACAATATGTAAAGAAACAGGAGGGAGAGAATGGGTTCAAATCATCCAAGGCTCCTGGGCCTGGGCTTTGGCCAAGAAGACCAGCCTTAGTCTTTTACTATCTAGCCTGGTGGTCTTTATTTTGCCTTCATGGATGGCCTTCCTTTCAATGCTAAGTTTCTTCAGAGTACTTAAAGTGTAAATTGATTTACCAACATGTAACTTCCCTGAATCAGAGAACTGGAGAGTTGGAAAGGACTGTTTAGGCCATCCCATTCATAAAGGAGCCCTAATTATAACCTGTCCAGCCTCTGTCTGAAGGCTTCCCAAGGGAGGAACTCCCTACCTCTCCGGGGCCCATGTGGACAGCTCTCTGTGTTACAAAGCCTTTCCTGATATCAGGCCTGAATCAGCCTCTCTGTGGCGCCCCCCTAGTGCTCCTATGAGACCAGAAGCCTAATCCCTCATCCACAAGTTGGCCTTTCAAATATTTGAGTGTAACCTCTTAAAGAAATGTCTCTTGCATCAACTGACATCCATTGAAGAATGGAGAAGTGGGAAGAGCTCTGGATTTGGGATCAAGGACTGCGGGGTTCCTCTCTGACTCTGCTGCTAGCTGTGTGGCTGTGGGTGAGGCACTTCCCCTCTCTGGCCTCATTCTTTTCATCTGTAAAATAAGGGGTTGGACTAAATGTTCTCTGAGATTGCTTCTCTGGGAGTCAAGTCAACAAGGGCTTCCTTGGTGCCAAGCCCTGAGCTAAAAGCCTAGGGATACAAAGAAAGCAAAACACAAACAATCAAAGAACGACAAAGATCCCAGCTGCCCTGGCCCTCGAGGGGCTCCCACTCTGATGGGAGCGGGTAGCAAGGGCAGAGCTGTCTCTGGGATCTCCTAAACAGAAGCATTTCTTGGGGAAATGAGGCCCCAGGGAAGCTTCACCAGGATGTACAAAATAGCCAAGAGGAACAGCTGAGCTAACTGTGGGGTCTGGAGAGAGCCAAGAGCCGGGCGGGTAAAGTTTGCTTGGTTTATTGAACGAGTGTCATCCCTGACAGACATCAGAGAGCAGCAGCCTGAGACAAAAGCGACTTCCTCCTTCTCATGGGGGTTGCTGTTTGCACTTGACCTCAGGGCGTTCCGAGTGGGCTCGGCCCTGGCACTGCAAGGTGGAGGGCCAGGGCAGTGGGCCAGGTCCTTCGGAGCTCACTTCATTTTAGCTGGGGAGAAAGAGCCTGATACAAGGGAGTCACTGGGACAGTGGGGCCGCAGGGACTCTACCTGCCTCAACCTGACACCCCGGAATCTGTCATGATCATTGTCCCAACTCTAGTTTGCTGGCACCTTGAAATTTGCCTGGTTTAACCCTCTTAGCAACCTTGGAAGAGAGGGAGCCCCCCATTTTACAGATGAGGAAACTGAGTCCCTGAGAAAGGAAGTGACTTGCTCAAAGTCCCGCAGTACTAAGCAGGGGAACAGAGATTCACATCCCAGTCTTCTCCAGCAGTGGTCACCAGAATGAAGTCTGGGACCCCTCAGAGGCCCAGACCTGATTATGAAAAGGTGGGACCTGACCCCGAGGGATGTGTGGTCAACCAATCAGAAAGTGAGAAAATGAGTGGGCCAGGATCAGTAGGATCAGGTATTTAAAGCTGGAGGGGCTATCTAGTAAATTTTTTTTTTTTTGAGCTAGGCCATGGGGTTAAGCAACTTGCCCAGGGTCACACAGCTAGTAAGTGTTATGTGTTGGAGGCTGGATTTGAACTCAAGTCCTCCTGAATCCAGGGCCAGTGCTCTATCCACTGCGCCACCTAGCTGCCCCATCCATGTGCTGGTTCATAAGTGAATGTGTTAGCCTGAAGTAGAGAAGACACAGTGGGGGCATGATAGCTATCTTCAAACATTTTTTCTTTTCTAAGAAGAAAGGGAATTTGTCTCTTTTTTTTCCCCCTCAGTGAAGTATGAGCCTCACCCTTCCACTTACATACATTGTATATATGTATATATACATATATGTACACGTGTACATACATAGAAGAAGAGAATAATTGAAAGAACAGGTATGTACAATAGAAAATTTTCAACAAAAATGAAAGGGATGTCAGTTCAAAAGCATTTATTAATCACTAACTGTTTGCTAAGGACTGGAGATGCAAATGCAAAATGAAAGAATGACCATCTGGACGGAATGTCACAGCAGCGTGGATTGGAAGCCAGAAAGCCAGGTTCTGCTCCCAGACTTGCTACTAATTGGCTTTGTTACCTCTGACAAAGCTATCTCCCCTCCCTGGGCTTCAGTTTGGTTGTCTCTAATATGAGGGCATTAAATCAGATAGCTTCTAAATCTCCTGGAGGCTCTATGATCCTGTGCAGGAGCTTTTAAATAGCAAATGGCTCTCCAGAATGGTAGGACCAGTTCATAACTCCACCAAAAGTTCATTAGTGTCCCAATTTTTCCACATCCCCTGCAACATTGGTCATTTTCTTTTTCTGTCATGTTAGCCAACCTGATAGATGTGAGGTGCTATCGCAGAAACATTTTAATTCGTATTTTTCTAATCAGTACAGATTTAGGGCATTTTTCAGGTGACTATGGATAGCTTTGATTTCTTCATTTTAAAACTGCCTGTTCCTATCCTTTGACCACTTATCAGAAAGGCTTGTATTTTTATAAATTTGACTCCATTCCCTCTATATTTGAGAAGAGTCCTTTATCAGTGAAACTTGCTGAAAAAATTTCCCCCAAGTTTTCTGCTTTCTGATCTTGGCTGCATTGGTCTTATTTGTGCAAAATATTTTCAATTTAATGTAATCAAAATTATCCATTTTACTTCCTGTGATTCTCTCTCTCTCTTGTTTAGTCATAAATTCTTCCTTTACCAATAGATCTGACAGGTAAAATTTTCCATGCTACCCTAATTGCTTATGATATCACACTTTATGTCAAGCGTGTACCTCTTTTGACCTCATCTTCTTATAACTTGTGAGATGTTGGTCTGTACCTAATCTCTGCCAAACTGCCTTCCAGTTTTCCCAGCGATTTTTGTGAAATGGTGAGTTCTTGTACCAAAAGCTTGGATCTTTGGGTTTATCAAATACTAGATCACTATGGCCATTTACTATGGTGTATTGTGTGCCTAATCCATCCCACTGATCCACTACTCTATTTCTTAGGCAGTATTACATTGTTTTCATGATCACCACTTGGTAATACAGTTTGAAATCTGGTACTGCTAGGTGATCATCCTTCACTCTTCTGTTAATCTGGACAATTTATACTTTTGTAAATATTCAACCATTTCACTTAGATTGTTAGAATTAGTGGCGTATAATCAGGCAAAATACCTCCTAATAGTTGCTTTAGTTTCATGTTCATTGGTGGTAAATGAATCTTCTTCATTTTTGGTGCTGATAATTTAGTTTTCTTCTTTCCGTTTTTAAGTCAAATTAACCAATGGTTTATCTATTTGTGTGTGTGTGTGTGTGTGTGTGTGTGTGTGAGTGTGTGTGTGTATGTGTTATAAAACCAACTCCTAGTTTTATTTATTAGTACTGTGGCTTTTTTACTTTCAATTTTATTAGTCTCTCCTTTGTTTTTCCATATTTCCATTTTGGTGTTTAATTAAGGATTTTAAATTTGTTCTTCTAGTTTTTTTTTTTTATTGGTTGCCTATTGATATGCTTTTCCTCTTTTTTACTGACATAAGCATTTAAACATATAACTTTCCCCCTAACTACTGCTTTGGCTGCATTCCACAAATTTTGGAATGTATCTCAATCTTCTCATTCACTGTAATGAAATTATTGATTGTTTCTATGATTTGTTTTTTGACCCACTCATTCTTTTGAATTAGATTATTTAGTTTCCAATTAATTTTTAAATCTATGCTTCTATGGCCCTTTAGTGAATATAATTTTTATTGCCTAATGATCTGAAAAGGTCTGAAAATTTCCTCCTATAACTCATTTAATATTTCTGCTTTTCTGCATTTGGTCATGAGATTTTTAATGCCTCAATACACGGTCAATTTCTGTGAAGGTGCTGTGTATAGCTAAGAAAAAGGTATACTCCTTTGTATTCCCATTCATTTTCTCCAGAGATCTATTATATCTAACTTTTCTAAAATTTCATTCACCTTCTTAACTTCTTTCTTTCTTATTTATTTTATGATTAGATTTATCTAGTTCTGAGAGAGGAAAATTGAGGTCCCCCACTAATATGGTTTTACTATTTCCTCCTATAACTCATTTAATTTTTTCTTTAAGTATTTGGATGCTATGCCATTTGGTGCATACGCTTAATATTGATAGTACTTCATTGTCTATGGTACTTTTTAGCAAAATGTAGTTTCTCTGCTTATCTCTTTTAATTAGGTCTATTTTTGCTTTTGCTTTGTCTGAAATCACAATTGTTACCCCTTCCTTTTTCTTTTTTTTCTTCCTCTTTTTTTTTACCTCAACTGAAGCATAATGGATTCTGCTCTAACCATTTATTTTAACACTCTATGTGTCTTTTTGTTTCTTGTAAACAATATATTTTAGATTCTGGTTTCTAATCCATTCTGCTATCTACTTGCATTTTATGGGTAATTCATCCCCTTCACATTCAGTTATGTTTACTAACTGTGTATTTCCCTCCATTCTATTTTTCCCCATTTAGCACTCTTTCTCTCTTTTTACACCATCCCTGCTCAAAAATCTGTTTTGCTTCTGATCATTGTCTCCCTTAATATGCCCTCCCCTCTGTCATCCCTCCCTCCTCTTATCCCCTTCCATTCCTACTTCCCAGCTGAGTAAGAGAGATTTGTATACCCAATGAGTGTGTATGTTATTCCATCTTTGAACCAATTCTAATGAGAGTGAGGTTCAAGTCTTGCCCACTATTCCCTCTTCCATTTTCTTCTCAACTGTAAAAGTTTTTCTTTTTGTGCCTCTTCTATGTGAGATAATTTTTCCAATTCTTCTTCTCCCTTCCCTCTTATACCAGGACATCCCTGTTTCTTACTATTTAACTTTTTTGAAATCGTCTCATCATAGTCAACTTACACCTATGCCCTCAGCCTATGTATACTCTTCTAACTGCCCTAATAATGATAAAGTTCATAGGAGTTACAAATATTATCTTTCCATATAGGAATACAAACAGTTTAACCATATTAAGTCCATTAAGATTTCTCTTTCATGTTTACCCTTTTATGCTTCTCTTGGGCCTTGTGTTTGAAAGTCAAATTTTCTATTGAGCTCTGGTCTGCTTAAAAGTCCTCTGTTTCATTAAATAACCATTTTCCCCCCTGAAGGATTAGACTGTTTTTTCTTGATAGGTTGTTTTTTGTTGTAACCCTGCTCCTTCACCTTCTGAAATATCATATTCCAAACCCTTCATTCCTTTAATGTGGAAGCTGCTAAAACTTGTGTGATCCTGACTGTGGTTCCAAAATATTTGAATTATTTCTTTCTGGCTATTTGCAATATTTTCTCTTTGACCTGGGAGCTCTGGAATTTGGTTATAATATTTCTGGAAGTTTTTCATTTGGGATCTTTTTTTAGGAGGTGATCAGTAGATTCTTTTAATTTCCATGTTGCCTTCTTGTTCTAGTATATCAGGGCAGTTTTCCTTGATAAAATTTCTTGAAATATGATGTCCAGGCTTATTATTATTATTTTTTTGATCATGGCTTTCAGGTAGTCCAATAATTCTTAAGTTATCTTTCCTCAATCTACTTTCTTTTCCAGGTCAACTATTTTTTCATATTTTTTCCCATTTCCCCCTATTCTTATGACTTTGTTTTATTGTTTCTTGATGTCTCATGGAGTCATTAGCCCCAACTTGCTCAATTCTGTTTTTTTTTAGGCAATTGGGATTAAGTGACTTGCCCAAGGTCACACAGCTAGTGTCAAGTGTTTGGTCTGAGTCTGGATTTGAACTCCGGTCCTCCTGACTTCAGGGCCAGTGCTCTATCCACTGCGCCGTGTAGCTGCCCTTCAATTCTAATTTTTAAGGAATTATTTTCTTCAATGAACTTTTGTACTTCTTTTGCCATTTGACCAATTATGCTTTTTAAGGTGCTCCCTTCAGTGAATTTTTAAGCCTCTTTTGCCATTTGGCCAATTCTGTTTTTTAAGATGTTAATTTCTAATGTATTTTTTGTGCCTCTTTTAGCAAGCTGTTGACATTCTTTTAATAATTTTTTTATATCACTCTCATTTCTTTTCCCATTTTTTCCTCCACTTCCTTTATTTGAATTTTTAAAAAATCATTAAAAAAAACAACAACAAACCTCTTCCAGTAATTCTTGTTGGACTTGTGTCCCATTTGCTTTTTTCTTTGAAGCTTTGCTTATAGCTGTTTTGATATCATGGTCTTCTGCTGAGTTTGTTCTTGATCTTCCCTGTCACCATAGTAGTTTCTTATAGTCAGGTTCTTCTTTTTTTGTTGCTTGCTCATTTTACCAGCCTATTTTTTTTTTACTTTTAAGTTTATGCTAAATTGGGTTCTGCTCCTAGAGTGGGGGTGGGGTATTGTCTCAAGCTTTTGTGCTGCTGTTTTCAGAGACAGTTCTGTGGGTCTGTAAGTTTCCAGTGCTTCTAAGGTGGTGTGATCCAAGGAAAAGTGTGACCATAGCTCAACTGACCTGAGTGCTGGTCTTTACTCAGGAAGGGACCTTGTTCCCCTGCAGCTCTCCTCTTTGCCCTGGAACTGTGAGCAGGTCCCCAGTTTTGCTGTGGCCACAAGTGCTAGGGCCCCTTTCTGCCTTGGAAATAAGACCAGGGCCCCTGCTTCCTTGTGAGAGACCACTCTTCTCTGCCTTGGAATTATGAACAAGGCTTCCTCTCTCTTGTGGCCACAAGCACTAGTGTTCTCCTTTGCCTTGAAACCATGACCTGGAACTGTGTGTAGGTGATACACAAGGGTCCTGTACCCAGTGACAGCAAAGAGTCTCCTATAATCTCTTTCTAATTGTCTGATCCCCTAGTTGAATCTCTCTTTCCCTCCCCCAACCCAATTCTTTAGTATCAAATTCTTAAAAAAAAAATCCTTATTCAGGCTCCATGGATAAACTCCAGAGGGTCCATGAACTTGTAAGGGAAAAATTTTGCATCTTTATTTTCACTAACTTCTAATTAATTTCCATCAACTAGTTTAAAACATTATTCTGCAAAGGTCTGAAGGCTGTACCAGACTCCCAAAGGAATCCAGGCAGGGCTGTGCTGGAGCCAGCTGAAACCAACTATGGAGAGCCGATTGTTAAATCTGCAGAGTGAGCAATCACACCTTGAAAACAGCAAACAGGACAAATCAGGGGTTGATTTGTCATTTTGTTGATTGTCCAGACTTAAGAAAATAATGAAGAATAATATAATAATAATTAATAATAATTTAATTATAAAAATAAATAATAAAATTAAATATAATAATAATAAAAATTAAACTTAAAAGTGTCTCAACACATTCCAGAGAGCTAGTTGTTAAACTTTTGAAAACACATCCCCAGGTCCAGGGGGAAAAATGATGAATAGCTCCTACTTTAAATAAGATAAAGGTAAAAAGACATCATTTTTATGCCATGAAGCAAAGTAAATCTTCATGGGCTCATAAATCATAGATCTAGACCTCAAAGGGACCCAAGAGGACATCTGGTCCAACTCCCTTGTTTAACAGGTGGAGAAACTGAGGCAGAGTTTAAGTGACTTGCCAAAGGTCAGAGATAGGATTTGAACCCTAACCTCTGACCCCAGAGCCATTGCCTTCTCTGTTGTGCTTTTCTCCTAGGGCATGTAGAAAACAATTTTATAGTTTCAATCACATGAGAAGCTGGCTGCCTAGAGACCATATTGCCGAGATGTTCTATCTTCTGTCCAAATCTGTCCATGCACATTTTATTAAGCAGAAGCATGAGCGACTGCTCACTGGGTCCAGGCACCCATTCGTTCTGGGAGAATGATTACAACCAACTTCGGAGACTTGGCTGGGGTGTGTTCCAGAGCCATTTGAAGCATTCTGGCCTAATTTGGCATTTGTTTTGGACTGGAACTGAGGAAGGTGTCAACGGGGAGCTAAGCAGGGATGTAATGGAGATAAATCTTTGCCACACCCTCCCAGGATCCTACATATTTGTGGCTTAGGATGTGGAGGGAGTCTGATCACAGTTGATGAGTTAATAAGCCCCATCCCACACTACCAGAAAATGTAAATGCTACTGACAGTAGTTTCATTCAACAAGCATTCATGAAGCACCTACTGTGTGTCAGTCACTGGGCAAGGTGCTAGGGATACAGAAACAAAAGTAAATCAATCCTTGCCCTCAGGGGGCTTCCCTTCTGTTGGGGAGGCACAGCATGTACACAAATAAGCATAGAACCCTGAAGCCTGAGGAGGGAGAAATCCCTAAAAATGATGGGAGCCAGTGAATATTTTGAAAGAAGAGGCAAAGCCTGCATTGTTCCTTGAAGGAAGAAAGGGTCCTGAGAGGCAGAGATCAAACAAAAGGTCAGCCAACAAGCGTTTATTAATACCTACTGTGTGCCAGGCACTGTGCTGGGTGCCAGAGATACAAAGACAAATGTCTTATCCTCCAGGACCGCACGTTCTATTGAGGGGAAAACAAGACAAGTGAAACCAAAATACAAACGGCTTGGATTCAAGTCCCCCTGGAGAATGTAAACTTGTTGGAAGGGACTGTTTCACACAATGTTTGATTGACTGGGGGACCTGGGATGTGGCTGAGACTCCCGGGACATTAGTCTCCTTCCCTGTCAAAATGGAAAGTAGAACTCGATGACCTAAGAAATCTATGACCCTAGAATAAAATGTGCATTCTACAACATGGCAAATGTGCTCATTTGTTTTTCCTGACTATACGTATTTGATACAAGGGACAGATGCTTCTCTGGGGATATGGATTAGTGTGTAATGAAAGACACGGAAAAACATTTCAAATGTAAAACACAGTCGAATTGGCCAGACTGTGCTCTGATTAGATTTTCCATTTCCAGACCAAAGTCACCACTATGGTTTTTTCCATCTCTAAGTCTATGGGTCACTTCTCCATTCTCTGGATCTCATTTTTCTGACTTCCATAAGGAGTAGGGGATGAAGGTGAGGTGTGTTCTATCGTGCTCAAGGCTAGATGAGTCACTTAAGCCCTTAGTGTCCCAGGTAGCTCTCTAAGATGATAACACACAGGACAACTACTGGTTTGCTTGGTGGAGGGAGTTTACTCATGGAGAATTCCCTTTGCCAATGAAATCACAGGTCTATCCAAAGAAATTAGAAAAAAAAATGTAATTTGGAATTGAACATGGTATGGACAAAACTACTTTTCCGGTTTGGGCTGACCACATGCTTGTGACAAGCATGGAAGTGAACTGGTGCTTTGAGATGACAAATCAATCACCTTATTGGCCAATGAGCAGGAAGAGCTGATGACTTATTGGACCTCTCAGAAAGGTGCTGAAATTCATCCCTGGTCTCTTCTTCCTTGGACTCCATGTGACAAGCAGTTTTCCCATGAGACCTGGGGGTCCGGGGCCACTCCACTGAGCAGAAATGGTGAACCTGAGCATATGGGAGCTAAAGTCCATGTTGTGGCCAAGTCATCTTGACTATGGGTTTAGGGCTGCCTCTTCAGTCTTCTTTCCTCATCTTGGGTGAATGAGTAATAATTCTGTCTGGGCTTGGAGTCCAGACTGCCCTGTGACTCTGAGAGGTGCTCCTGGATCCTTTGGTTCGAGATGAGTAACAACAAGGGAAGAAGTCCCCAGCAACCATTCAGGTGTCCTTGGAGCAGATAACCACCATTAAGAGCCTAAGCCAAGCTGAGATGTAAAGTGCTTACTCAGCAGTCCTGCAAAACGGCTTTTTGTTTTGAGAAGGTTTAAGCACCAACTATGGCAGTAGTTATAAATTAAGTTACCGAACCCTGGTTTCACTTTTTCTTATGAATGTTTTGTGTATAGGAAATAAATACTTGTCCCCTACCTGATTCATATTGTACATTAGGA
Organism: Phascolarctos cinereus; assembly: GCF_003287225.1. Lineage (NCBI taxonomy): Eukaryota > Metazoa > Chordata > Mammalia > Diprotodontia > Phascolarctidae > Phascolarctos > Phascolarctos cinereus. Next base: position 20,556,455 of record NW_027555625.1, on the reverse strand, counting down.
ATTCCTTTCTTCTCCTCCCCTCCCCCACCACTCCTTGCTTTTGAAGAAAACCTAGACATAAGTCAAAGTCTAAGCCTTAAGCATTTTTTCCCTTGATAGTGTCAAGGGTAGAAGACATAATAAGCCAAAGAGAAAAGGAGGCTCCCCCAGAATTAAACCCAGTCTAATCACATCCATATATTCAGAACAGAGGGCCCCACAAGTAGAGAACAGGGAATAGAACGCCAGAGCCCTTTGGGCCCAGTAGAGGTTATTAATGTTAGAATAATTTTGGGAGGTTAAGGCACTGGCAATTGGGAGGACTGAGAAAGGTTACCAGGTAGCCCTTGAGCTGAGCCTGGAATTCTAAGAGATAGAGATGAATGAATGATTGAATGAATTAAAAACACATTTATTAAGCATTTCTATATACAAAGCACTGTGCTGAGTCCCGGGGATACAAATAAAGAGGCGAGGCAGTTCATACCCTCAAGAAGCCCAGTTACCACCCTTCTTGACCTGTCTGCAGCATTTAATGCTTCACCACCTTCTCCTGGCTTCTCTCTCCTCTCAGTTTTGGTGACTCCGTTCTCTCCTCATTCTCCTCCTATTTGACTATTCTTTCCCAGTATTTTTTCTATTCCTTCATCCCTCACATACCCAATAACCATAGTTATCCCCAAAGTCCGGTCCTGGGCCCTCCTCTTTTTGCTCTGTTTGGTTCTTAATGCCCATTACAACTGACCTTTCTAGCCTTATCGCACATTATCCCCACCTACAAACTGTTTAGTCCATTAAGCCTGGCCTTCCCACTAGTCCTCACACACAGCTCTCCATCTCCCATCTTTATGCCTCTGCATCAGCTGGCCCCATGCCTGGAATGTACTCCCTCCTTACCTCCGTCTGTCATAATTCCTAGTTTCCTTCAAGATTCGACACAAGTTCTACCTTATAATAAAGCCTTTCTTGACCCCCCCCAATTGCTACTGTTCTATCCTCCCCGCATTATCTAGTATCCATTTTGTATCTCTTTCTATATGTACATGTTGTGTGTTCATCTCTGTCACTCTTAACCTCAATAGAATGCAAGCTTCTGGAGAACAGGGATTATTTAACTTTTGACGTTTCCAGCGTGGAATAGAGACAGATCTGGTCTCAAAGCCAGGAAGATCTGAGTTCAAGTCTTGCCTCTGACAGAGACCGGCCATTCTCTAAGACCGTAAATTGTATATGTTGTGTGGACCTGCTTCAGTGGAGGGACCTTCCTCACCTGGGAGCTCCCTATGCTAATGAAATCCCAGATCTGGTCCCTATCTGCTTAACACAATGCTTGGCACAGAATAGAGCTTGCTGACTGAGAAACTGAATGACTGACTTTACCAAGTCATCCTAGGACTGGCAGGGTGCTCCAAGTCCAATGAATGGGAAACCAAACTTTGGTAGAGGACTGGGCAGGAATTCTTTGTAGTTGGACAGACTACCTTCAGACCAAAACTATCATCAGGGAATTGATCTGCTCTCATCTCTCCTGTTTCCATCTCTCCGTTCTATTAGAAAAAAAAGTACAAGTAGAGAAATCGGAGAAGCGTTTCACAGGGCACATGTTGCCTAACTAGAGTTTCATTTGGAAATGGAAGCTGGGCCATCCTGGGCCTATAAAGAAAACCAGCTTAATATCCCTCAAATATGTATTTAGCGACACTCAAAATAGTTTTATTTACCCAAACGTCACTAATTGCTGCTTTGGAAAGATGACAGCGACAAGTGTAAATACAGCTTTTGGGTTGTTTTCAAGGCATCTTATGCACCCAACAGACCATGGAAGTTTCTTCAGGGACCAGGATTTCCTTGAAGCCCTGTACATTGCCTGGTGGATGGGAGAGTCCTGAGTGCCTCTCCCAGAGTCTCACTGGGCAGCCTTCCTGGGTGCCCTGAGCAAAACTTTTCCAGGGAAGTTGTAGTCAGCTGAAAGAAATCTGAGTATCAATAATTTGAAAGCCAAATGTTGATTTTTCTTTGGCATGTGGAGTTTGCCATCATCCTTCATGGACAATAAATAGACAAGAAGGGAGTAAGTGAAACATCATAAAGTATAGTCTGTGAGGCCAAGTTAAATAGAGCACCCGCAAAGCCACGGGATGGCTGGAGCATCTTACAATACTTAGTGTCAATATGACCCACAAGGATAGGGCAGGCTGGAATTATTCTGTGGTGATGATGGAAAACTTCGTGGAGAAGTGGTGGACTATGGGTGTGGCACCTTGCATACCCTTTCTGACCCATTTCATTTCCTTTATCCATTGATTTGGGTTAGTTGTCTTCCTTGGTTACAAGGAGGAGGCAGTATTTCATAGCAGATCAAGTCAGGGGGCAAGAAAGTAACAAACGTTTGAAAAGAAAATCCGGTTCATCTATTGTAAGCCCAGTCCAAGTCCCACACCCTCCAGGAAACGCTCCCTGAGCTCTTCAGGCCACAGTGATCTCTCCTGGCTCTGAACCCTTTTAAAGTACTAATTGTCCATACCACTCACTGGGCACTTAGGATATACAGAATTGCCTTCTTCTAGTAGTGAACTTTTCATGGACGTTGGTTAGTGTCACAGTTTCTTGGGGTTTATGAGCAATCTTCCCTTTAACATTACTCCAGATTCATGGTACTCTCAGGCTTATTTTGCCCACACCCATTGGCAAGTTCTTATCCTTTTTCGATTCAATTGTCTTTATTACACTTATCGTTCAGTTGTTTTTCAGCCTTGTTTGACTCTCCATGACCCCATTTGTGGTTTTCTTGGCAGAGGTAATGGAGTGGTTTGCCATTTCCTTCTCCAGCTCGTTTTACAGATGAAGAAACTGAGGCAAACAGGTTAAGTGATTTTCTCGGGGTCAAACAGCTATTAAGTGTCTATTTGAAATCAGAGAGAAGAGTCTTCTTGACTCCAGGCCTGGTGCTCTATGCATTGCTCCCACTAGCTGCCCAACAGACCACTTAGATTTCATATTAGTAGAAAGGAACAATTTACTTAAAATAAGCAAAGGCCCTTTAGACCAATAGCATTAGCTGTGTCTCCTCAATTAGAGTACCACCTTTGTAAATAGGGAGACCTTTATATCTTTGAATTTCATGAGGCATGGACATACCAATCAATCAATGAGAATTTTTTTAAAAATACCACCCAGGAAGTGTATGCTAGGAAGAGAGAATGGGCTAGTCATGTGGAAGTGAAGGAGGACACGTGGACAGTCAGAGTGCTCCCCTGGTACACTCTGAGGGCCAGGGGACAGTGAGAAAGGCTTGAAGCACTGAGGATGGGCCCCCATGACAAACTTAACAACTCCAATAATGATAGCTAGCATCTACATAGCCCTTGAAGGTTTGTAAAGCACTTTACACATATTATCTTGTTGGATGCTCACAAACACCCTGAGAGTCAAGTGCTATTATTATGCCCATTTTACAGATGAAAAAATTGAGACAGGCAGAAGTTAAGTGACTTGCCCAGCATCATATGGTAAGTGTTTGAGGCTGGATTTGAACTCAGGTCTTCCTGACTCTAGAGCCAGTGCTCTATCCACCGGACCACCCAGCTACGTTGAACTTATGGGAAGAAATGGACAAGAGTGGCATGGGATGGGCAGGCTTGGGTCTGCGCTATTGGAGGGAATATATGAATCGGTGACATCACGGACCTATTGGTGTGTCCAAGTATTACAATGTACCAGGCACTGCTATAAGTGTGGGACAACCCCAATCTGAAGAAAAATGCTCCCTGCCCTCATGAAAATTATATTGTAATACAGAGACAATATGCACATTTATACCAGATAGGATCATTGTTTAGAGCTGGAAGAGTGTCAGAGTCTGATCTAATCCCAGTCTAGTCTCTTGATTTTACAGATTAGGAGACTGAGGCCCAGAGAATATCTTGCCCAAGATCACCTAGGTTCAATACCTAACAATTTATTTATACCCAGATCACCTATGTATTAAATGGCAGAGTCCAGATTCAAACGTACATTTTTCTCCCCAAGGACACTGCCTTTCTATACACATGGAGATACATATAAAATTGTATATATAGAGATAGATAAGACAACATTATTGGGGAAGGTTTTAGCTGTTGGGTGGGCTTCCCATAGGAGGTGGCCTTTGAGCTGAGTCTTGAAGGAAACCAAGGTTTCCAAGAGGTGCAAGTGGGGAGTGAGAGCGAGGTGCTCAAGAAACAGGTAATGTTAATTGAAATAGGAACTTAATAAGTCAGTGCTGAGAATGGAGCTGTGAGTAGTCAGGTTCAGATGTGTAGACAACCAGAGAGCAGCACCCTGACCTGAAGGGTTGATGCCAGAGTGAAAAAAGGCATGGCTCAATACACGTTTCCTCCATGCAGCCTTCCCTGATTACACACCCCAAGCGGAACACAATAAGACAATCTGAGGAGAACCAGAAACAATGGATGGAAAGTATAAGAGAGAAAGCCTTTCTAACAAGTGGTGTTGTCCCAAAGTGGAACAAACTGTCTCAAGAGGTGGGGCTTCCTCCTCAAGCAGAGGGTCCATGAGCACTTGTCTGCCATGATACGTAGTGGGGATTTTGTTCATGGGTTGGACTCTATGGCTGCCCAGTCTCCTTCCAACTCTCAGATTCTATTGTAAAGGCCAAGGTGGGGTGGGGGGGGGGGGGGGGATTTGTGGCATCATTCCAAAGCACCGAACTGTCCAAGGTTGAGCCGCAGGTTTCCTGAGAAGTGACACAATCTTTATTTTTTAGGAACTTACATTCCATTGAAGGCTATGACAAACACACCGATAAATAGCAAATGAAACTCAACATTCCATGGGCTGTGCTCTAGCCGGGTCAGACCAGGGGGATCACTGTGTCCTTCTAGCTCCAAATTTCCACAGAACACTTTGTCTGAATAGCTCCTCCCATCCCTCACACAGCACTACGTAATCTGTCACCTTTATCAGTGTGCCTGTTATATAGGCCAAGGGACCATAAGCCCCTCAAGGGCAGGAATGGTTTCATTTTTGTCTTTATATCTCCAGTACCTCAGTACGGATTTTCTGTCTATCAAAGTACTTTCCCACGCCTTATCTGATTTGATCTTCAACCACTTCCCCACTCATTTATCAAATGCCTTCTCAGAATCTGCTAGGGGAGATTCCGAGATCAAAGAAGACACAATTCCTGCCCTCAGGAAGTTTCCAATCCTGAGGAGGGCAGAAGAATGGTAATAATAAACATAATGACAGTTCTCGTCTTTAAGGGACTTTATAAAGCCCTTTCCCCACAACAAGTGTGTGAAGTAGACCAGCAGGAGCAGGAAGGGTGTTATTATCTGAGGGTGTTGGGTAACTCAGAAGTCTCTTCCTGTTCTAATAGGTGGAGATTCTGTGAGCCCTGTTTTACAGATGAGAAAACATTGACAGAGGGAAATGAAGTGACTTGTCTAACACAGTGGCAGCAGAGCTGGAGGCTGTCTCCACATCTCCCTTGATGTCAATTGGAGCACCATTTCTACTATCACGCCTGGTCTCTAAAAGGTGTATCTCTTAAGCAGAGAGAGAATTCCCTGTGCTGTAGGATGACCACTGGATCAGAACTCAGTCAATCAACAAACGTTTATTAAGTACTTATTAGCATTTATTAATTAAGCATTTATTTAGTGTGTGGGGGTGGAGACTCAAAGAAAGGGAAAAGACAGGAGAAGCGGGTTCCAGGCCAACTTTTGTCATTCACTATTGTGTTGTTGTTCAGTTATTTCTGTTGTGTCCAATTCTGTGACCCCATTTGGGGTTTTCTTGGTAGAGATAGTGGAGTGGTTTGCCATTTCCTTCCCTAGCTTATTTTACAGAGGAGGAAACTAAGGCAAAGAGTGACTTGCAGCTAGTAAGTGTCTGAGGCCAGATTTGAACTTGAAGTCAAGTCTTCTTGACTTCAGACCTTGCATTCTATCCACTGTGCAACTGACCTTAGACAAATCATTCTCTCTAGAACTCATTTTCCTCCTCTATCAAAATGAGGGGGCTGAATTAGACAGGCTGAAGGGTCTTGTTCAGTTATGACCTTCTATATTCCGGATTCAAAGCTTTTTAGTCATTGTTTTCTATGTATTATTTTGAATTTGTATTTATTATGATTTTGAAATCAGCTTCAGCTCTGATATTTAATCACCTGTATTCAAAAGTCCATTTCAACTCTGACATTTTATGGCCTGTGTTTAAAAATGTTTTCTAGATCTGATCATCTATGATTTTGCCTCTTATATAAAGACATGTAAAGTGTATGTGCCCACCCTCTTTTAATTTACCCTGTGTAGAGTTCGCTTTGTATACCTTTGTTTGTATGTCTCCCCCACTGGACTGGAAGTTCCTTAATGTCTGAGACTCTTTTGCCTCTTTTTGTATCCCCAGAGCTTGGCTCACTGCCTGGAACATAGCAGCTGCTCAATAAATATTTTTGATTGATTGGTTATTCAGCATGCACTATCTCCATTGGCCAACAGGTGGCACCCCAAGCTTGAGTTTGCCAAGATCACTGCACATGTGTGAGCAGTACCCTACTGAGTAACCATGCTCAGAATTTCCTAGTTGCCTTGTTTGGGCTTTCTGTCTCTCTCTCTCTATATATATATATACACATATGTCTCTCTCTATATATATATGTCTATGTATATATTCATATATATGTCTATATATATTCATATATATTAACATATGAATATCTATAATAACACATGAATCTTTTATGGCTCAGCCCCCATCCTTTAAGATTCTAAACCAGCTGTTAAGTGGATTACTTACTCATACATAGTTTCAAGGGACTCTTTCCTACAATGAAGATGAAATGACCAGTATTGGCTTTCAATCTTCTGAGTGTCAGGGAACCCAACACTTCAAAAGGTTTGAAATCTCACCTTTCTCCTGGTCTTCCATGCCTGGTTTCTCCCAGGTGCAGTGGAAGACTATAGTGATAAGGGACAGTCCATCAAGTAATTTCATCTCAGAGAGAAAAGGTACAGGAGGAAGACACCTACTGCTGTCTGGGTACTCCTAGGATGACCACCACCTGGTCCCTTCATGGATTCAACAGTTTCCTTCTAGGCATCATCTCCCAGTGTTGTCTTCTGATGTTGCTTTTCCTGGAACCCTGGATGGGGGAAGAGGGATTCCCAGATAAACAAAAGATAGGCTCTTCTAAGAAGGCACACTATATACTAACTTTCATCCACCTTCTTCTCTCACTGTCCCCTGCCCCATAACCCCCAGGCATCTCTAGCACCTTTCTCTTGCATGCTCATAAAGCACCACTTTAAAATACCGCCCCCCCCATCATTCTCTACTCCTTCACCTGAGGGGGGGGGCATTAGAAAACCTCAGGCATTCTGTTTATATTGCAAAGCTGTTTAGCCCTTAATGTCCTGGCTTCTGCACCTCTCCCCTCACCCCCAAGACCTAGGGAAACCCATAGTCAGCTGGGCAACAAGCATTTGTTAATCACCTACTATATATCAGGCACTGTTATGCCTGATAACCCACAAAGATGCAAAGAAAAAGACAGACCCTGCTTTCCAGCAGATCACAGTTCAAAGGTGGGGGACAGCTCCGCACATGCAAAATGTGTACTTGGGTGGTATCATTATAAGGAAGGCATGAACCTTCCTAGGGAGATCAATAAAGAGAAAACCCCAGGTACATGTGGATTGTGAAGGATGATGACAACCAGCTACTATGCTTACAATTGGAGATTTGCCTAAGGAGTTAGACCTAAGGAAAATTGAATCCAGCTTTCAAAGGCTCTTCATACCAATCGTCTTTTCAGTCCTCCCAACACATCCATGTGTTCCCAGCCTCCCTTTGGTCATACTCCCCTTTCATCCACCTCACAGTCCCCAGTGTCTCCTGTGCTGACTTAGGACCCCAATCACAGTGTCCCATGGTTCAGATTATTCTCTATGTCCCTTCATCATGCCCATCCAAAACTACCTATCCTAGGGCCCATCTTTGCTCAGGTGAATTTGATAATATTATCTACGATAATACATAGCACATAGTAATTTACTTAATGTATTACTTCATCTTGGGTAACACATTTGCCTTTTGACAAAGGCTTGGGATAATCATCAAATCAAATCAACAAGCGTTTGTTAAACTCCTACTATGTGCCAGGCACTGTGTTAAGCCCTGAGATATAAAGGGAAGAAAATCCAAACTTGTCCTTACCTTCAAGGAGCTCACAATCTAACGTGGAGAGACCACGCAAATGATGATGTGCAAACAAGCTGTATTTACAGGATCAACTGAAAGTAGTTTCAGAGGGAAGGAGAACTGGAGAAGGCCCCTTGGAAAAGGTAGGATTTTAGTTAAGGGTTGATGGAATTCAGGGATTTGAAGAGAGCCTGCATTCCAGGCATGAGCTTCAGCCAGTGAAAAGCCTTGGAGTCGGGAGATGGAGTTGTGTTCATGGAACAGCAAGGAGAATGGTGTCCTGGGAAATTTGGAATTGTAGGTGAGCTAGTGAGGATGATCCCTTGGGGAAAGGGAGTATTTCTTCTGTGAAGGCAAGTGTTAGCTTGGGTTTGAAGTCAGAGGATGTGGCTTTGTCAATACCTGTGTAACCTTAGGCAAGTCATCTGACCATTGTTGGCCTTAGTTCATCTTTATATGATGGTGTAGAGCAAATGGTCTCTAAGCTCCCTTCTAATTCTAAATCTTTAAGCAAAGTTCAATTTCTCTATGCATCAGTATTCCCATCCTGAAAATGGGGGTAACACTAGTAGTACCCACCTCCCAGGGGGTTGTGAGGGTTATAAGGACAAATAGAATTTGTTGCCAACTACCAGGTGCTGGGTAAATGCTATTATTTCTCTGCCCTGCAAATCACACCACATGAGAGTAAACTGTGGGTTCTAATTCTTAACACATCTAACCTGCCTTATATCTAGAAAACCATGGTGAAGTACCCATTGCGAAGTTTCCTCTCTAGGTTTTTAAAAAATCCTAAGGCTAAGAATTCCTAGCTTATTAGAGCCTGATGAAACCGCAGATGAAGCCAAACTCTTCATGTCAGAGACGAGGACGCTGAGCCCCAGCAAAGTGAGGAGATCTTCCTAAGCAACATGTAATTGCTCTGAAGGACTCCTCACGAGCTCTTCCCCTGGCTCCTCCTACCCTACCTTTGTGGGACCAAAGATTCTGGGTCTTTGTGAAGGCATGACATTACTGAATGTGGCTGTTCTCTGGGAGTTCCCTCTCCCACATGGCTCTAGAGCTCTGGGTTCAGAGAACTGTGCTCAGTCCTGAGAAGACAGGACTGACCCCAAATGGGGGTATTTGATTTCTCATCTCTCTGGCTCATCATACCCCCAACTCTGTAGTAACTCTTGGAAAATATCTTTTAAAAGTGTAGTTATTTTATGTCTAAGGTCTCCCCACAATGTGAGCAGCAGGGTCCCTTCTAGAAAAGGACCCATGTACACAGTGGTTATCAGGTATAGATGACTATTTCTACTACCACAGAGAAAACCATAGATAAAAATGACTCATGAGTGTGCACAAATGCAAAAAACATAACGCATCTCAAATGGCCATTTATGTTCATTTTGATCTCCCTTCAAAGTAAAAGCCCTTTCAGGGGACTGCTGTACAGATAGACCACATTCACCTCAGTAACACACTTGGTCCAAATGGGATCTCAGAGCCAGCTCAAACTGTCTTGGAGCTGATTGCTAAGATTTCTAATTCAATAATTGGCAACAAACCTTGACAATTGGTGGATGTTACAAATCAGGGCTTGATTTATTGTTTTAATTGCCTAGACTTAAGAAAGTGATGGAAAAAATGCTAATAATAGAGATTAAACTTAAAAGTGTGTCATGTGTACATATTTCTTCTCGAAAGCCAGATGTTAAATATTTACCAGCACACCCCTATGACCAGATCCCATGTTCAACTCATGGCAGATGCCTCTTTTTGCCAAAGGCTTGTACTCTATTTTCACCTAATGAATCAGAAACACTCAATTGATCTGATCAGTCCCATGAGTAACTCCATGAGTAACTTCAGAACTGAGCCCAGAGTGAAATAAGGGGTAGAAAGTGACCTGGAAGGCATTTGGGAATGATTTCAAAGTCCCCAAGCTTCTTCTGGAAACAAAAAAGCCTATTTTTATATGTGTTCTTCAGGTGTGCCATGTGTCTGTGAATCATGGAAAAGCACATTTCTGAAGAACTAAAATTACAAGTCACCCAAAAAGCAGTGGAGAGGTAGTTGAAGGTGTCTATATGTGTGTGTAAATTTTATTCAACCAATGATGAAAGGATGACAACAAAGAGATGTTTGAATGGAAGAAGAGGGGAGCAAGAAAGAGGAATGATTGACAGGTAGATAGCCCAGATGCTTCAGTGGTACCTGAGTGGTACAAGAGATCTAGAGAAATGACCCAGAAGTCAGCTAAGTGTTTCAGCGGATAGAATGCTAGGCTTGGAGTCAAGAAGACCCAAGTTCAAATCCAGCCTCAGACACTTACTAGCTGTATGACCCTAGGCAAATCACTTAACCCCATTTACCTCATTTTCCCCAACTGTAAAATGGGGATAACAATAGCATTTACCTCTCCGGGGTAGTTGTGAAGATCAAATGAGATTATATCTGTAAAGTGCCTTTCTTCCTTCTTTGGTAGACCCTGTATGGAGGATTTATGGAAGACTGAGAATGCATGAATGATTTATGATAGATACCAATTGGAGGACCAGCATCGACAAAGTCATAGCTAAGTGCCACAGAGGAAAGAGTGCTAGACTTGGAGTCAGGAAGCCCTGAGTTCCAATCCTGCTTCAGACTTTGTACTAACTATATGACCCTGGGCAAGTCAATTAACTTTCTTCAGCCTCAATTCCCTCATCTCTAAAATGAAAATAAAAATGGTATCCACCTCACAGGGTTGATAAGAAATCAAAAGAGCACAAAGTTCTTTGCAAACCGTAAAGCACTAATTCAATTCTTATTAATATATTCATCCAGGTATTGATGGAATGAAGACTAGGAGCCAGAAGAATAACTGCTGGGAGAAAACTACTATGCTGTGAATCCAAGCTCTGCACATGTCTCTGCACCCATTCTCTCTTCCCTGTAGTGCCCAAGGGAGTACATCCAGGGACTAGGAGGCTAGAATATGTGAAGCTTCTCAGAGGAACTGAAAGCAATACTTTTTTCAAGTAAGGCAGTTGGAGTTAAGTGACTTGCCCAGAGTCACACAGCAAGGAAGTATTATGTGTCTGAGGCTGGATTTGAACTCAGGTCCTCCTGACTCCAGGGCCGCTGCTCTATCCACTGTGCCACCTAGCTGCCCCCACTTCCTACATTTTCAAAGACCATGTGAAGGAGGGAGGGTCAGAAAGAAACAACCGATGTGCTGTTGAAGGACTCAGTGGGTCCTGAGCAATGTAATAAGCTTGCTGTTCAACCCCAAAGTGAGGATGATACCCAAAACTAATTGGCAGGCTATCAGGGTGGGGATGAGGAAGCCTGCTAAGTATTGTCAGCAAACAGTTAAAGCTTCTCTTCATTTTTAAAAGTTTCTTTTTTATTGTGAATTTGACAAACATCAACAAACATGAACTTTTCCATATACAAAGAACAGAAAGAAGATTGCATAGGACACTGTGAAGCTCTATTATGTACAGCTTTTTAAAAGTCCATATTCCATTTAATACAGTACTTCCAACACTGCCCTGCTTGTCTGGGTGCCCTTCTGAACCTCCTCCTGTTCTCTTCTGTGTATCTTTAAAGGTTCTCTTAAAGATGGGCTAAGAAAATTCGAGATTACAGTAAGTAGTGACTGATAGGAGCTGCGGTTTGCAGTCAGTGGGCCAGTAAGTGTTTATCAAGTGTTCTGGGCAATGAGCTAAGCAATAGGAATAGAAAGGCAGAACAATGGCACATACTCTCCACGGACATCTGTTCCAAGGAGGGAGAGAACATGTAAACAACCAGGGACATACATGATATATAGAGCAGATGGAAGGGAAAGGCAGTAGCAGCTTGGGGGACCCAGGAAAGGCTTTCTTCAGAAAGGCTTGAGCTGAGCCTTGAAAGAAGCCAGGGAAATTAAGATGTGGAGGTAAGGGATAGAAAAGTACTTAGGTGGGCAAAAAAGTACTTGGGTGTTTGCATTTCTTTAAATCTTGCTCTAAATTGCAAATCAGCTCTTAAAATACATTGATTAGGGATTCATTTGTAGCAATGCAGTTATTTTAATAAAGGGTTTCCCCCCTATATATTAATGTGGCACACTATCTTGAATATCTACCATGATATGCCTTATATTCAGTAGGTACTCAATTAATGTTTTTGACAACATAAGAGACTTCAGGTCTCTTTTTGGTGTCGACTGGATAAGTCTTCTGGGCAAATCCTTACTCAACTTGTAAATCTCATCCCACATGACTGAAGAAGGGCCCAACTAATGGGTAAGTCAAATCCCCTCTCTGATATTTACTACCTGAGTAATCTTTTTTTTTTTTTTGGTTAGGCAATGGGGTTAAGTGACTTGCCCAGGGCCACACAGCTAGAAAGTGTTATGTGTTTGAGGTCGGATTTGAACTCGGATTCTCCTGAATCCAGGGCTGGTGCTCTATCCACTGCGCCACCTAGCTGCCCCTCCTTGAGTGATCTTGGAGAAGTCTCTCAGCCTCCATGGGCCTGTTTCTTCATCTGTAAAATGAGAGGGTTGGAGAAGAAAGCCTTTAAGGTTCCTTCCTGCTCTCAGTCTATGATACTAAGTCCCTTCCCCTCTCTGGGCCTCAGTTTCCCCATATGTAAGAACAAGGTACTTAGATTCACTGGCCTCTGGGTCTCTTCCAGACTTAGATCTAGAATCCATTCCAGGTCTTGGGAGAATGGTTTGAGCAAAGGCAAGGTTTCCTCTACAAATCATTGACTTTTAGTATTATGAACTAGGTAGGTCAACCATGTCAAGGATACTCATCTTCTCCCAGGTTTGCAGATGTCCTTCCCCTCAGGAGCCTCCAAACACCAGCTCTGACCCACTGATAGGGCCTGGAAGGACAGGCACAAAATAATCTGGGCATGGCTGCTCTAGGACTGATGCCTTTTGTCCTGGAGAAGATCTCTACAAGAAGGAGTTTGTCATCAGGGGAAGCCTGGGCCCCAGGGATGAAGAAGAGGGGCTAGAGTAAAGAGGCTGCTTCAAATTAGGGTCTTTTTTTTTTCAAGCCAGACCTCATGGGCCAGTATGGACCTGCAGCCCCATGCTTCAAACACCCAAACATCTGGGAGATACCATCTGAAAAAATAGCTCCACTCCAAATTCCACTTGGACCTTTGGAAGTAATTTAGCCTGTGACCTGCTCTAAACTCATCCCTTCCTCCACCACAGCCATCAAACTCCTGTAATTTAGAGTTCCCATCAATGGAAACAAAATTCCTACTCCCTACAGTCTTCTACTTTTCCCAAGGCCTGATGTTCTCTGTCCTCTCCTTCCCCTGCAAACTCTGGAACCCCTCCCCTGCCATTATTATTATGCTCTCTTTCATCCTAGACCTTGTCCTGTCACTTCAATCTTCTGGATTTCTCCAGAAGTAGCTGCATTTTTCACCAACCTCTCCCATGCTGGTCATTCCTCTTCTGCCCCTGGACCCACTGGAACAAGAAAAGGAGTTGTCATACTCCATTGCCAATCCTAGGTCTAAACCCTCCCTCTGCCACCATCATCCATCAAGTTTTTGAAAGTGGAAGTGTATTTCATCTCCTATACTCACATCCCAGGTTCTGCCGCTTGCTAACTGTGTGACCTTGGACAAATCACTGGACCCCTTTGGGCTTCATTGCACTCACCAGAAAATTAAGAGTTGGTTTTAATGAACACTATGGTTCATGCCAACCCCAAATCTGTGATCTTCTGATCCAGCTTCCTCAAAGAGTTCAGGCCATCTCCAGTCATCCTGATCTATGACTGGCCACTACCCAGATGGCTCCAGAGTTGAAAGCGAGGCTGGTGACTTTGCACAGAACCTCTTTCACTTAAATCCAATTTACTTGCAAGTCATGTTATCACCTCCATGATGTCATGGTCCTTCAAGAATGAAGGACAAACAGAACAAAAGAGTTCAGGAGTGGCTCACTTCTCTCCATTCTCTCTCCACATGCTATGAGACTTCAACATGTGCACTTGTAGATCAACATTATTAAGTACCCACTCTGTGCTAAGCACCAGGGATATAATCAATAAAAAGAAAGACAATCCTTGTCCTCAAAGAGTTCACAATCTAAAGGAGACTACACACAAAAAGAGTCAGGAAAGAGGGGAGAGGAAGGAACGCCAAGAGGTATCTGGTGCAGGAACAACTCGTTTTGTTGAGTTGAAACCAGGCATTATGCTTTGATCCTAAAATCAAGAACTCTTGATCAGGGGAGTGATATGGTTAGACTTTTTTTTTTTTGTGAGGGCAATTGGGGTTAAGTGTCTTGCCCAGAGTCACACAGCTAGTGAGTGTTATGTGTCTAAGGCCGGATTTGAACTCAGGTCCTCCTGACTTCAGGGCTGGTGCTCTGTCCACTGCCACCTAGCTGCCCTTAGACTTGTGTTTTTTTGAGCTTCATTTTGGCCTCTGTATGGAGGATGACTTGGGCAGGAGAAGAGACTTGAGGCAGAGAGGCTGTTGTAATAGTCCAACATGAGGTGATGAGAGTCTGACCTAGGGTGGTGGCTGCGGGAATGAGAAGGTGCCCTGTGAGAAATGTGAAGGAACAAGAGGAGGAAGATAATGGATATGGAAGGCAGGTGAGAGAGAAGAGTTGAAGATGACTCTGAGTTTGTAACCTCAAACCTTGGGTAACCTTGGAGGGTAGGGTACCCTCAAAAGAAATAAGGAAGTTCTGATGAGGATTGGGTTTGGAAGAAAGATCATGAGTTCTGTTTTGGACATGCTGAGTTTGAGATGCCTATGGGACATCCAGTTTGAGGTGCCCAAGAGGAAGTAGATGATGTGGGACTGAAGCTCAGGAGAGATACTATGGCTGGATATATCCATATAGGAGTCATTTGCCTAGAGATGATAGTTAAACACCTAGGAACTGATGAGATCACTGAGAGAGTGTAGGAAGAGAAGAGTAGAGGGTCCAGGACAGAGCTTTGGGGATACATGCACAGTACGTGGGCATGGCATAGATGAAAGTCCACCGAAGGAGATTGAGAAGACAGTGTTTGAACAGGTAGGAAGAGAACCAGGAGAGAATAAAGTCATGAAAACAGAGAGGTGAGAGTATCAGGAAGAAAAGGTGACTAATTGTGTGAGTGTTGCAGGAAAGTCAGGAAGAATGATAATTGAGAAAAGGCCTTTGGGTTTTCCCTTTGACATAAGCAATGACCTTTTATCATTCAATTAGAGCTATCCGAGAGTGAAATGGATTGCCTTAAGGGACAGTTGGTTTCCTTTATTGTAGGCCATCCATCAAACAATGTCTGGATGAACACTTCCTGGGTATATTGCAGAAGGGATTCTTAGGTAGGAAGCAATTAGACTCATTGAATTTGAGTCTCTCTGAGACTTTGTGATTCGGTGATCTCCTTGCTATCCCACCAACTCAGTGGGATCAATGCTAAATTTTGAGTATAGAGACCCCAGGTTGAATCCTATCTTTGCTGTTTGCTGGCTGTATAACCTTGGGCCAGTCACTTAACCTCAGTTTGCCTCAGTTTCCTCACCCACAAAATGTGTGTGTGTATGTGTGTGTGTGTGTGTACTACATGATTTCTAAGGTCCTTCTAGCTCTACATTTATGATCCAATGATCCCAGGTCCAAAACTGAACTCATTTTCTTATCATATTCTCTCCTAAACCTGCCCCTCTTTCTGACTTCTCGATACCAGTTGAAAGTACCATCATTTTCTCACTCAAGGAAGCTTGAAACTTGATTCTTTTACATTTTTCTCTGTCGGTCTCTGTTTTCCCGTAAGTTTCCAAGTCTCTTTATTCTAGCATTCCTCCCTTCTGGGTTCTTATATCTTACCTGCACTAATGTAGTCACTTCCTCATTTTGGTTTCCCTGACTTCAGTTTCTCCTTTCTCTAATTGGCCCTGCAAAAATCAGGCACAGTTATTACTCTCCTGATGAAGAAACTTCCACTGGGTGCTTGGAGGCTACTCTAAGATAAAGCACAAACTCCTCACCCTAGCATTTAAGGCCTGCCATAGACAGGCTTCAGCGTATATTTCTAGACTTATTTAACATTACTCCCCTTTACATAGCCAATTGCAGCAAAACTGACCTCCTAGCTGTGCCATGAACATAGCAGGTCACTTCTTGCTGTAGTGTGCTCCAATGAGCCATCCTTCTGCCTGTTGTACGCTCTATTCTCTCTAACTTCAAAATTCTTATCTTCCTTCAAGGATCATCACCTCCTCTTGTGAAAACTTCCCTGATCTGTTGCTTTCTTCTGTTGTTCTTCCTTCGGCTGAAAGCATTCTCTCTCTTCTCAGATATTCCCAGAGCACTCTGCACCGGTGTAGCTCTGCTTCCCAGTAATTCCTATCCTATGTACTTGTCTATATTTGTATCGTATTCCTTTCAGTAGAATGTGAGCTTTTTGAGGTCAGGTACTTTGTCCTTTTCGTATTTCTAGCTCCTAGAATTATCACTTGTAAATAGACCTTTAATAAATGATTGTTAAATTGTTTAGTGTGTCCTCTGTCCAATCTATTCCTCTATAAATCTGACAAAGCCACCTAAGTTTGAGCCCACTCTCCCTGAGGGCCCTGTGTGTGTAAATAAAAAGTAGGCTTTGGGTTTGTGAGGGTGTTTTTATAACAACTCTCTTGGTATACTTGATTGTTATAATCCTTTCTAAAAACTAATTTAACATGTCTGTTAATCATCAGGGAACACATTGATGGGGGCTTGTGAGAGGCAGTATACACATACACTGTTGGTCCTTTGATACCCATGTCTGCAGGAGAGGGGTTATGATGAAGCTCACTGGAAGCTGATCCAGGAAGAGATCTTGGATGGTTGACTCAAAGTAACTCTCACAGAAATTTTGCTTTCAAATTATACTAAAAGTATACAAGTATTTTGATAGACGGGTTCGTTTTTTGTTTTGCTTTGTCTCTGAATCCCAAGTTCCTGGCACAGTGCCTGGCAAGTAGCAGGCACTTCTTAGATGCTTGTTGAATTGGATTGGGTTGGATTGGTTACCCATTGAAGGGCAAAACTGGGGCCAAAGCACAGGCAGAGATCCAATTGTTTCAACAGAACTCTTTCCCCAGGATCCTGTTCCCTGTTTTCCGACTTGGGACTGTTTCCACAGTGGCTGGGTGGATTTTGGTGGAAAGGGTGATTTTGTTGATAATAAAAACAATGGAAAAACCAATGAGAGCCTCAGCGTGTAATCCTCATTTGCACAGGTGAGCAGTGATTGCATTTATGAACACACTTTGGGGCTCTCTCTGTATATATCAGACCAAGCTGATGGCACCTCAGAGCGCATAAGAAGGCTAGAGAATCCAGAATAACTAAGGAAAAAGAGGAGCATAGGCACGACTTACAGGTGAAATAGCCCAGGACCATCTCTGTTAGTGCCCCCTCCTCCATTATCGTAGCACATTTATTTCTTATCTATTTTGTACTTCTGTGTCTGCATGGTTTCACCTTACAGAATGAAAGTTTCATGAGGGCAGTGACTGATTCATTTTTGCCTTTGTATCTCTGGTGCCCCGTGAAGTCTCTAGAACATAGTAGGCCCTTAATAAATGCTGATTGATTGATTGCTTTGAGATATAAGTGAGAGCTGGAGCACCATGGGATCGCCTCGCCTTGGAGAAGGGAACTTGGCCTCTGGGTCCCTTTCCTCTTAGCAGGCTAGGTGTCCTCCCCTAGGTTCAGTCCTCCAGGGACCCAGACATTCCCTGAGAGGCTCCT